>NC_140602.1:14175451-14775451 GCF_057381915.1 Diplotaxodon limnothrissa | reverse complement strand
ACTCTCCGAGTGACAACTACTTGCATATAACATATATGCACATGTAGCCAATGCCAGTTTGTGCTTTGGCCCCTGTGTCCCTGGTCCACACTTTTAGAGTGTTGCTAAATGGTTGAAAATTCAGGTTCGTCTTAAAATCAACTTTTATCATTTGTAGTTCTCAACTTAATTTCTATCAACACCCTCTTTTGTAACACTCTAAATGTGCTTTTCCTACTACTTGTTCCTTTTTGTGTTTTTGGTGGTATTATCATTTCGTGTGGTATATCGACTCCTTATTTCCCCTCTCTCTATATTTTTTGGTTCTTCTATCGATTATTTTGAGCTCTCCATGCAGAGAATAGTGCTTCTTGCTCTCTTTTTCCTGAAGATCAATTGTATTTATTGTCTTTTTCTTTTACTCTCTGTGTTCTCTCTCCTCTTTTTTAGCATGTATGCCCCTTTGTCTCCTGTTAAAGATATTACGTGTGCATAGCCTTCTTTTTTTGTCTCTTATTCTTTGATACTTATCAGACTGACCAAACTAAGCCTCTCTTGTGTTTCCAGGCTTTCCTTCCTTCATTCCCTATCTTTTCTTGCAGCTCTCTATTTCTCTTTAATGTGCTGGTGTTTGTTATTTTTTTCTCTTACTGTTCATACTATTAATACTTGCTATCTCTTCTAATACAGATAAATAATTTTCAGCTTGCTTTTTCTATTTCTCACGTTCCCTTTTGAACCTTCTGTCTTATCTGCAGTCCTTATGATTTCCATCCAGTGTTAGTGTGTGTGTCCTCTCTGTGTCTGCTCATTGCTTTTCTCTTTCTCAGTGTTTCTGTTCTTGTTCTCCTTCTCGATTCACTGTTTGTTTGTTGGTGTTTCAGTGTTCAGCCTCTCCATGTGCCTTGACTAGTCATTTATCCAGTGCTGTTTGTCCAATGCGTCATGTTATGCAGGACTTTTGCATCTGACTCTCTTTTCTTGTGATATCTGTTCACACTTCCTTTAATCTTAAAATATTTATTCTCTTTAATTTTTTTTGTCTTCTTGTGCTAATTTCCTTTTTTTTGTCCACTTTGTGATTCTTGTTTTCTCGATGTATGAACATAGTGATTTTTCTCCCAGAATGTTTATCCCACATGTTGTTTTTTAAACAATACTCATGACAAGGAACTAAACTTCACATCTATTAACATCTGTACCTAAGAACCAGCTGTTCCATGGCAGATTTCTGCACTCACCTTTGTTTTTATAAAACTTGTGATGTTGGTGCAACTGAGGGAAATTTAAACACGCAAAATACTTTACAAAGCCGTGTAATGTCTGTCCTGTTAAACATCTGGTCATCTTCATGTTGCTATATATGTCTGTCTACTGTTTTTAAAGTAACGTCATGTTGCTATATATGTCATTATACATGTGTGTCCTGTTAAAGTTGTCATTTGTTAGTTGTCAAAAGACTGAGCATAATTTCTACCAGGATGATTAATCGGATTGTGTCAATAAATTTAGTGATTCTGTTTTATGTTTTGTCTGAAAATGTCTTTGTTTTGGGGTTTTTTTTAGTGGAGGTAACTTTCTTGTAAAGATGTGGATGTTTGCCAGGGTGGAGCTCTCTATATATAGTCATCTCAGACTCCAGTTTTCCTCAAACACCACTTGCCGCATCAACTGTCCTCAGTTCTAGCGCCCGCCATTAATCTGTGGAATCTTTGGCACATTTTACTTGGCTTTGCTCATGAAAGCTACAGAAAAAGCAGCTTGAAGTGACATCTATCCAAAGTTAACTTGGACCACCATCGATTGTTCCAGATAGGCAGGTTTCAAGCGTTAAACAGGTGGAGGTTGGACTCCCTGGGTGCTCAGACATTCTCTCTTTCTGTAGATGAATTAGCTTCACATGTCCTCGCTGTCTTTTCTTGCTTTCAACCTGAGCTTTTCTTTGCAGAGGCAACAAGCCAGCCAACAGCCCCAAGGGCCAACCTCCTGATGCTGATGGCCACTCCTCTGTAACCGACCTGGCCAACTCTCTCACTGGAGACATGGTGATGGTAAGACAATGTCCCACTTCAAATCCATCTTGCTGTCTATGATATGATTGGTCTATAACCTGACTTTTACTGTTTAGGCTGCTAATTTTCAGTGAAAGGAAGTAGATTATTTTTTTCACCAGGGCAAGTTAGCTGGTTTCTACTGAAGATGTAAAGAACTCCCATAGAAGCTGAAACAGCTGGCAATATTATTATTAATAATAATTATTGTACAAGCTCAATTTATATGGGACTGAGTGCCTGAAAATCATACTATAGAAAAACTATGTTGGGCAGTGCAAAAAAGTAGCCCATTTAACAGTGTCAGAAAAACAATACTGGTGTAAAAGTAAGCTATATCAGTCCATACACTAATAAGTAGGTTTTTCGCTGTTAGTTTGGGGCTTTTAAGTAAAGACCTAGATTGGATGGAATTTTAAAGGTGGATCCTTTGGTTTTTGCTTTGCTTTAAGGACTGGTAGTAGACAGTTTTCAGTTCATGTTACAGGCTTTCTATAAAAGTTGTAATCTGCAAGCACCATTTGAGAAAGGGATGCATTATCCCCTGTTCTACTTTCATAATTTTATTCTGTAAAATATCTTTGATCAGTTCACTGTCCAATCCATTCAATCCATATTTATCTTATATTAGACTTAGCACAGATCCTCATATTATCTAATGCCTAAAAGAAGCGGTTTCAGCTCCTCCCCCTTTAAGGCCAACCTCCCTTTAAGCTTTTTCAATTGGCTGTCTGATGCAAACCGAAGATATGAACAGCATATGGATGAGGCTGCTGCGCTCGCAGTCAGAATTGTGTTGCTGAGATGGTTATATTATATTCTGACTGATATTGTGCAAAGTAAGGAGTAAAAACATGCTCTGAAACCAAATCCATCCACTTATCCAAAGTAAAGAGAGCAGTTATGTTACAAGTTTGGTTCAGCCACATTATGAGCAACCTGATCTTGGCATCCCAATTCTTGTTTTGTATTGAAGAGCCTCATTAGAGCTGTCACCTGCAAGAGTTTTAATGATGAATCAGAAAGCTGATATGAGTTCTACCTTATCGGTTCAAGTGAGTGTCTGACATCGTTAATAAAGATGTCCTTGAAGATTAAAGGAGTCTTCATGGTGTCTGTTGTTTTGAAATGAAAAATCCAAATTCTTTAATATTAGGGTGTCCAAGTACTTTTGGCCACATACCCAGAAGGTAATTCTCAGTCACCAGGTAGGGCACGTGTTGCAGTGCTATGGTAAATCCATACACAGGTTAATCTAAAGCTGGCAGTAAGGGAGCTGTAATAGAACAACATACAGGCAGTTCCTACAGTGACAATCAAACGAAACAGGCATGCAAGGTGACTCACGCTGTTTGATAAATTAGACTTGGAGAATTTCACACTTTCTCTGCTTGATAGTCCATAATGCCATATTGACATATTGCTGAGCGAGTCTTTGTCACTTTGAAATTGTAGCCCTGGCCTCGGGGAGCAAAATCAACAGTTTCAAATAATGCTCAGTGAGACTTTGCCTGCATAACACAGCTTTACTTTTTGTTAGAGGTAACGGCTGCACATAGTGGCTTTAATAAACTGGTGGTTGTTTATCGCCACTCAGAGTTCTCAGAATTCTTTGTTCCAATTTATGTTATTGTTAGAAAGCGAGTGGGAACGGGAGAGGAAAAAATAAAGGACAGAGGCAGAAGGTGGAGCTGCAGGGAGAAAAGAAATGATTGTAAAGACAGCTGCAAGTGCAGAATGCCAACCTTGAGCTTTGCTTTCCTGCCTGTTCTCTCCAAGCCTCTCACACAATGCTCCCTCTTTCCTCCTCTTTCTGTTTGTCTCCCGCTCTCTGCTCCCCTCTCTCCGGCCGTTGCTTCCATCAGATAGTGGCCTTTTAGTGCACAGCAATGATAAAGCAGTCAGAGTGGCTGTGAGAGAGAATGGGTGGTCTAAAGCTCCCCTATCTCCAATCTGAGCACCTCCTGCCTCTTAAGAACATTAGTAAGGAAATTAAGCTCTCTCAGTCTTCTTAATGTCAGAACAATCCCTGCCTTTGAGCAGCTGCTTTAGCACACCGTGATAGAAACGCAGCCCTAAAATCTCCTCCCCTCACAGCTTCTCTCTGTCAAGGTCTGTGTGTGTGTGACACCAGATCTGTGCCCTTGGATTGAGAGTTTCATGTGAGTGGCTGCTGCTGCTGCTGCTGCTGCTGAATATCTGAGCATTATAATTATTTGTCTGCTTTTGTTGCCCTGCAGCTGTCCCCAGGTTCGGAGGATGATGAAGGGCCCATCAGTGAAAAGCTGGGTCGGATCCAGTTCAGCATAGGCTACAGTTTCCAGAACACGACCCTCACGGTCAAAGTTCTCAGGGGCCAGGACCTCCCGGCCAAGGACTTCTCTGGCACCTCCGACCCCTTTGTTAAAATCTACCTACTGCCTGACAAAAAGCACAAGCTGGAGACCAAGGTCAAGAGGAAGAACCTCAACCCCCACTGGAACGAAACCTTCCTGTTTGAGGGTCTGTGTTTACATACTGGAATGTTCTCACTAAATATTTTCCATCACCTTTTCCAAATATGCTGCCATCTGTGGTTTGATTGGGACATCATTGCTTTCAGTTTGATAGCCTGAAACAACAGAAAAAACTATAAATCTGTCATGTACAATAACCAAAAGTAGTAACACTTTTAATTGCGTGTTTATGTAAAATCATGTTGCACATTTGTAAGAAGCTGAGTCAGATAACAAACAAAAGCTAATCAAATATAACCGTCATGGTCCTGGGTCTGTGACCCAGTGTTTATGTGTTTTTGGTTTAATTAATATTCTTTGATTTAGTTTTATTTATGATTCAGTTTTCATTGCTCTTCCTAGTCTAGTCATTTATATTTCTAGTTCTTAGGTTCTTGTTCATTTAATCTGTCCCCTTGAGAATAACACCCCCAAAAAATGGATAAAACAAACCAGAGCAAACAAGTTGGAACATGAAGTACGAGTCTGTATACACACTGGGATTGACTCCTCAATAGGACACGACTGGGGACTGACCACAGCTGGAAAAATGGTAAAGTATAACTAGCTTTCAAATTAAAACAGGAAATATTCAAAAGATGCAAAAAGCTAAATGAGATGTAAAAAGGGGGACAAAGGCACTAAAACATAGAAAGATTTGCAAGGCAAGACGGCGAAACATTGAGGTTGCTATGAACTTTGGGAGGAAAAGATAAAATCCAAACAGAAATTAAACCTAATCAACACAACAAACCAATGCTCAAAAACATCACAACAACCTGGGACCATGACATTTGAGGGGGATGAATTCTATAATTAGGGCTTTGGATAGCTGTAAACCAATTTAAATCAATAACTGAACATTTAGGGAGATTTGGTCATTTGCTTTCTTGCTGAGAATAATGCTAGAAGATTGAGACCACTTAATACTCACGCAGCCAGGAGCTGCTTCGCTTTGCATAAAGACCGAAAACAGGCACGAAGAGATAAATTCAAAAGCTCCATTTTAAAATGTAAAACTATTGCTTCAAGAATATGTGTCTTTTTTAAATAGTCACGGCAAAGGATTCAGATTGCGCAGTGCAATTACCGAGCTGTTACAAAGAGCTGTCTCTCAACACAAAAAGAGCATTGTGGGAGATGTGTGAAAACACATAACGTGTGAAACTGCAACAACATTTTTTTGCATTGATAAAAGCTCCAGTTTAAGAAACTGCGGAAATCATTCTGAGTCGAATAATAACGAATGCTCTTGAACACTGCAGAGGTTTCGTAGCAGTCGCGCAGATGGCAGTGAAGTGTCTCATTCCTGTATGATTTGAATTGCTTGTGAAATGGTAAAACAGCCAAAAGTAATGTTCAGAACCTTTTACAAAATCAGAACAATGGCCTGTGCTCTAGGAAAAATGAATGAGTTGGCTGTTTTTTTACTGGAGCCTAATATTACTTCTCAGCCAAAACCATCCCTCTTTGCACTGCTGCAGATTACACTGGCCTTCTTCCCTCTCTGTGGTTTAGCCCTCACCCTTCAGTGTTTTCTGTTTCTGTCTCTGTTTTAGGCTTCCCTTATGAGAAGGTGAGAGAGCGCACTCTCTACCTTCAGGTGTTGGACTATGACCGTTTCAGCAGGAATGACCCCATTGGAGAGGTGTCAGTCCCCCTTAATAAGGTGGAACTGGGCCAGTTAAAGACCTTCTGGAAGGAGCTGAAGCCCTGCAGTGATGGCAGTGTAAGGAAGGGAGGGGTGACCGCGGGGTCGAGCCGCGACGTGCGGTTTTATTAAAACACGTGTGACAAATTTGTTGACAGTTTTCAGCATGTGAGCTGGATTGACATATTTTTATTTTTGGCGGGTGAGCCACGTGCTCGCCCATGCCTGCCTGGGTGCTGGATGGTCTGTGTTTGGCACAAGGAGGTTAGAGCAGAAAGGGCAGTGATATAAGATTACACAACAAGCTAGTGAGTAGCCTGGAGTTTGATATTCCCTGATGAAATCTGATATTAGGCTGGGTGATTCATACTCCGCTGTGTTTGTTTGCGTGTGTGTGTGTGTGTGTTCCTCAGGGGAGACGAGGAGACCTGCTGGTGTCTCTCTGCTATAATCCCACCGCCAACACCATCACTGTGAACATCATCAAAGCACGCAATCTCAAAGCCATGGATATCGGGGGCACCTCAGGTATACACTCCCCTTTGTTTGTTTAGGCTCTCTTTCTCTAAGCATTTCTCAGCAGCTGGAAGTCCTTCCTGACTTTGGAAGCTCTGTGCTTCACACAAGGCTCTGTCTCTGTGTTCAAACACTCACTGACTCGTCTGCTAACAGGACGGTTGCTGGCCACCGTCGATAGCTACAGCAGCAAGGTGACATTACTTCAAGCGTCTCTCCATTGACCTCCCTCTTTCCTGTCCTCTCTTTCTGTATATCTATGAGGATCTTCAACCTCCTAGCCAAATCTGTGTCAGCTCAGTCTGGTTGCTGCTAGTTTTTAAAGTGTCCTGTCTCACTGTGAAATGCTCTCTGTGGCATATTTCTTGTACAATTACAGCTTCCCGCAGTAGTAGGACTGGTGGCTGGTAGTATGACAGAATCTCACAATGCTCCAGAACTAGTAGTACAGATCCCAGGCCCTATTTCCATAAATACTTCCTCATTTGTATGTTTCCTCGCTCGGGGGATAAGTTGACCTTGAGCTCAAACGAGGTATCTGCTTCCCTGCTGCCTTTTCTGACTTTTAACAATTAGGAGGGTAATTGCAAACCTGACCCTAAAAAAAAAAGAATAAGAAAAAAAAATCACCATGTGCATCTTCATCGTCTCGCTCATGTAAACCACCGCACTCTGCTTCCACGCTGCAGATCCCTATGTGAAGGTGTGGCTGATGCACAAGGACAAGCGTGTAGAGAAGAAGAAGACGGTGGTGATGAAGCGCTGTCTCAACCCCGTCTTCAATGAGTCCTTCCCCTTTGACGTGCCCGCCCATGTGCTGAGGGAGACTACCATCATCATCACCGTCATGGATAAGGACAGACTCAGCCGCAACGATGTTATTGGCAAGGTAAGGTTTCACAGGTGCCGTCTGTTCAGGACGTGCAAGCCTCCTTGTTACAAAGTCTGAAACTGCAACTGATTAAAAGTACTTTCAGGGAACAAGCAGTCGCTACCGAGGTAGGTCAGCTTGTCATTGCAGTTTACTCTGTGACCACGGCAATGACAGAGAGCACACCAAGGAAGATAATACAGTAATTAATTAATGAATTATACACTCATACATTATTCACCAGCAGCGAGCAAAACAATCAATAAGGAGAAATCATCCAGGAGCATAATGAGCTTCAGGCTTTGATTATCTGGTGAGGATCGTGTCACCCTGCTGGCCGTTTTCCTCTTAACGGAAGAGCTGGGTTTGTTAGCTAATAATTCACTCTCTGGGTAAACAGATGAGAAGACTGTTACCACTCTCATGTCTGTCCTTTGAAAATATAGCCACCAGATGGTTTAGTTTAGTTTAGCACACAGACTGAAAACTACGTGCCATTTTGATGTGGATTTATGTGCCAGACTAATTTCATGGCGGAGCTGAGAAAGTAACAGGTTCCAGGCAAAAAAAAAAGGAAAATTTGCTAATTTAGGCAACAGCAAAATGCATTTTACCTTCATCAGTTATGCAGCCTGTGTGAAAGCTGAGACACTGTTCTTTCTTCATTTCATTAGTTTCCAACTCATTGCAGCTTTCCAGGCTCTCCTCGCATGTGGTGCATGTCAGACGTTGCATGCACAGAACGGCTCTCTTTGCAAAGGTGTTGTCATGACTGAGTGAAGCCATGAGAAACTTGAACCCAAAATGCACGTGAGAATGACAAAAAGCCATTACTTTAACATTTATTCCCTCATCAAGCCTCTGCCTTTTTTCTTCCCCTCTCTCAGATCTACCTATCGTGGAAGAGTGGACCAGCGGAAGTGAAGCACTGGAAAGACATGCTCGCTCGGCCGCGCACTAATGTCGCCCAGTGGCACGCTCTCAAGGCCTGATCGCACTACCCAGCTTCCTTCATGGCCCCTTCCCGTCTCCTATCCCTCCCTCCTCCTCCTCCTCCTCCTTCTCTCTCTCTCCTCTCTATCTCTCCCCTCCTCCCACTCCTGTCCTTATGCACAAGACTGACTTGCTGCCAGGCTGCGAAACACGGGTACAATTAGCCATCTGCTCTCTTAAACCTTTAAAGTCCTTTTCTCTTTTCTTTCAAGGATCTCAAATTTTTTCTCCCCGACCCGTCTCTTGTGTTCCCTCCTCTCATACAGCCCCATCTCAGTTTCCGTGTCTCACCCCTTTGCCAATGGTTCCCCTGTTTCTGACTGTCTGTATGTCCGTCTGTCCGTCCTTATGCACTTTGCCTGTGGAGGTCTGATAATCAATTCCTTTGCCGATCCCTTAGTTTTGAACTGCACTGCAGCCCCTGACCCATATAAGGTGCCAGTCCCGTGGGATCACAGAGAATCGTCAGTAATGATCTAATCTCATATAATCCTGTTGTATGAATATTCCAGGTATACAATACTATACAGTATGTACTGTATGTACATATACATATGAATATATTAGGTGTATAGATTGGCAGAACTCCCCTATACACACGACTAGTATACAGTATATTACTCATAGGTCGCCTGCTGTTTCCCATCTCTTCCGTCTCTTCATTTGCCGCCTCGTCCTTGTCATCTGTCTCAAGAGTACTATATTCCCCCTACTTTTCAGTCCTTCCTCCTTTTTACTCAAAAGTGGTTTAATGTTCAGCTGAAGTTGTTGAAAGCAATCAATATATGGTGTGTAATGAAACCAGCTGAGCTCAAGATGGAATTGTTGATACCGCTGTCTCTTCTCTCCTCTTTTTTCTTCCCTATGTCCCTTTTTTCTCTCTTCTTTTCCCCCTTTATTGTTCCCAATTTCTCTTCCCCTGGCACAATATTAGCGAATTCCTCCCCCACTCCCCCTTTCTGGACGTCCCTCCCCCTCTTCCTCCTCGTCGTCTGTGTGCTGTGGGTGCTGTGCTGTAGCTCCGACAAAAATAGAGATTAAAAATTTAAAAAATAAACTGAACTTTCCGAAGCTGGGAAAGCAGGGACACGATGAACTTGTGAAACGGAGCGCTCCTGATGTTTTCCAGACAAAAAAGCCCCGACACGGAGAGAGAGAAAAAAGAAGATGAAAACACAAACAAGCAAACAGATCCTTCCTCCCCCTCAAGATACTATGATGTCATTTTTCACAGCATCACCAACTGAGGAAACGAGTTTAAAATCTTCTTCCAACGTTAAGATGAGAGCAGAGGCAAGAGGCCACGTTTGTGCAGTTTACGCACGTGCACGTGGGTTTGCGTGTGCACACTTCCGTCTGTTTAATGATGCTATGAATTCTTTGTGCTGCCCCGTGCTCATGTTTTACGCTGACGGGGGTGACGATCTCCGTCCGTTTTGACTGTGCGCTGTGCTGCGGTGATGTGTGCCTGTTGGTGTGCGTTTGTTTTCACAGGAGCCGTTCTGTAGAAATCTTCTCTTTTCTCTTTCTCATGTTGCGCTCTTCTTGCTCTTCTTACTGCCATTGTTTCCCCATCTTCTACTGCCCTGCCTTCTGAACGAGGGCACGGGGAAGTTCTATCTGCACTTTTTGGAAATGTAATAACAATAATAATGATGATGATGATTATAGTGATGGTGAAAAATTAAGGGAGGAGTGTCTGAAAGGGCGAGCAGAAGTTGGGGAGAGGTGACGTCTTCTCTGTGATTTCAGGGCTTGGAGATGTAGGTCATAGAGGATGCAGGGCTCTCATCCTCCTCTTTTTATTCTTTTTTCTCGATGTACGTGCATGCACACGTGCATGTGTGTGTGTCAGCTACCACACTCCTGGTGGCAGACTGCTGGTGTCTGAAATGTCAGGCCGGGATGGAGATATCAGGCTTGTCTTCTTGTCACGTGGAAGCCGGCCAGCACAGCAGTGCTATTTCACAAAGCGTCGATCAACAACAAGAGCGTGATCAGAGCTCTAAACAACAGTCTGTCCTGTATTCCTCGCCTCAAAATGCTGAACAATTGTTAGGCATCTAAAACAGTCATTTCGATGTGCATTTTTCCAGTTTCCACACTGGAAGAAAAGTAATAAAACAATAAAACATTCTTTGGGTTTTTGTTGCACTTCAAAGGAAAAATGAGCAAGCGTGTATCACAGACAATAGGTGTAATATTAGACAATGGCCTGATCTGCCACCGTGAGATACCGTAGAAGCAGATTAGACATTATCTCTTCACTGAGTGCTAGAGAGTACCATAGAGTGTACCGTTGCCCTCTTTGCCCGGCACATTCAACACAGCTCGATATTTCTGTAACGTAGATAAAACTGTCATAAAGCAGCAGCAACTGGAAAAGCTGTCAACTATTAAGAGCTACTTAAAAAAAAATCTGCTTTCTTAGTGTGCTCTTTACTACAGCCTGCCTGTGTGGGGGTTTTTTTTTGCATTCATGAAGTCTTGACAAGCGAATCACGTCACCTGTTCCTTTCTTTTCTTCCAGCGGCTTAATTTTCTAAATGAAAATCCTCATTTCAGGAAACTCTCAAGTTAAACAGACTTACCAAGTAAATATAATCAGTTTGTTTCTTCGCTGAAACGTAACCATTTTCGTAATGCAGCGTGAGTAGTTTTGAACTAACTCGGCCTCATCAAAAAAAGCTGTGGCCCCTGCAGTGGATTTTATTTCCTCGCATCATGCAACAATTTGACAGTATCTTGCATTTCGGTGTTTATTTTCAGTTATGCCAACCAGTTCAACACTTGACAGACAGTATGAATTTGCAGTTGTGTAAGCGTGCGTTGCTCCTTTTCCAGTAGCTCTCTAAGCTGGTCTTGGGCATGTGCTCAGTGTGTTCTGGGTAGTGTGGTTTGTGTGAGCCAGGCTGCCGCGATGCGCTGATCCAGTCCAGCAACCTTCAGAACAATTGGCCAGCCGTGGAACAGGGCCCACTGTTTTGACAGCCACTGCCTGCAGTGTCACAGCACATTACACTCCCATTAGGTGGTCAGAAAGGAGAAATATCTGCCTCCTTGGACCTGGGGGACTCACGATTTGCAGAGGTATCACTTGCTAAGAATAAAAGAAAACGTGGCAGACTCTCATTAGTTACCATGTTTGTGATGGACAGGGATAGAGCTCGTCGGCGAAAAAATGGAAATCAGTGGGTGTTCGCTGCTAAAGCTGTGAAAAGCACACGTGCAGGCGATGAGTCAACACAGTACCTCTGCTATTTCCTTTTGCCAAGATTCCTCGTTGCTCGAAAAGTGATAAATTGCTATGCTACAGGGGCTTACAAAGCTTAGTCATCAGTGACCCTGTAAACCTGGGGATACAGCTTTATTTATAGAAACATGAGGCACCGTGTAATGCCTCTGATCCTGACAGGTAGGACTGGAAGCTGAAAGGATACAGGGTCAAGCTTTTAAAACTTACAGCTTTTGAATACAGATTATTTCTTACATGGAAATTCAGCGTGTGACATTTTCTCCTCTCCTCAATTGGTGGGCCAGCAGATAATTAGCCAGAGACACTTTAATACTTTCTTTGAGCAGGTTTTAGTGAGCGAACCGGAGACGTGAAAAGCTCAACATGCAGTTTAGTCATTTTGGCGTTACTTTCTCGTTTGTTTGTACTCCCACAGACCACACTGGTACATCGGCGAAAATTAAAAGAACCGCAAAACAACAATTTTCCCCATTTAAATCTCTGCTTTTGCTTTTAAGTGGTAACAAAGTGAGCTTTCATCATATCGCAAAGCTGTTAAAAGAAAGAAATGTTTCAGTACAAAATCTTTCATTTTGATGTGTTAGATGAGTTATGCATAAATGAGAAACTCACAATGTGTTATGTCTCACAGTGAGTTAATTTGAGTGAGGTTTTAAGTTAGTAAGAGGAAAAACATTAAAAACAGCTTCAAGAGCCTGTCATCAGTTCAAAATCATGTTTACAAGCCATTCTCATAAAGTTGGAACAAGTCACAACGTACCGAGCTGATAAAACACCGTTAAGCGTATTTGTTTAGCTGCTGAAGAGGGTCTCAGCTCCCAAGCAGAGCATTCTGTTTAAACCAAGAGCTTGATACTTGCAAATGTTAAATATGCAAAGAATTAGACATCAATTATCTTCATTTGTTTCGGTTAAAACAGAGTACATATGCTGGTAGTCAGAAAAAGAAAAAGTCCATAAAGTTAACCATTGTTTCTACATGTGACAAGGAAAACAAAATCCAGGTGTGACTGTAATATTGGGTGTGCACAGCAGTATCCCAACTATCCAGGAAGTTGCTCACTCCATTAAAATAACCAGGAGTCCTGAATATTATGTTGTCTTTGCCAGCAGTCAAACAGCAGCACTATTAAAATGGATGCTGCGCTCAGAGCCAAACAGTATAAAGGAGAAAGCAATTTCCAAATCCTAGTTTTATTATATTGCCACCTGTCTCACATCTCTAAACTTATTGCTTTTTGTTGGCACCAACACCGTCGGCAATGACCTTCAACAATCCTAAGCTCATGAATGCAGCATGGCAGCGGTGCAGATGCTCCCAGTCGAGATTCTTTCCTTTCTTTTTTTTGGACCAACTTCTCTCTCTGTTCTCGCTCTCCTTGTGTTCAGGCTCGGCTTCGTCTTTCATCATCTCTTCATTCCCTGGCGGAGCTGGCGGGTAGGTGCAGGTGTAGATAATTAGTGTTTGATTTCAAAGCTTCAATTCAAGATAACTGACACAACCATCGCTGACTCCAAGTTTCCCAGAGAATAAAGACTCTTCGAGGGGATTTTTGTAGTTAGTAAATTTTTCTTTCCCTCTGATGTTTTTCTTTCTCTCCGTTTTAGTTAAAGTCTCATTAACTGTTGGAAAGATGTTCTTGGATTTTTGTGCAGGCGTTCATGTTGCCCTCAGGATGAACTGGAACCTTTTTAGGTTCTTCTCTTTTTTCTGTGGTATTATGATTCAGTCAAAACCTTTTTAGTGCTTTGGTTTATGCCCGAATACCTACAAAACCGAACACCAGCTGTGATTATGCTTATTTAATATTAATTGGTAAATTCTGGCATGATAACTAAACTGCTCATTACTCATTACTAAACTCCCATTTAACAGATATTCAGTGGCTCACTTAAGAGTAAGCAGTAAATTTAAATTTTGCCATGCCTGTATCACATCATTATGCTGGCATGCTGATGCCAGCCTTTATTGTCAAGGTAGAGTACGTAGGAAAAGTCTTGAGCCGCCCCTCATTTCTTTATATTTTGCTTACTGTCAGCTTGCAGGTTTTCATAAAGTGGTCTTGAGTAATAGTTCTCCAGGCTTTCTGAAGGTCTTACTATGATTTTCTCTTGACATTGACTACATTTTCAACCATTTTCAGTCCAGTTCATAACCCTTTTGAAAGGAATGTTTTTTTTGTTTGTTTATTTGTTAATTCACTCATCACTGACCTATGAGTCATTCAAACATAACAAGGCACCTAACTCAAAGGATGAATCAGTGTTGTGTCTACACAGACAACTTAGCAAAGAATCAATTTTTAATTGCATCTTTAGGCAGTTTGTTACTTGCAAAAACACATCAATTTACAATTTCTTTAGTTGAATTTAAAAGTGGGAAAGAGGACACAGTTTGACAGGAATAAAATAGCATTCTTGTATCAACAAGGTGATTCCCAAAGAGCTATAAGACATAAACTTAGTATCTCAGAATGGTGTGCTGTGTGTTCTTACAAAGTGTCAAGGTGCCACAAGAAGTGGCAGGCCTAAAAAACTATCTGCAGCAGGATCTGTATCTCCATCTACTGCTCACTGAAGCCTCATCAGAAATAGTCTGACGACGAAACCAATCTGAAGGAAGGAAAACTGAAAAAACTGCTGAAGAATGAAAAATAACAAAAGAACTGGACTGAAAATCAGTGACAAAAGGTCTTATGGATTGCTGAATTCAAATTTGAAAGGTTATCATCAGAAGTGGTCAGGAGAGAGGTACAAGAGTGAGTCTCTACAAATATTCTGTAAAACACAGTGGAGGCTCTGTCATGGTTTGGGGCTGCATTCCAGCCAGTGGTGTTGGGGATCTTTTCAAAACTGATGGAATTATGAACGCAGAAAAATACTGTAAGATTTTGATCCACCATCTGGAAAAGATCTGATTGGCAACGGCTTCGTCTTTCACCATGACAATGATCCCAAACACACTGTCAATGCAATAATAGCAAAGCTGGATACAAAAACACACAATGGGTCATTTTTGTTATGGAGCTCAACGTTTTTGAAGCAGGGTGGGATCATCTTGACAGAGATTCAAACAAAAGGCAGCCAACATCCAAAGAAGAGCTTTGAATGTCCTTCAAGAAGCCTGGAGAACTATTCCTGAAGAGTACTTAAAGAAATTATAGGAAAGCTTGCTTAGTAGGATCCAGACTGTGTTGAAGAATAAAGGTGGTCATAACTGTAATACCTGTTTTTGCCTTATATACTATATTTCTGTATGTTTGCATGTTTCAGTAGATTGAATCTCTAGATAGATTTTTTGAACACAATATAAAGAAATGACTGGTGGCTTAAGACTTTGCACCATATCTTTTAGGTTTTAGAGAACAGACCGGGATCCTCATTAGGGATCCTCATGGTGCTGACTACTGCAGATTCTAAATTTGGCTGTAGAGTCAGGATTATACTTGCTCGCAAACATAGACATGAACAACTGAGGACATCATGGATGACTGGTTTCCATCTCTTCGTGGTTCCCTTTTAGTTTGGTGCCTGTGCCCATCCTAGACTTTATATATCTATCTACTGTGTCCTCACCTAATTGTTGTGGAGTCCACATTTTGCTACAGGAACATTAGCATTTTGGGCCATGTTGGTTTTTGTAGACAGAAGTGATCGTACGTGGAAGACAGCATGAAATGCAAAGATCTGAGCTGAGGCTATCATGCCTGGTTAGCAGGATGCATACACTCACTGACCAAAACCGAAACGGAAACACCTTGAACAACAAGCCATATTATTTCTCTGATAATTCCACAGAAATGCTCCTGAGGTGGAGTTCAGAGACTCAAATTAGTTGAGATGAGCTCCCAGCTGCAGGGACACCTGTTAACCACAACAGCCATGCCCATCATCTTAAGCCTTAATAAACTCCAAATAGGTGAGTTTTTTTAAAAAAGACCCCCAGTGCAGTAGTTATGAAGGGGAAAGTTAGCTTTAGCAACCAAAAGCATTTTTGTACCAATCATAGACTCATTCAGGTCCAGAGGTTGCTGCACGGCTCAGTCACATCCATTCGTTCACAACAAACTTTGGCAGGCCTGTGGACACCCACATTTAGCCTCACGTCCCCCATTTAATGACTCTCTCGGACCCTCTCGCACTTGCTGATGCGGAAACTAGAACACTGCCACGAGTTCTGTTATCAGCTTGGCGTTGTGAAGCATATGAGTCATTCCTGGACTCCTATCTTTGAGATGTTTATTCTTGGTTGTGCATCCCCAAATTTATCATTGTCACCAGCAGCCTTCCCTCCTCTGTTTACTTTCTAAATAACTTAAAGCTTTATTGGCTGAAAGGGTCACATCTGTTTGCCAAAGGATTAGTAAGATATTCTTCTGAGCCTGATGATATTGTTTGTCCTTGTCATACTCTCCTGCACCATTTCTTATTCTTAAGCAGTTTTCCTTGATGGATATGGCTTTCTTCAGATGAGCATCATTGAGTCACTCTATTGGAAAGGTGCCTGCTTTGCAGTAGTTTTTACGATGTTAGATTAAGGGTAGAGTTATTTTACGTCTTAGAGGACTTTAAATGTGTATGCACGGATTAAAATCAGGCAGTCGTCGTCATAATCTCATTCTAGGGAATCTGCAGTTGACGTTTTATTTTTCTGACTCATGTTCTGACAGCTCAGTAAGCCCCGAACCCCTCCAGGTCACCTTTGTCATTTGTCCAGTCATTTTCTGCGTGCGTCGCCCTGTACAGACAGACCTCACCTCCCCTAACTCGCCCTTTCGATTGTTTTAAGCATCTGGTGAGAACCAATGTGACTTCTCCCAATCAGGGTTTAAGTAAGCATTATTTGAATAGTAACAAATGGATATGAAAAACAATAATGAGTAATAATATCTTTTATTTCTTTCTGTTCACATTTGACTGTTGGTCAGTGTGTATGTATGTGTGTGCTTGGTGTTCTTGTGTTGGGGTTTATTTCTTTCCGAAACCGTGAGAAGAAAAAGCTTTCTGTTTTTGAAAAACTTCATGTAAATATTGTTGGTGAAAAATTAACATTTGTTGTACGCTGAGTTTTCATTTGTCACTCGAAATGATGACGAAAACAATGATATTCATGAATAACAGTGGTGATGTTGACGATACTGAAGCTGATTATACCTGCCCTTCTTGAACAAGGGCTTTTGATGTCTGCTGTATTTTTGTTGGAGGTGTCGTGTGGTCAGGGCAAGAGAAACAAAGGGAAGGAGTGATACCCAACACATCCCGGATCCGCCGTAGCAACACTGCCACATACCCTTTACCCTCCCCCCACACCTCCAGGAAATTGTGCGATATGTGGCGCTAATCGTAGCCTGTGTTTCTAATGCCATAAAGCTTTGGTTGCGTTTGTGTTGCAAACACCAAAACCAGCAGCGCCCTGCTTTTCAAGCGAGCTGCATGCCTCCCCGTGGAGCCACTCTGTCCTGGTTTGCTTGGCATCGCATCTCACCCTGTCTGCTCACAGGCTTGGGGATTTACTGTAATGCCATTGTGTTAGGCAGGATTGGCCCTGTTCTGACACCGATGATGCCGTCTTCATTGAATTTGCAGTCATTATTTTCTCTGTTGGAGGCCATGCATGGGGATGGGCATGTATGAGGACAGAGTGTATTCCTAGTAGAAGGACATAAACCATCCATCTGACCCCGTAAAGACAATTTTCATGCTGGTGAGTCAGCCTCTTATTCGAGGGTTAGACTCATGGTTAAGCACAAGTGACTGACATGAACTTGCCACATTATAGGCCCATCTTGTGCTTTTCCTTTTCTTTCTTTCTTTCTTTTTTTTTTTTTTAAAGAATTCACAGTCTTGAGGAAGAAATAAGAAATAACCTATATAGGCTATAAATGTTTGCCATATGGCAATAATTATTTTTAATCATTAAAAAAATTTTTTTTAAAAATAGGACAGACTTGTTTCCAAATGTCCAAAATGTGCCCTGTGCCTTCTTGACAGACATATTCAGCCCACTGCTTTATCAAATATATACATAAATAACTGCACAGGGCTCTAGTCCAGTTATTTTCACTGCAGGTGTCAGTACACCCACTTCCCTATTTTTCATATGTCATTGCCTTATGTATCTGGCTGGGCCTGTCGACAGTGCTGAGATGGAGCTTATCAGTTTCACTTTTAGGACCGTCTCTGCCAACAGACATGATATGGTACAGCAGATACTCCCAGCAGCCTTCTGCAGGAAGGACAGTGGATACAGTCTTGCCTTCATTTGTAACACCATCCTGTAGAGGGAGTCCCACAGGGTCAGAAAGTCCACAGACACACTAAAAATAAAATTCCCCTAAACCCAGATCCGTCAGAGCGCGCGTCTCTTACTTTCCTCGCTGGTTGTAAATAGACTTGATGCAGTTAGAGCAGCCTCTAACTCCTGCCATAATGTGGACATTTTTAATCAGGTAGGTAATAAGCAATACACTTAACCGATCTAATGCCATACTCCGAAATGTTACTGACAAAGTGTGATGGTGACTTCTTTGCGTTGAGGGATGTCGAGGGTAACACTCCTGTTTCTTCACCTCCTTTTCTCGACTCGCCGTGGCCCAACTCTTCAACAAAGAGTGCTCTAACTTAAAACACACAGTTGTGATGTGTACAATCTAATTTAATGTATTTATTTATGTATTTTTGCCAACTTTGTAAAGTGTATAAATATCTATAAATATATGAAAAATGACAGTACTGTATAGATTTTAGCTGCCTGGTAAGGTTAATAGTATATACTTGGTAGACTAAAAGAAAAAGCGTAGAGCTGTTCAAAAGCCAGTTATTGAGAAAAATGCTTTCTGTAAAACCCAGTGCCACTGGCTCTTTTTATATTCTAAGTTTCGTTTCTGGTTTATTTTTTTATTCTAGCCAGTCGGATCCAAAGTGTGTGTTCTTCTTTCCGTTTGTTTGTTAATCGGTTATTTTGCTGTTTCATTTCTTTTCTTGACAAAGACACAGCGAGGTTCTGGCAGCCAGGAGAGTGCGGTGGAACGCAGACTGGGACCCTGTGCAGTAGTGTGTATGTGTGTGCGTGTATGTTAGGTGTGTGTCCGTCCATGGTAGTGCTAGTGCTCTCTGTGCAGTGCCTCCCTCCTCCCTCCTCTCTCTGATGTAGTTTGTCATGTGATGCAGTGTGCATTAAGGTGCAGGATGACTGTGTTTTCTGAAGCTGGCAGCTGCCCCGTCTCTTCCACCCCCACCCCCTCCACCAATGTGTGTCTCCTCCTCATGTCCACTCTTGTTGTTTTTTTCCCACCGCACGTTTCAGTCGTCCGCCAAGTATAGATTTCCATTCTCGCTGCTCAATTGTTCATTTGCTCTCCCATTCAGCTGGTAATGTGCACACCACCGGAGTCTAATTTCACAGTAATCCGTGCTTCCCGATCTATCTGTGATCCTTTGACCATTAGCATCTCTCATTCATCACCTTCCACATTTCTGAAGAACACCTTGTTTTTCTACAGAGCTCTGTGGACCAGAGAGTGATTTAGCACAAAAAAGAGGGCATGCTTATAACTCACCCCAAATCTCTTACCCCCAATCATACTTCTTTTTCTTTACCCTCCTGATGCAAAGTGTGAGGAGATGGGTAGCTGTCAGCTCAGCATGCAGAATCACAAAGCAGCCATATTCAAAGTCAAGCACAGACTTAAATCTATGTTTTGGTGGCTTCACTGCTGCCCGTTTGTAGCAAGAGCAGGAGAATAGCCTTAAAGATTGGACCAACTGCACGAAAAAGTAGTGGGATATGTGCATTCGTAGTGGACTATTATTACCAACCCTTTCCCACACCAGATTTATTACTCAGTATTCCAATGTGTTGCTTGGTTGCTCTGTACATATCTGTGTAGTACTTCTGTTGATGTCCCTGTGTTAGTATAGTAATGGGTTCTTACTGGGCGGCCTCCGCAGACGTCCTCTCTCTCCTGCCCTCGTCTCATTTTCTCAGAAACTTCAAAACATTCCATCTGAATCTGTAGTGAACAACAATTTAAAGCTGATTAGATTCCACATATACTCGGAGTAAAACAGCAGGAGGACTGAACCACAGACGTTTCCACGGCGAGCCATGATAATAACCAAGACGCCTTGCTTCACGTCCCTCTGAGAACTACACACCCACAGCTTGCAGCACACTCAGCGTAAACGACCTTCACACGCCCCTTTGCTCCTCCTAATCCACCTCAATGCTGACCTCACCCAGTTTTTAGAGGTCAATGGGTCGTCTGTGTTTGTGAGGAGCCTCTGACCTCCTGAGGGTGGAGTAGAGGAGAAGGTGGGAGAGCCCTGGGAGGCAGCAGAAAGGCGTGTGCACGTGGTCACATCCTGGGTCAGGAGGGAAGGAAGCCAGGGCGTCTCGAGGTCAAGCCCAGTAGCACTTTGGTTTTGCGTTCCATGTTTTTTTAGCCTCTCCTGTTTTTTGGCCGAGCGGACTGTGATCTTACTGGTTGATTTTCTCGTTCTCCTCCACCCATCAGTGTTATAAAGTGTGTTGGGTGGATGGAGCCTTGGAGCTGAGCTCTGATTTTGTTCCATATTAAAGAATCATTTTTACTACACCTGTGTCCAGAGATTCATTGGTCTTCTTTATTGCCTTTCATTTTACAAGGTACTTCCAGGAGTTGAGATGCTGCTGTAGCTGATCACTTAACCTGCAAGAACCTTTGAGTTTCTGTTCATTCAGAATGTGAAATCTCAGCAACTCTTTAATAGATTGATTGACTTAAATAGATATTCATGGTTCACAGAGGATGAGTCCTACAGAGCTGCATGAACTCGTTCACTTATTTGTCTTAAAGTGAAATGGAATACTTGAAATTTGTTACAAAATTGAGTAATAACTTCAACAAGAGCTCTGGAACTTTATTTTTCGCATCATTATTTTATACAACATTTAATTTGTTGAAAATACAAGTGTTGTGCAAAAGTCTTGATCCACCCATAATTTCTTTATATTTAGTTCAGAAACTGGGAAATGGGTGGAACCATATTACACAGTACATGGAAATACAGCATAAAGGTAAAAACTGAGTTAGTACAATTCTAATAAGCTTGGAAGTCAATATTTGGTCTTCAGGAATAGTTCTCCAGGCTTCTTGAAGGACATTCAAAGCTCTTCTTTCGATGTTGGCTGCCTTCATTCCATTCTCTGTCAACATGATCCCACACTGCTACTTTAATGTTCAATAATGTTGAGGTCTGGGCTCAGGGGAGGCCAATCCATGACTAAGAGTGCTCAACTGTGCATTTTTCTATCCAGGTATGCTTTCACTGGTAGTGTGCCTGGAATCATTGTTATGTTGTCAATTAGATGCTTTCCAAATAATATCACAACACGTTTGGATGAAATGCAGACCCAAACCATGACACAGCCTCCATTGTGTTTCACAGATGTCTGGAGACACTCACTGCTGTACCTCTCTCCTGACCTCCTGCTATATATATTATTGACCATTTGCACGAAAAACCTCGAGCTTGTTTTTATGTTTTTGTATTTTAATTTTCATTGCCTTTTCTCTCTATTTCCCTTCCTTAAGAATGTCTTCTTGTCAGCCAGCCTTACAATGAGACTATTTCTAAAATAATCAGCAAAGAGTAGATGGGTAGATGGATCAATTGAATCCTGTGTCAGGTCTTTACTGGATCTTCTGTTTTTAAGGACATGACTTTCAGATACTGTTCATCTGCTGTGGATGTTTTTTTGAACCGAAATATAAAGGAAATGTCTCAAAACTCATACAGTACATTACTTGCTAATCAAATTTGCAAAGCAGTGCCTTTCCCGTCTGCTTAAGCTCTACCTTAATGCTGATTAATATGTGTTAGCATGCTAATGTGAAAACTGAAAGTGGAATTTTCCTCTGCTCATCCAATTTAGGGTTGCAGTGGGGCATTTTAGAACTCCACACAGGCAGGTCCCAGATAACCGACTCAAACCCACGACCTTCTTGTTGTGAGGCAACAGTGCTAACCACTGCATTCCTGTGGTGTCATGTAGATATCCCAGTTACAAATAAATGAATCAAAAAACAAAAATCCTCCTGTTGCTTTTTGGACCTACAAATTTAATCACAATGACAAAGCCTAAACCAATTTTTTTTCACTTGTCTACTTTTTTGTTTGATTTTGAATTAACTGACATTACTGAACTATGACACTCAGAGTGTGTTTTGAGTCTTTAGTCTTAATTAAATTTTATGTCATTTTTTACATGCTGTCACTTGCATTTACAGTCACCACAGGGAGCAGACTTCTGTACACACTTTGATTAGTAGCGTCCTTGTAGCAGACTAGCCTGATAAATATCTGCTGCTGATAGCTCGCTTGCTAACACTAGCATCACTACTAGCACTGAGGTTCACAGCTGATGCCTGACTGGTCCGACCACCTTTTCTGTTTAACCAACACGGTGACCAGTTGACCACTGAGAACACACCATAAAGATACTCATAAAGTATGCATACTTTTAAGTGTAAATATCTATCCATCTATTCTCTTCCTCTTATCCTTTCAGGGTCATGGGTCTGTTGGAGCCTATCCCAGCTAGCATAGAGAGAGAGGCTGGGTATACACCCTGGACAGGTCATCAGTGTAAACATACTTTTGCAACTTTTGACTTGTTTACGCAAACAGGTTTTCATCTTTGATGATGTAAATTTCATACCATATAGGATATGACATTTCTGAAAATGCTTTCCAAATTATTTTTTAAGTGCTTCAAAAAACCTCATGGCAGAAATCTTTTCTTGTCACAGTAAGATAGGCATAGACTCAGTTCCATCGTGTGTACTGGTAAACCACAACTGCATCCAGAGAAGAAAAACTTAACCAAGTTACCCTTTTCATTAATTTTCTAGAAAAAAGGTCTACAGGGTGGGCCATTTATATGGGAATGGTTGGTGATATTAAAGTCCTGTTTGTGGCACATTAGTATATATGAGGGGGAAAACTCCTCAAGATGGGTGGTGACCATGGTGGCCATTTAGAAGTTGGCCATCTTGGATACAACTTTTGTTTTTTTCAATAGGAAGCGGGCTATGTGACACATCAAACTTATTGGTAATGTCACAAGAAAAACAATGGTGTGCTTGGTTTCAATGTAACTTTATTCTTTCATGAGTTATCTACAAGTTTCTGACCACTTATAAAATGTGTTCAATGTGCTGCCCATTGTGTTGGATTGTCAATGCAACCCTCTTCTCCCACTCTTCACACACTGATAGCAACACCGCAGGAGAAATGCCAGCACAGGCATCAAGTGTCCGTAGTTTCAGGTGCTGCACATCTCGTATCTTCACACCATAGACAATTGCCTTCAGATGACCCCAAAGATAAAAGTCTAAGGGGGTCAGATCGGGAGACCTTGGGGGCCATTCAACTGGCCCACGACGACCAATCCACTTCCAGGAAACTGTTCATCTAGGAATGCTCGGACCTGGCACCCATAATGTGGTGGTGCACCCTCTTGCTGGAAAAACTCAGGGAACGTGCCAGCTTCAGTGCATAAAGAGGGAAACACATCATCATGTAGCAATTTCAAATATCCAGTGGCCTTGAGGTTTCCATTGATGAAGAATGGACCCACTATCGTTGTACCCCATATACCACACCAAATCATCACTTTTGTTGTTCCAACAGTCTTGGAGGGATCCATCCAATGTGGGTTAGTGTCAGACCAATAGCGGTGGTTTTGTTTGCCTCATCACTGAACAAAATCTTCTGTATGAACTGAGGGTCCTGTTCCAATTTTTGTTTTGCCCATTCTGCAAATTCTGTGCGCCGATCTGGGTCGTCCTCGTTGAGATGCTGCAGTAGCTGGAGTTTGTAAGGGTGCCATTTGTGAGTAGCTAATATCCGCCGAAGGGATGTTCGACTAATGCCACTCTCCAGTGACATGCGGCGAGTGCTACGCTGTGGGCTCTTGCTACGCTGTGAGCTCTTGCTGAATGAAGCTAGGACAGCCAATGATGTTTCTTCATTAGTGACAGTTTTCTTGCTTCCACATTTTGGCAAATCCAACACTGAACCAGTTTCATGAAACTTAGCAAGCAGTTTGCTGACTGTAGCATGGGAGATGGGTGGTCTTGTAGGGTGTCTTGCATTGAAATCTGCTGCGTTTACCAGATATCAACACGATTTCGATTCACTCCTCACGTGTTAACCTCTTTGACATGTCAATGGCTGTGAACAAAGAGAAACTTGTAAATAACTCATGAAAGAATAAAGTTACGTTGAAACCAAGCACACCATTGTTTTTCTTGTGACATTACCAATAAGTTTGATGTGTCACATGACCCTCTTCCTATTGAAAAAACAAAAGTTGTATCCAGGATGGCCGACTTCTAAATGGCCACCATGGTCACCACCCATCTTGTGGAGTTTGCCCCCTCACATATACTAATGTGCCACAAACAGGACTTTAATATCACCAACCATTCCCATTTTATTACGGTGTATCCATATAAATGGCCCACCCTGTATTTAGCTGTAAAGGAATTACTGAAGTGAGGTGCTGATGTTAAGCAATAAGAACTGCTTCACAGCCCAAGCTACAGCTCTTATAAAAAATGCTGAAAATGATTGAGAGCTGTGTGCAGGCTCGTCAGGCTCTTCCACGCTGAAGTAATAAACTGTTTCCTTTATGAAATGTCAAAACAAGTCCGAGAATGCTGGAAACAAATTTTAGTCTAATATGTCATTTTAGGTATTGACATTAACAAGTAAGGCCAAAAAAAGGGGGAAAAAGCCACTCAACAAAAGGAGAAATTTGTGTCTACACCTAATGCCATATGGTGTGTATTTGTGTGCTGAATTTAAATCGGGAGAACGTGCAGTCAGTGTAATTAAACTGTATTATAAATAATTAGAAGCTAAAATGACACTATTTCAATTTAACACGTAGCTGAATGCCATTTGCTCAGAGAGGAGGCAATTTACAAGGGTTGTTTTTGCCTTTGAGAGCAATTAAAAATGTATAGTGGAACGCTTGTGCAATGAGTATTAAGCATGAAGGTAAACGAACCACACAGGAACATGCTGCAATATGAAGAAGTTTTTTTTAATCCCTTGTCAGTGATGATAGAAAGATTTTTCATCAGTTAGGTGCTTCATTGTTCATACAGCTCATTTCATTCTGATATCCGGTTCAACAGCTCTGTGTTTCATATCCAGTCTATCACACAAGATTCAAAGCATTCAAAGGAATTTCCCGCAGCATAAACATGATACCAAAAATATGTTTTCCCTCCAGTAAATCAGTTTCTCCTCAAGTTGTCTTGTGCATGTCAGGAAATCTTGTTTTGACTTTAAATGTCTTATTTTATGCCTGAGTCCTCCTCATCTCATCTCATCACGGTCTGTCTCTTTGCATGCACCAAAGCTGGCTGAAACTCAAAATGGAAAAAGATGACAATGCAATTTGCTCCAAACAGTGTGTGCCAGATTTGCCTATTAAGTGCAGAAGTTGAAAAGGAAGCAGGAATGAGATAAGACTCAGAACAGTGAGGTAGTGAAGCAGAGAGAGCACCTCTGAGACCCGCCACACAAAGAAGGGTCTTAGCGCCTGAGCTAGCTCTTTATGTCTCTAAACATTAATTCCATGCTATTCTATGGCAGACATAGAAACAGGTTATTGAACTGACAGAGAAACCGCCGAGATTCTCCTCCTGGACCAGCGGAGTATCAGGAGCAGAGCTGGCCAGAAAACAGACGAGCACGGAGCCAGCCGAGCCCCTGCTGACAGAGGCCGAGGTTTCGTCCCTCCCTGAACTACAACAGACGGCTGCAGGCAAGCCAAGCACATCATCTCGACGGGAGACACTTGCTTGCATCACCTTCATCTATTTTTAGAACAACTGCATCCACCTTCTTTTTTTTTGTCATTTTACTCCCTCCTGCATTTCAAGTGCAAACTGTTGCAGAAGGTGCAGGATTTTTCTTTACTGCCAGCGCTGTCGGCTTAATCGAGATACCTTTATCACAGAGCAGTCATGTTATGTGTGAGTTATATAGATGGACAGCAGACATAAATTGGTGAATTACAGAGATAATGAATCAGGGTAGAGGTGAGAGTCTCCTGTGAGAGTTGAAAGCTGAGAGTGAAACAGGTTCATCCTCTGATCAATTTCTCCTCTCTGCCTCTCAGGCTGAAGTTGTTTGAATATAAGTGAAATCATCTGGTTTTTGTCTTTGACTGGAATAAAAATAGGCGTGTGGTCTATTCCTGCCGTATGTGAATTTATAATTAGAGATGCCAATAATGTGCACATTGTGTTTAAGAGAATAGAAGCAGGAAATGAGACTGTCAGTTTCAATGAAGCAGGCGTTTCCCAGTAGTTATTTTTTGGAGGAGATAATGAACGGTTCCAGGCTTGGCTCGACAGCACGTCAAGCAAGAAAGGCTGTGGAACGGCAATACAAGCAACAGCTTGGTAAAGACAGGCTCCGCCGACTGCCAGTGTTGGCCAGATGGAGGAAAGAAAAGGAGCAAGTAGTGATGTGGCAGAGGTGAGGAAGCAGTGTGAGACCAAGGAAATGAGATGAAAAGAGAAGGAATAGAAGGTGAGAATTAAAAGGAAAAGGTGGAAATTGTCACGATCTGGTACAGGGATTCAAGCGCAGAGCGGTAAGGTATCTCCAAGGTGTGGTTTATTTACAGTGCAGTGCAATATATGTACAGTGAAGGGATCCAAAACTCCGGGGGGGAAATCACAGGGTAACTCGCTCACGTCTTCTTCTCTCACACTCACACACTTTCCCGCAGCAGGGAGGTCGCAGGTCCGGGGGGGGGGGGGAATCTGAAGCAGACGAGAAGGCAGGTCACCAACTAATCACAAGTCACGGATATGAAGCACAAGAGCTGTGAGAACACTAACGTTAGGGGTACAATCATCCAGCGACGAGAGGATCTGTGTTCCAGCCTCAAATAGTGCTCCCGGTGATGATGGGTGAGTGTTGTCAGGTGTGTGTGTGGGCCAAGGGCGGGAGCCCACAGTGAGCTCCGCCCAGGCAGAGAGGGAGAAAACAGCAACAGCAATTGTAGCCTTGTGGGGCCGACCGGGCAGGCACGGAGACCATGACAGAAATGGTGCGACTGTTATGCACTGTTAGATTTAGTGAATTTAAAGGGCAAGCAGCTTGTCACGAAAAAACAAAAAAAAACTGTTAGATTTCACAGGCTTCTGAAATTCTGAATACCACAGAGTAATGAAAGACTAAAGCAAATAATACCATTTGAAGTGCTCGTACTGTTTTGCAAGAGCATGTGGGATCTGTTATACAAAGCAGGTGTTGTGTGAAAGTCATGGGGTAAAAATCATGCTGTTTCACCCTTTTTGTTTTAACAGGAACGTCACCCAGATCGAGTTTTAATTAGGAATAACATACATCCATGTCTGCAGCCATAAAGAAATACTTTGATGTCCAGCCTGGATAGTATTCCGGTTGGCCTAAAAAACACCAGGGGTTGAAAATCCTCAGTGTTAAATTAAGATGCTCATGGAGATGGTGTTGAGACGTTTTAGGCAGCTAACGGCAGCGGATGATAACTCCCTGTCTCGGATGGACATTTTTATTAAGATGTCATGCAGATTTCAAGCCATCCATCATTTTTATATAACCTTAGACTAAAGACAGAGCCACGGTGGCATCACCATGCCATCCAGTGGACGCACGGAGTAACTGTGCCGGCCGGAGGTGATAACTGGTTCTGTGAATCAGAAATTTTATGTGAGGTCAAGGTGAGTTTTACACCTTACAAAATCTAAAGGTTTACAATATATCACACTCTCTATTTATAAAACACATCTTTGGGTAAATAAATATTCTATAATGTTATTAACAGTACTGAGTTGGCATGAGCAGTCGCCTGAATGTGCAACAGCTGGGTCAAAGGGTGGGTACACAGACAGACCGTGGAGTAATAATGTTGGAAAACAGAAATTATATATAATATGCACACGCACATTTGTGTTTAGGACTAAATTAAACACACTAATAGGATAGCATAAAGGCAGGAGTCTTAGCAATTTACTGGCCTGCCGCAGTCAGGTGTGTGTTAATGCAATCTCAAGGAGGAACGGTGTCTGTGCTGTCTTAGAATAGCAGTTTCTGCTGCCCATATGGGAAGGGTCATAAGGCCAAACAATATAAAGGCCATCATTCTACGGTTGTAAAGATTACTCACAAGTGGAAAACATTCAAGACTGTTGGCAATCTTCCCAGGAGTGGACCGCCCAGCAAATTCACCCCAAGGTCAGTTAGGATGCTAAATTTTAAAGCTCATGCCAATACAGTTTGGAAAAGGAAGAAAAAAAACATGAACATGAAGTATGGCTTGTTTGGAAATTTTGCCAGAAGATGGGACTCTCTAAAAGGAACATGGCAGCACAGCTTAGGCCAGCAAAGCTGCATCTGAACAAACTACAATGTTGTTTGGAAATCTGAGACCTAAGTGGAAATGTTTGGTTCTTCTATGCCACTTTTCTCTTCTCAAAGTGCTTTATACAACTTGCCTCACTCACACAAGCATTCTGTTCCATTTTTGCACTGATCATCACCTGCACACGTGTATATATTAATCTGCTTAATTTTATTTTTATTTAAGTGTTTTCTTACAATATGTTTTGCACTAAGTACCGCAGGAATTTCCTAATGTTGTAAACCTGCTCAACATTTGGCAATAAGACCCTTTCTGATTCTGATTCACACCGTGATAAATGTATCATGTGACTGTGATGGGGAACTTGGAGTTCAGCATTTTGTACTTGCATGAAGACTGAAGCAGCCAGGGATCACACCACCCCTAATGTACAGCGGCGTGTTTGGTGAAAGCCAAACACCTACCAAGTGTGAAGCACAGTGGTGTAGGGGTGATGATCCATTATGAACTCCCCTCACTACCAAAGTGTTCTAAAGTTAAGTCTTTCTGTCTAAAAGATAAAGCCCAAATGAGTAATACAGGACAATGAGCCCAAGCATTGCAGCACATCTACAACACAATGAATGAAAAAGAAACATGTTGCAATGGCCGTGCTATTAAATCATGGTGTGCATGTGATTTTTCTTATTACGTCTGTATTTTGGTGTGTGCGCGTGCTATGTGTCACGTGCTGTTCATCTGATTTGTGTATTAAAATAATTTTACAATCTGGTAAAGACTTTTTTAAAACTGTAGGTTGTGATACTTCAAACCTTAGACCTCAAAGAGGGAGTACTTTCTTTGACACATCTTAAAGGAAACAAAAAGGAGGACAACATTCCCAGCTGAAACATTAAAGGCATGAATTGGAGCAGACTGTTTCACTTTTCACCTGCAGTGCTCTGCCGTTATACTGCATCTCCTAGCAACAGAGACCTGTTTACCTACAAAACCTGCCGAAGACAGAGAGGTGAACAAACAGCCTGGAGTTGCAGGTACGTCCTGGGACTAAGTGGCAGATTTCAGTGCTTTTGTGTTTAGGTTTTTTTTTTTTTTTTTCTGGGATCATTTATATTCAGGGTGAGTGAAAATGGCTGGGACTTTCCTGGAGGATCGCAGCTCTCTCTCCACTCATACAGCAGTAGACAAAGGCAGCACTTATTGCATTATTTCCTTCTGACTCTGTTCTCATTTATTCAGCAAGCTCCAAATTTAACTGGATGCTGCCGGAGCTAAAAACTTAGATGTAACACTTACTTTTATTTGTGGTTACAGCAGTGTCCGCAGGCCCACAGGATTGTTTTTTTTGCCATCCATCACTGTTGTCAGTGACTGTTTCCATTACAGCAGTCACAGATGGCTGAACAGGGGAGGATTGTCATACCGGCTACTGGAGCAATTGGCAGGAAGGGGCAACTGACCAACAACGCTGTCAAACTCCACAATACTACTTACACAGCATCTCATGGTGAAGATGATGAGTGAGACTCTCCAGAGTTTCAGCATAAATCGCACTGATTTGCATTCAAATTTGGGTTCTGACAGACAATTTTGCTATATCTGTCTCAGACTCAGACAGGATGGGATTCACTTCTTATCTCGGGCGTCCCAGTGAGACAGGCTTTACATCAAACCACAGACCAGCTATATATTACAGGCCTAGTTTGGACCACATTGACAACCCTCAGTTTGCGTAAGTGTCAGGACACTTTTCCCCCCGCCCTCTGCTCATCTTTTATAATGGCTATTTTGGTTCATCATTTTCTGATAATGTTATTAGCAAAACCTGTGCTTCTCCTTCAGTGATGAGCAAAGCTCTCTGGTGGCTGGGGGACTCTGTAGAGCTAATATTTGTCCAACTTTGGCATGTGCAGAAAAGCTAACAGAAGAATCTGAGAAATGTCAGTCAAGCTGCACATCTCTGTGAAATCTTGTCAGCCAGAATGATTACAGGCACGTTGTGGATTTAGATGAATGCTTGCAGATATCTTTCTCCAAAGCCTCTGCTTCCACGCTTAAAGGAACTTTATTACTTTCAAAATGTGAAAGTAATAAAGATAATAATAATACATTTTATTTGAAAGTGCCTTTCAAAACACTCAAGGTCACTGTTGAGTTGGGACTTAGAGGGAGAAGGAAGAGATATTTCTTAAATCGGGAGGTAGGGAATTCCAGAGTCGTGGAGCAGAGCAGCTGAAAGCCCTGCTCCCCATGGTTGCAAGACGGGGGGAAGGGACGGAGAGTGAAAGGGAAGAAGAAGATCTGAGACAACGAGATGGGGCGGTGATCTTAACCAGATCAGAGAGATATGGAGGAGAGAGATGATGAATAGCCTTAAATGTGTACAAGAGTATTTTGAAATTGATGCGATATTTGACCGGGAGCCAATGAAGCTGCTGCAGGGCAGGAGTGATGTGGTGGACAGAAGGGGTCCTGGTGATGATACGGGCAGCAGAGTTCTGGACGCGTTGGAGCTTGTGGATGGATTTTTGAGTAAGACCAAAAAGAAGTGAATTACAATAATCAATCCGGGAAGTAACAAGGCTATGGACAAGAATGGCAGTGGCATGTGTGAGTTATTGATAGTAACAGAGAAACTGTTGGTTCTGGATAATGTTGATTTAGCGCCTACCAAGAGGAGCTTGGACTTATTACTATTGAGTTTGAGAAAATTAGAAGAGAACCATGAATTTAGTTCAGCTAAACAGAGGGTAAGGGAGGATGGGGGAAGAGCAGAATCAGGTTTAGTGGACAGATAAAGCTGGGTGTCATCGGCATAACAGTGAAAATGGATATTGCATTTACGGAAAATATGTCCAAGCAGTAGAGGGTAGATAATGAAAAGAAGGGGCCCCATCAGACAGGTATGATTTAAACCAGGCTAGTGGAGTATGGGCGAGACCGATGGAGGCTAGCCTACTGAGAAGTACAGAGTGAGAAATAGTGTCGAAAGCAGCACTCAGATCGAGGAGAATAAGAATGGAAAGTAAACCGGAGTCAGCTGCCATAAGAAGATTGTATTGTATTGTATTGTATCTTTATTTGTTTCAGACATATAAAACAAAAAACAATATTTACACACTACATATATTTTCATTTACAGATATGAATATATATGTAGATATACACACACACACACGTATGTGTTCAGATAAACAAAAAATATATAATGAAATAAAACAAAATCGTCTGACATAATGTAACAATGTTTGGTCTGAAAAGGAGTAGGAAGAAGTATGAACATACTTATTAATTCCTACCCCTGCTCAACATCTTATTGATCCCACATAATTCACCTAATTCCCATCATCACATACTTCACACGATACACGAGGAGAACCTATATAAACTTGGCTACCGTGATTGATATAATTTGGATATAATTTGATATTTTTATACATACAATGGGTGATCATCTTTATCGGTATCATATTCTTCCAAAATCAGTTTTCGAAGTATTTTCATGAACTTACTAATTCCTGAGCATTGCTGTAGATCTATAGTAAAACTATTCCACAGTTTTACCCCATAAATAGTGACACAAAAGGTTTTAACCTTTGACCGTGCTTTAAGAATCCTTAGATTCAATTTCCCCCTCAATTCATAGTCTCCTTCTCTGTCATAGAACATCCTCTGTATATTTCCTGGTAACATATTGTATCTGGCCTTGTACATAATTTTTGCAGTTTTATATTTTATAAGATCCATAAACTTCAGTATTTTTAATTTCAAAAACATGATGTTAGTATGGTCTCTAAATCCTGCTTTATTAATCATCCTGATTGCTTTTTTTTGAATTTTACATATTGGTTGAAGTGCAGTTTTATATGTGTTTCCCCAAATTTCCACACAGTATTCCAAATATGGCAATATAAGTGAACAATAAAGTACCCGGAGTGATTTGGAAGGCAAAAAATATTTAACTTTACTTAGTACGGAGATGCTTCTTGACAGTTTGGCTTGTATATGCTTTATGTGAGGTTTCCAGCAGATTTTGTTATCTATTATCACACCCAGAAATTTTGTATCCGAAACTTGCTCTATTTCAACATTGTTTACTAATAATTTTGCTCCTGCATCTTTTTTACAATTTCCGAATAACATAAATGTAGTTTTTTCCAAATTTAATGATAGCTTATTTCTATCAAACCATGTTTTCAGTTTAATCATTTCTTGTGTGACAATTTCCAAAAGCTGATGTAAGTTCTCTCCAGCACAAAAAATATTTGTATCATCTGCAAATAGAATAAACTGTAGTATATCTGATGTTCTGCATATATCATTGATATAGAGGATAAACAGCTTTGGTCCCAATACTGACCCCTGCGGAACTCCACAAACAATGTCCATACACTCTGATTGATATTCCCCAATTTTCACAAATTGCTGCCTGTCTCTCAAATAACTCTTTACCCATTCTAACACCACTCCTCTAATGCCGTAGTACTCCAGTTTATCAACTAATATGTCATGATTAATTGTGTCAAAAGCTTTTTTTAGGTCAATGAATACACTAACTATACATTGTCTTTTATCTATATTGTTGGTGATATTTTCGATCAGTTCCATTAATGCCAATGATGTTGATCTATTTGATCTGAAACCATACTGACTATCCGTTATTATTTTGTGTTTATCTATAAATTTGTCAAGTCTATTACTAAAGACTTTTTCCAGTATTTTTGAAAATTGAGAAAGTAGAGAGACAGGCCTATAATTTGTGAATTGGTGTCTGTCACCATTTTTAAACAGTGGTGTTACTTTAGCTGTTTTCATTTGTTTTGGGAATGCACCAGTTTGTAAGGACAAATTGCAAATGTGTGTTAAGGGTTTGGAAATGCCCTCTATCACTCTCTTAACGATTTCCATATCAATGTCGTCAGAGTCTGTAGAGTTTTTTGTTTGTGATTTCCCAACAATATCAATGATTTCCATTTCTTCCACCACCGTTAAGAACATTGAATGAGGATTGCGGTCAATGAGTCTAGTTTCTTTCTCTACAGAATCTGTTATATCAGGAATTGTTTCAGCCAAGTCTGGCCCAACACTTACAAAGAATTTATTGAACTCATTTACCACATCTCTCATATTAGTAATATTTCTATCATTATTTGCGAAATACGAAGGATAGTCTGCCTGCCCCGAGCCCTTTTTGATGATGGTATTTAATGTTTTCCAGATCCCTTTAATATTATTTTTATTCATAATCAGTAATTTTTCATAGTATTCCTTTTTACATGACCTTAAAATACTCGTTAATTTATTTTTATATTTCTTGTATTTATTTTCAGCTTCTGTGCTTCTGTTCATTATAAATTCTCTGTATAAGGTATTTTTCTTCTTACATGCATTTTGCAATCCTTTTGTAATCCATGGGCACTCTGCATATTTTTGTTTTTTACTATATTTCTTTACTGGGCAATGACTATTATATAACAGTTTAAATTTTCCTAAAAAAATCTCATAAGCTTTATCAATATTTTTTTCCTTATACAGCATCTCCCATTCTTGCTTGAGTAAATCACTTTTGAATGCGTTTATTGACTCTTCTGTTCTCACTCGTTTGTATTTTATTGTGTTTTGCTGTTTAACCTTCCTGTAATTGCTGTTATACACTATAAAAACAGGTAGATGATCACTGATGTCATTAATTAGGAGACCACTTATGGTTCTATTTTCTATTTCATTAGTAAATATATTGTCTATTAGGGTTGCCGACTGTGCTGTAATCCTGCTGGGCTTAGTGATCACTGGAAAAAGTCCCAAGCTATACATTGTATTAATAAATTCCTCTGTCGCTCTCTGCTTGTTTGGATTTAGTAGATCTATGTTAAAATCCCCACAAATGAACATGACTTTTTGATTTGTCCTAATGAATGTTTTATCTACCCACTCCGTAAAAATTTCAATATTAGAACCTGGTGTTCTATATATACAGCTTACAATGACATTTTTCTCTTTTCCCATACTAATTTCTATTGTTACACACTCTAATATATTATCTACCGCCACCGTCATTTTTTCTACCACCTTGTATTTTAAATTTTTATCCACAAACAAGGCCACACCACCGCCATTCTTATTCTTTCTATTTGTAAGATTTAATTCATATCCATCTATTACAAAGTCCTCTCCTTTCTGTTTATTAATCCATGTTTCAGATACTGCAATCACACTGAATGGATGTGTAAATTTGCTTAAATATTCCCTTATTTTGTGAAAATTTGCATATAAACTTCTACTATTAAAGTGGATTATAGATATTTTGCCGTCGACCTTGACAGTTTTGTTGAATTGTTCTTCAGTATGATAGTAGCAGGTATTTTTGATGTTAAAAAAGTTCAGTTCTGGATCAATGTCCTGCTCTGTGAAGTGTGTTTTGTATTCCGTGTTTACTGGTGACTTTATCTCCTGATTAGCAATCCTTTGTGGTAGCAATGTATAATTCCCAGATAATGAATTAATTGATTGTTTCATCCTTGAATACGTTACGCTTTAGCTTCCGTTGTTCTCTTCTATTACCTGCTTTGATGACTGTAGATTGTTTGTCCCGCTCCTTGCCTTTGTAGTCAAGTGACCTGTTAATATTTTTCCAGATCCTGGATGCATTTGATGACCAGCACCTTGGCTTCCTCCGGTGTACCGTTGAGCTTTATAAATATTTTACAGTTTGCAGTCCAGGTGTTCTGAATTTTACCCAGTTTCTTTAGGTATCGTGCTTTCTTCGCTATGTCAGCATTGGATTTGGTTAGATGGTCATTCATGTAGACGTTCGATCCTTTTAGTTTCCTCCCCTGCTTCAGCAGTGCATTCTTGTGTTTCCTGTTTACAAATCTTATGATGATAGCTGGTTTATCACTAGCATTTCTCCTGGGCAAGGGGTGGCATGCCTCGATGTTATTACAGTCCAGGTCGATCCCTTTCGACTGCAAGAAACCAGCTACTTGTTGCTCCGCAGAGCTCCCATCCAGATCTCCTTGCTCCTCTTTACTGCCAGCAGTCACAGCCCGAGCATATGACCGGGGTTTTATGTACAGCCCTGTGATGATCACGTCGTTCATTCTGGTATATTGCTCCAGGTCCGCGACCCTGCTCTCCAGATAGACGATCCGTTTCTCCTTCTCTGCATTCTGGTTACGTAGCGACCTTATTTCCTCGACTAAGTCTAGGATATATTTCTGTTGTAGCTTGATAGCCGATGTTTCCTCGGTTAGAAAGTCCAATGACTTTTTGATGTCCTCAATTTCATCGGCGTTCGGTGTTCTCTTAGGCCCCATTGCTTGTTGTCTTGCTCGCTCCGTTCACCGTCTTGTCACTGTTGATTTACTTGGTGGTGCCTTGCTAGAAGATCCTTGGTTGTTTTTATAAGTGCTGTTTCAGTGCTATGGGAAGGGCGAAAACCAGACTGGAACTGTTCATACAGATTATTATTAGTTAAATGTGAGTGGAGTTGTGTGGCAACTATTTTCTCAGGAATTTTTGAAAGGAATGGTATATTGGAAATAGGCCGAAAATTCTCAAAATTATTGGGATCTAGACCAGTTTTTTTCAATATTGGGGTGATGATGGCAATTTTGAGGGAAGCAGGAACAGTTCCAGTGGTAAGTGAAGAACAGATGATAGCAGATATGAGGGGAAGCAAAGAAGGTAGACATGCCTTAACCAAAACTGTAGGAATGGGGTCTAGCTGACAAGTAGAAGGTTTTGACTTACAGATGAAATCTGAAATATCAGTAACTGAGGGGAGCTGGAAAGCAGAAAAACAGTGTGATGGGAGATGAATTACACAGGAAGAGCTAAATGGAACCTCGGAAACCAGTTCTTGATGTATGAAATTAGACCTATGCACTTGGGTTATACAGGCAAGTATGAAAGTGTGTGAAAATCTCTGACAGAGAGGTTCAAAGGATGTAAACAAAGGACTTTAAGTGAGTAGGTGCTTCACTGTAAATTAGATTCCCTGATGCGATAAAAGATTAAAAAGAAAAAGAAAAAAAAGCTAGACTGTCAAGAATGAAGCGTGTTTGTCTGAAGCGTTACCTCAGACTCGGCTCTGCCTTTGTTTTTCAGACTCTTGTTATCTGACAGCTTCGTCTCTCAAACTAAACGACACTACCAGCCTCCCATCCACTCTGGATGTTCTGGGTCTTCAACAAACATCGTTAACAAACCTGGAAACAGCGGCTTCCATCAGCTGAGGATTCAGCCAAAAACCGCATCAGTCGAGGAGAAGGTATGACAGCTCGGTTTGACAGCACTTAAACACACCTCTTCAAGATGATGGAAAGTGTAATATTATGTTATATACATAAACTTTCTGTTATTGCTTAAATGTTTCCTCAGACAGAATATCAAAGTTCATTTGTGCCTCATCGTCCTACGCCAGCAGGTAATTTAAAGGCTACAATGCAGAACTTTGTGAGCTTGAGCTGTTCATTTATAACTACAAATAATGGAAAACTTTAATAAAATGCCACAGTTTCATTTTGAAAAAGCTAACATTGTTGCTTCAGTTTCTCAGAACCATGTGACTGTAGGTCCTAAAGGAGGGAGTGGTTTCACTAAGGCAGCAGAGCTTCAGGTTAACACCAGCTTGATGGTGAGTGGTTTTTAAAGGTATTGGAAGCTATTCTTAGCTGAGATTTTTATATTCTTCCATTTTTTTAATAACCTCCTATTAAGAAATCCAAGTGAAAATGCTGCCTGTGTATCCAAAACCTGGCTTTACATCATGGTTACAAAGGGATTATATTTGTTTTAAACTACATGCTGTATCCAAAAGTTGGGATACTGTGCAAAATTTAACAAAAAACAGAATGCAAATCATAAAAAGCTTGTATAGACTCACTGGCCACTTCATTAGTTGCATCTTACTAGTACAGGGATGGACCCCTTTAGGCCTCAGAGCGGCCTCAGGTCCTCATGACAAATAGACAATGTTGGAAACAGTCATCCGATTTTGGTCCATATTGTTGTGATAGTATCACACAGTTGCTGTAGATTTATTCACTGGACATCCCAAAGATGCCCTACTGGATTGATATCTAATGCCTGTGAAGGAGGCCATTTGAGAACAGAACAGTTGTAAGGAGTGGTTGTTTGAGTTACTGTTGCCCACCTTTCATCTTAGAGCAGTTTAGCCATTCTCACTGAATGTTTTCTTTTTTAGGCCATTCTCTATAAACTCCAGAGATGGTTGTGAGGTGGGTAAATCATGCAACATTCAAAGTCGCTTAAATAACCCCTTTCCCTCGTTCTGAAGCTTGGCTACATGTCTAATTACACTGAGCTTCTCCCACGTGATTGGTTGTTTGAGGTACTTGTGTTAATCATCAGTTGAACAGGTGTGTCCAAGGTGGCTGGTGACTGTGTAATCAAGTATATAGACAGCATGCCAAATGCTGAAACTGTGATATTTGAATCTTTTCAATTTTTTAGTACAGTTGAAGTCCTCTGGCAGCTACAGTATGTGTATCTGTGAGTTCTTATCTGTATATCTACTTGTAACTGCCAACTGTTGATATTCAGGGTGAACCTCATCAGACTCCCAGCTCAGTGATGAAAACAGACTTCATGCCACTGTCCCTGCTGCAGGTTGAGCCACACAAAAAGCTGAATTCATTCGGGGGGGAGCGCAGGGGAATCTTTCATGTATAACTCTGAAGTTTGTTCTGTGTCTCAGGGTACTGAGGCGAAATCGGGCCTGTGCAGCCGTTCTTGCAGAGAAACGGGATTCACACGAGGTGACATCGCTCCCTTGGCCCACCCTGTTAGTGCTGACTTCTTCACAGTTTTTCTTTGATGTAAAAGCGCAACATTAATGCTTTTTGTTTTTATTTAATTACTTATTTCTGTCTCTAATCATCTAGGTCTCTCTTCTGTCATCGCCCCAGACTAAAACAGAGGCCCCGATGCCATCTATCATTGGACAAAAGGTTAAATATGTTCATGCAATAGTTTTTCACTCTATTTATCAGCACGTTATCTGGATTGTTCAACAACATTTTAATTTTTTAGAAACCCACAGGATATGTTCTGAACACTCATAAAAACCAAACTTTTCCTGATGCACCACTTGATCCTTCAGACTTCATCACACATTATAAAAGCAAGTAAGTGTAATTAAGTTAATTAATTAACTTAATAAATTGTCACTTTTCACCCTATAACTGTAAAGTGTGTTACACTATTTGGCTACCTGCTTATTTTCCAGGTTTTGTCATCGTGATGACAGAAACTGGAAAAGTCCAGAAAAGTTCAAATCAACGAACTCTTGTCCCAGGATTGTCAGCTCTAAAATGGAAAGTGGCTACAATCTTCGGGATACGGACAGGTATGTATGTTATGCTCATGAAGTCGTATCATACAGATTTCCTTTGACTGACATGACCTAGTTTTATTCTACAGGTACATCCTCAGGGGCTAGACCTTCTCACACCTGTGATGATACCTGCATTGCTGCTTTGTCACAAATAAAAACTGAAGTTTTTTGTTTGTTTGCAGTCTGGCATGTTCTATTAATAAAATCGTTTAAATGCATACAACAAATATGAATTGCTTTTTTTTTTGAGTGGAAACTTCGCCAGCCAGATGTGTGAATGGTAGAAATCCAAAGAGGGAGTGAACGAGATGATGCATTGTCTTTGACCACCTTACTGTCACTGACCTACAGAGAATGAGAGGAGTGTAAACTAATGGGAAAAATAATTACAGCCAGGCTGAGTAAGGCACTGATTTCCAAGGATGTCTGTGGTGTGTCAAACTGTTCTGCCACCCACAGCAGAGTCTGGATGAGCAGCAGAGCCTAAACTGAGTAGGAGGCTGAGATTGCACTATTGTGCAGCTACATACTGTGCACCTACTCTGAGCCAACTCTCAGAAACGACATTACATTATCAGTGTAATCCATTCTGCATTATCAATATAATAACTCTTGTGTCAAAACAAGAGATTTTTAACTACGTTGGTTTTTTGGGGGTGTCACCATAGTATTTATGAAAGATATGTGACATTAACAGCCATAATATACACTTAATTGCATTCAGTGACGTGCACAGACATTTTGGGGGGCAAGTGCTCCAGGGGGAAAAAAGGGCACTTTTTGCATATGTGGAAAACCTTTTCTTTTTATAATAAAAAAATCGCACAGGTTAAATGCAATTTGACTTTTATTTCAAAACATTCTCTAAAAATCAAAAATCACACCACAAAAAGATAAAATCTGTATCCAACTCTAAACTATATACATACATATTCTCAAGTGTCCATTAAATGGAGTGTACTGCTCTAAAGAAGCATCCTTCTTGGTGCCATGTCTTTGTAGATGTTGATGACCTCGTTGTAATTGATCTCCACATCTTTCTCAATGGCCAACAAGAGGAGATCAGACAACCTTTCTTCTCCACACAAACTTCTTAGTTTATTTTTGATTATTTTTAGCTTTGAAAAGGATCTTTCAACTGTCGCAGTTGTCACTGGTAGTGTTGCGTAGATCTGAATCATTTTGACAAAGGCAGGAAAGATCAGCTGGCCATTATTTTCCCTCAGTATCAGAAATATTTCTCTGAGGTCTTTTGAACTAAAGCTGGAGTGGAAGACCTTTAATTCTGTTTTGAGCTGGTCCTCATCTTCTCCATAGAATTCACAGAGGATGTGGACAGCTTCAATGGCTTCTGGGTTTGGTGGGCCTACCCAGTTAGCATGCACAGTTAAGGGCTGGAAGGACTGAATGATTCTGGCCGTTGGGCTTCCAGTATTGTCCCCTTTGAACCTCCTGTTCAGTTCCCCAGTCATGATGTCCAGAAAGGTGAAATATACACCACTCCTGAAATATGCCTCCACTGACTCAAACTGAGCACCTACTTGAGACACTGTGGTGCTGTGTTGGAAACGCACTGGAACTTTCCGCTTTCTCTCCTGACCAGGCACCACGGTAGGTACTGGAATGTTGAAACTCTCTGCCTTCTCTGATGCACATCTAAATATCTCTCCAAATTTCTCCTCAGACCTCATGGTTTGCAATGTGTGAAGCACACCATCAATTACCTTGTAGGCAGTGGAATGGTCCAACCCTTCTTCCTGCAGAGAATCTGATGCCAAAGCAGTGACTTCGAATACTGGTGTGGTGATTTCCATGCAGAGAATGAACATAAAATTAATGGCATTTCTGTACATCTGAGCATCACCTTGGGCCAGGTTAGGTGGGTCACTGTCACTGATGTCATCAAGGAGCATCAAAATGGCTTTCAAATTTCTCTGAAGTGCCTTCAGTGCTTTTTCCCTGCAAGCCCATCGAGTATCTGACAGCTGCTGGAGCTCCATAACACGTTGTCCAGGAAAGAGAGACTCCTGAAATTTGACCAAGGCAGCATGACGCTTTGGGGAGCCTGAGCAAAAGGCATACAATTTCTCCACCAAGTTGAAAAATGTCACAAAATGCTTGCTGGACTTTGATGCCTCCACTAGTACCAAATTGAGGCAATGGGCTTTGCAGTGCACATAGAGGGCCTTCTCATTGTGTGCACGGATTCTAGCTTGGAGACCTTTATACATGCCACTCATGTTGGCTGCTCCATCATAGCCTTGACCATACATGTTCTTCATCTCTAGGCCATTCTTTTGCAGAAGCAAGAACACTGTATTCTCCAGCTCCTGGCCTGTAGTTGTATCAACATTGCACACTTCGATGAATCTCTCCTTTATTTGCATATGATGAAAATATCGCACAACAAATGACACTTGCTCTTTGTGTGAAACATCAGAGGTTTCATCAAGTAGAATGGAATACATTTCAGCCTCTTTTATTTCACGTTGTATCTCCTTCCTGATGTAAGTTCCTAGTGCTGCAATGATGTCATTTTGACTTCTGTTGGAAAGCAGTGACACCTGGGGCCTTGTCTTGGTGGCTTTAACTGTGGCAATTTTTTCCAAATGCATTTTCAGCACACTATCGTAGCGGGAAAATACATTGACTAATTCACGAAAATTGCCACGGTTATCACTGGACTCACTCTCATCATGACCTCGGAATGCTTGTCCCTGACGTGCAAGATACACTGTTAGGTCAATTAATCTTGTCAGGATTTCTTTGTTTGTCTGCCTCTCTCGCTCTCTAACTTCCACCCCTTTTACGTCTGAAACATCAAATGCAGACTGAAGGGCCTTTTTCTGGAAATTGATCCATCTAACCATGCTTGTCATGTGCATCTCTGCGCTGGAGTGTTGTTTGATTTTTTCAAGAGCAGTACTCCACTTTCTGATGCCATCAGTTGTCCAGGCTGTTCTGCTTTTATATTTTTCATCCGAGAGGAAAAGCCGACAACTAAAACAATGCATTGAATTAGCAGTGGGTGAGTATTCCAGCCACACATTAGCAGAAAACCACTGTTTCTGGAATGATCTCCCCTCAGTTTTTGGGTAAGGTATATCAGGCTGACATGGGCCCACATTGCAGCACATTGAAACGTATCTGTCATTGCGCTTTATTTTAAATGTATGGATGTGTGTTGGATCTGTTGGGTATTGTAAAGCTGCTAACTTTGACATTATGTGATCGATCTGTTCTTCCTCATTGTGGTCTTCAGAGAGCACTACATCAGTGTCTGTAGGCCTAACTGAACCTGTTGCTGCATTGGTCGCGGCTTCATCTGTTTCTATATCTCCCTCTTCTGCTATGCTGGTAGATGGCATAGAGCTGCTTCCCTGCTGTGACTGACTACAATGGAACAATAATAATAATAATAGTATTATTATTTATCATAATAATAAGCTTAAACAGATAGTTTTAATAATAACCCATACTGCAAGTCTTGTAACATAGAAATAACTTTCGTAGGTACAAAATAATAGTTAGCTCAATGCCTGCTGATTAAGTTCATTAAAAACTAAGTGTGAACAGCTTTTAAGATTTTTCAATAGAATTAACTGCAAGGAGCAGGTTACATTAAAACATTAAAATAGAACCTGACTCTGCCCTTGACTCTGACCTTTCATCTTCATTTTCCTTTGCTTTCATCCAGGAGAGCAGAGAACTGCTTCCCTGGGCTGCCTGTTGTAGATCCCTTTCTTTCTCCTTTCTCAGCCTCTCTTTCCTAGGCATTATGCTTGCTGAAATTAGTAAATAAATAGACCAAAATGTATGAGAACGAATAAGACTGACTGTGGTCATTACAAGAACAGGGCAGAATGGTCGTTTTCACAGGCAATTGGGAACTGCCTATTTTTCCTTTAGCAAATTAATGTGTTAATGTTGCCAATATGTTACACCAAAAAAAATTAACATGTCTAACCAGTGCTTCTCAAAACTTTTAACATGCACCACCCCCAACACCGTACCCTTCAAACTACCAATAACAACGTCACTGTTCTGTCACAATCAGGTCGGAATTGATGGAGAGTGGGGGTTGCCTAAATGGTTTAGGTTACATTTTAAATGTGTCGTTTTTTTGTTTATCCATATGGATGGATGGAGGGGGCAAGCTGGCAAAGTTTGTCATGTGCAGTTTCTGACAGGCTACTTCACAACAAAACAATTGCAGGTTGGTCTTAGAGGGCAAACAGAATAATTTCACTCGATTCATGGGTTACCTGACTGGTTGGGAAGGGAAAGAGCTGCCGTGTTGTCCGCCGTGGCTCCCAGTCGCTATAGTTAGCCTACTATGCCTACTCCAAGTAGTCCTATGTCATGCCGCTGCTACACGCCTCACAACAAATGAACTGCAAGCGTGTTCACGTGACACGGTGACAGTGAAAAAGCGACAGGGTTCGGGTGTCTTTGAAGAAGGGGCACAAATCAAGCCATTATTTTCACACCTTTTTAAATCGCGCAGCTTTAAAAAAAAAAAAATCACGTCTTTCAAAAGGGCACTTTTTTGGACTGAGGGCAAAAGGGCAAGTGCTTCAGCACCACCTCGTCTCTATCTGTGCACGCCAGTGATTGCATTATCAGTCAGTTGGAGAGATGTGCTTATCTAGTTAGTCAATCACATGCAGCTCGTCTGGGTAAAAACGCCTTGTTGATGCCAGAGATCAGAAGAATGGCTAGACTGCTTCAAGCTCTTATAAATGCAACACTAACTCAAATAACCACTCGTTACAACCAAGATATGCAAAAGAGAATCTTTGAATGTGTGGTGTGTCACATGGCAGCAAGAAGCTCTCTCACCAAAACTAGGCAATAGAAGATTAGAAACCTTTGCCTAGTTTGAGTTTAGATTCGACTGTTATGCTGGGATGGTAAAGCCGAAGCATGGAACCATCCTGCCTTGTATCAGTGGTTCAGGCTGGTGGTGTAATGGTGGGAAAGACATTTTCTTGGCTCATGTTAGGTCCCTAAGTATCAGTTGAGCATTCTTTAAACACCACCTCCCACGTGAGTATTGTTGCTGACCATGTCCATCCCTTTATGATCACAGTGTTCCCATCTTCTGATGATGCTTCCAGCAGGATATCATGTGCCATGTCACAAAGCTGACATTTCGAACTGGTTTGTTGAACGCGACAATGAATTCACTGTCTTCAAATAGTCTCCATAGTTGAAGATCTCAATCTAGTAGAGCACCTTTGGAATCTGTTAGATTAGAAGATTTGTAAATTTGTAGCAAATGTGATCCTGTCATGTTAATATGGACCACAATCTGAAATGAATGTTTCCAGTACTTTGTTCAAACTATGCCACAAATAATTAAGGCAGATCTGAAGGCAAAAGTGAGATACTGGCAAACATTAGGATCCAGTGAGTGTGTATGTCAGCCACAGTGATGCAAGACAGGCAATGTCAGTCTGTTGGTTTCTCCAGTGATGTAGTCTGGACTGAATTAACTATTTGATTAACTGCCAGGAGGTTTTTATACATAAAATTTCCCCAGAGGATGACTTTGACTGATTTTGGAGACCCCTTAAGATTTTCATCAGATCAGTTTTGTTTTGTTCAAAATCTACATTTTGTTAGTTTTAGCTATAATTGGTTTAGAGCAAAGGAAATGTTAGCAATCCAAAAAGCTGGACTAAGACGAGTTAACGCTATAAACAATGCTACCTCTCAATATCAGCATGTTAGCAATGATGCTGTGAGTCAGCTGGCCTCATAGCATAGCTGCACACACAGCTTTGTTATTATTAGAAGTAAAGGAAGTGACCAAACAAGAGCTGAAACATCACTTACATGATGTAAATTAACACATGTAATAGTAATTCAAGTTCAAGTCAAGAAGTTGGAACCAAATGTGTGTTTTTGTTTGGTTATTTTTTAGTTTTGCTCAAAAGTGATGTCTTTGCACACACAATCCAGGCATTAAAACAAACATTTCCATGATTCAAACTATATTTCTCATTTAACATATTAATCAGGCTTTTTTTAATATATTAATTAAGAATAAAGATGATTTTTCTATTAACAAAAGGACATACTAAGCTCTGTTATAGCACTCTGTATCATTTTAAACATAAAACGCTAGATGTTAAAACCTTTTGCCCTCTCTCGGATGTAATGAGAGGAAAGCTTGGGGGACTCTACCTTTCTTGATAGCGACCAAAAAAACTGTATAATATTTACCAAAACAGCTAAACAGTAGTAAAAATATCTATCAACTGCTGCCCTGCATTTATAATATGTATTATGTGTGGTTTTCCGTGTAGAAACAAATCTAAAATTAGAGTGGTGAGTCTGAGTCTGTTCCCGAGCGTAGACACACGAGTTGACACGCTCTGCCTCATGAGTGCAAGCATTAATATTTTAGTGTTGGGATAAATATTTCACTCTTTCAATGAGATGTGAGAAAAAGATACGTGGAGGGAAAGAGGATTGGATTACACGTGTGCCCCACATGAATAATGAGTGCAGAGATGAGAGGAGAACAAGGGCCTGGCCTGCTCCATGCTAGAGACAAAGATAGAAAAGGTGTAGTCACAGACAAAAAGGAGTACACAAAGGTCACCCGAGCCTTCACCTGACCTGCAGGGGGGCTTTTGATTGGTGGTGGGGGAGTCAAGTCTATTTCATGTTCCCTCCCCATGGACTTCCCTTTTATGGTGAGGCACCCCAGCTATTCATCGCTGTAATAATCCCGCTCGTCTCTCGTTCGTTCTGGGCACTGACACTCACAGGAATGCTTACACAACACTGACAAGAGTTTGGGGGGGGGGGGGGGGGGGGGGGTTTGTTTAGCATGTCATAAATATTTTGTATATCCAAGTCCAGTACGTCCATTTGCACGCACAGACAGTCTCGGTTTATAGAAATAGTGATGAACCAAGATGAGGTGCACTGTCGAGCACATAAAACAGACACTGATGATGATGTAACAGAAATGTTAAATTGTGTCAGTGAAGCAAGCGGTGGCTAGTGGTTTCACCGCTTCACAATTAAGAAATAAATTCCCACAAGTGACTGACATAATCAGACGGGTAATTATTTAATAACGGGAAACTTGGTCTCCTATGCCCACTGCAAGTAGTTTTATTGTAAAACAACTACACACACTGTACACACACACACTCTCTCTTTACCTGAGTCCAGCTCTGATCTGATCATATGGAGATGAGTGAGATGTTGTTAATTTTTAGACACATAATGCCCGGCTCATTTATATTCACAGCAAACAACAGGTTTTAAATTAGCAGCACAGCTACACAAAAAAGTCCCAAAACATCAACTGTATCTGCAGGATTTCCTGTCATTCATGTCCAGCTTGTCCTGCAGATCATCTGGATCTTGGAGGGGCCTTTCACGCCCCTTCATCTTGTCTCCCTGTGTCATCCAACTCCTCCACATCCTCATAGTCCATCTCAGCCCTCTCATACTCTAGCTCCTCTCCCTCAAACTCAAACCCTTCTCCCTCACATATCAGCTCCTCTGTCTCATATTCGACCGCCTCTTCGTCATATTCGAGCTCAGTCCCGCCATACTCGTTTATTGGAGGCTCCACATACCCTCCTTCCTCTTCCTCCACTTCATCCTCCACTTCTTCCTCCTTCACCAGAAGCTCTTCCTCTTTAACATCTGTGTCCTCTATGGTCACTGCAGCTTCATTTGGTGCTTGCTTTGAGCTACTGTTCTTGAGGATGCCATGAATCACTGGCTCCTCTCCTGCAAGTGCCAGCTCTTCTGCCTCTTTCTCTGCTGCCTTTCGTCGTCTCTCCTTCCTGGCCTCACGCACCTCCAAAAACTCTGCAGCTCCCTCCCCAACCAAGACAGCGTCTTCACCTACTATAGGAGGTTCCTTGACTGGGTTGTGGTCATAGGAGAAAAGGCGCAGGGCTCTGAGACGCTTCAGGCTGGGAATTTCTGATATCTTGTTGCGGTCCAGGTCTAGGATCTCCAAGGACTTCATTCGAAGAAGGACTTTTGGGAAGGTGTCAAAGCGGTTTCCGTAGAGCCACAATCCCCTCAGAGCCTCCATGCGCCACAAGTCAGGAGGCAGAGTCTTCAGGCGGTTGTCCCCCATCTGCAGGGACTTGAGGTTGGGTAAGTCATAGAGCACTCGTGGGAATCTCTGGAAGTAGTTGCTCTCCATCCACAAGCACCGCAGATTCTGCAGGTTGCTCAGCTCAGGTGGAAAGCTCATTAGGCGGTTGCTGCCCAAATAGAGACGGGTTAGGTTAGTGAGGTCGCAGACGGCCAGAGGAACATCTTCTATTTTGTTGAAGTCGAGGGCAAGTATCCGCAGACCCTGCAGCTGGGAGATGCTGTCGGGCAGGGTGCGCAGGCTGTTTCCACAAACATAAAGCTTCTCCAGATGCATCAGGTCACAAACACGTGAAGGCAAACGCTTAAATTTACGGTAGCTCAAGTCCAACACGGGGTCTCCACTCTCCAGCAACTCCTCCACTCCAAGCGGAAGTTCCTCCTCTACTTCCTGCACTACTTCCTTCTCCTTCTCGGAAAATTCTGCCTCTTCGCCATCTTTCCCCCCCTCTTCCTCCTCTTCTTCTCCCCCTCCCTTCCTGGAGGAGTTGCCCATGCTGTTGCCTGCAGCACCTTTGTGACTCCTGTGTGAGTCAAGACAGAGTCATTTGATGAGGGAGTGTCTGTGACAAGTCAACCCTGAGCCTGGGAGCTGCTGCTGTTTTGTGGTTGTACCCACTGGCTGCAAACCACATCCTGGCCCGGGCCAGTTAACACTCCGGCAGCCATACCAAAGCAGTTTGTCAAGTGTCTCGTTGTCCCTTCATCTACAGCTTCATCACAAAACAGTAGCGGAAAAGATCTAACAAACTGCAGAGTAATAGTAATGATAATAATAGTAGTAATAGTAGTAGTAGTAGTAGTAATAGTAATAATAGTAATAGTAAAGGTGTTGTTGATAGTTGAGTTCAACAAAATCCAGCTGAATTTTGAGCTGAAATTGAATTCTTGCAGTCCTTACCCTCTTCTCTCCTCTCTAACTTCCTCGGGGCTTTTAAGCGAAAGATAACGCCACCTGTTCACGTGATCCGGTTTCTCTATTAGAAGAGGAGAAAAAAAGTGCCACTAAACAGGGAGCCTACCTCCCCTCTTCCTGCGGATAAACCCACAGTGTGTGCGCACTCAGTGACCTGGCTGGCGGCAAAGAAAAACAGCTAATGGAAGTCTGTTCACTAGTTAATGCAGCTGCTCCCCATTAGAGGCCGAGGTTTCCCGGAGTAATAATCCGCGCCCGAGGAAAAACAAAAAAACCTGCACATACTGGAAAAGAACAGCGCTCACTGACTCCCCTCAACTCCTGATGTTGGCCGCTTCTCTCCATCAGTGTGAAGGTTTACATTCAACTGCTGCCTCCCTCCTTCTGTAACAGGAACAGGGGGCATTCACGTCACATGGCCAGTGTGTCCTCGTGTGAGTGCGTGTGTGTGCGCGCGCGTGCGCCGGTATGATAGAAGTAGCCTCTTAGAAATAAATATATTTTAAAAAAGAAGCAACTTTAAAAACAACTTTTTCCCACAAACAAATTTTTAGGTGTGAGGGTTTGATCAAACGATAAACAAAAAAGAATATTAATAGTGATAAACATTATCCTGATATTTATGTTCATCTGCACAGACGACAAGCAAATTCGCAGGCTTACCTACGCTTATATTTACACATTCGCACATGTATTAACCGCCAGCGCCACTTTTTAATTGCAATTAATAGTTTTTAGATTCATTTTGTGTCTGGAGTATTAGTCCTGCCACAGAGTGACACAGAGCACACATAATCGCAAGCGTTACAGTTTATTACTTTTCCTCGTAAAATGTTGTTACTATAAATCCATACGAAACGAGAAACAGCCTTTCAAAACAAATAAATACATTTGTGGTTTTTCCGTTTGTAGCTACTATAAATCTTTATGTACGGCTATATGTATGTTTGATGATGGAGATGAGGCTCACTGTCCACAATGGTCTACTTAATTTTGGTTTTACTCATTTTTGTAAGTGACCCGCTGAGACCTATAAAATTGTTTGACAGAGCACAAAACTCAAGACTTGCCGTTATGGTTTTTCTCCTAACCAAATCACTGCAAACCAAGTAGTCTTTGGTCACTCACATTCTTATGCAATAGGACTCCCAAGTACAATATGAGATTCTCATATAGTATGGTTTTATATGCAAACCTAAAGTGAACAAACAACTCTGCAACGATTGCTAAAATAATTCTCTTTTACTGTTGTTGCTTCACATTATGGCTCATATAGTTTAATTGTCAAATGTTTTATGTAAAAATTCCATCCATCCATTTGCTTCAGTTCTGTAAATATGTGCACCGTCCTCTGATGGCCAGTAGGTTGCCTGTAGCCACCCTTTGGATCCAGTCTTACAGATCATTAAGCCTTTTTGGTTTAAGTGATGTTGTCACACTTCCTGTTGCCTGATGTTGTCCAACCATGAATCAAAAGTCAGAGAGAAATTCCAGGGGTTAATCCAGAATCATCAATTAATCTAACATGCTTGTTTTTGGACTGTGGGACAAAGCTGGATTGCCCGGACAGAACCCACGCACACTCAGAAACGTCCCAGACTGGATTTGAACCTTATTGCTGTGAGGGCTAATCACCCTACAGTCAACCTTTGATTTCACTTTGTTACACTACATTTTCAGATTGCTTCTGAAAATGTTTCAGTGATCAATACTCTGAATTCCAGAAAAAAGAAAACAACCAAACAAAAAACCCTCCTGATTAAAGATTTTCCGCACTTCATATTTCAGTTCTGTTTTGTTAATTATTCAGATGACTTTTTTTATTTAGCAAAACGATCGGTGGAATAATTTAGTGCAGGAAAAGTCTCAGCAAATGCCAATAAACAACTCAAAGCTTTACAGGGTTTTAATTTTTCTCTACGTGACACAGATACAGTGGACTAAAGTGCAGCTCAGATTGAAATGAATGTGACACGACTGAAAAATATTCCTACACCGCCGCTCAAAATAGCTCCAACATTTGGGTGAGCCCAGAGCAGTTTTAACTAAAAGGGCAACAACAGTTCCAGAAAAGACTAACTTTGTCCAGTACAGAACTATTCTCTGTTTCTCATAGTTTACCCCACAGTATTACAGGATATTACTGAGACTATTGTAGCGTTTTCAGCCATTTGTTTTTCTGTACTAAACTAATTCAGAATTCAGTTCAACCTTAACATTATACTTTAATCTGAAAGAAACACTGAAAGAAAAACATCCTAAAATAATGAAGGTTCAAGATGAACCAATCCGACACTGTATTTTTAATGAATCTGACCATATAACTTCATCTCGCGTAGCTTAAAATTTGCAATGCTGTTTATACTGACTATACTGAATTTGTACTGAGGAGATTACAGCATTCACATAATGCAATAATGATCACATGCTACTATCAACAAGAACATGATACTTTCTATCTTACTATTGATACTTTACTGAGCATTTCATCCCAAATTACTTACCTTTTTGTTTTGTTTTTGAAAAACAGACTCAATACTTGGCAGCAAAGGTTTTTAGAGACATCTTTAGGTTCTAATATTTCTTCTTTACACTTACATATCTGTTGATGGGTTGCAACCTATTCTGACCCAAATGTTGCTTTGAATGAATCTTATGTGTCATTTGAATGTAAATCTCCAAAGAAATATTCAGATATGAGATAATGTAACTGATGGGATGAAAAGTGTAGTGATGCCAAAGTAAAAAGTCTCTCACTCTTTTCTGAGGAAAATACCCCCACCTTTCATTTGAGGGACCAAAATGAAAGTTAACCTTTAGCCCAAATTCATCAAAAAACTTAATAACAGCATGCAGGTTTTCTGATTGACAGTCTATGCTGTTGGTTGTGATACTGAGGAAAAGTCTGTAAAAGATGCTGGGGTCAGATGTGCAGGGCTTCTGTCAGCTTGATAAGCTATGGCAGAAGAAGCGGACAAACAGGGAGACAGGCGGCGTGCTGCTTGAGGATAATCCTGTCTGATATGCTGAGGACCAAAAGAGCTGATTAGCAAATTTCTATATAGCATTAAAATGACCCTGAAATGACACAGTGAACTGTAAGCAGGGGACATAAAAGACTGAGACCTCAGGCAGTGAATAGATGTGACTGTTGAGGTGAAAGTGTTGAATGCAGATGAAGCACTGCATGACTTCACTACCATGGACGAACACACACATAACAAACACAGGGACAGGGTAAAGGAAAAGTAACTCTAAACAGTTATTTGTTTTGAAGGGAGGAAGGTTCAGGGCTGAAGCAATCAGCTTCATGGGCTCATCCGGTTAGAATAAGAAAAGCAGCCATCTAATGCAGAATTATTTTCAGGGTACTCCTTTTATTCTCAAATAAATAAGGCAAAAAAGGAAGGGAACAAAGACACATGGACTGCCAATGCTGAAAGAAAACAGAGATTTAAGTTACTCATTACCTTAAACAATACATCAATACATAAAATAAAAACCCAAACAGAACCTCACCTCAGCTGCCGCCCCGTGTGGAAGTGAGGAAAGAGTGAGCCAAAAGTGAATGCAGTCCTTATATACTGTGTGACATATAATGTGTGACAGGTGAGTGCAATCAAGGACAAGCACTACACCCAATCAAAGGTGAGAGAACTAAACAAGGTGCATCTGGTGAAGTGAGTGGGTGTGCTGGGATGTGCTAAAAGGTGGGTCTCTACAACAGCCGCCCCCATATTTCTAGTGAGAAATATGTTGATATGATCAGGATCAGTCTTCGTCAGGAAGCGGGGGCAGGGGGATCAGACAGGAGACAGGGCGGATATAGGTTTTATCCTGTACCAGGACCTCCAGTTCTGATGCGGTCATCTGGGCTTTTCAGCAAGCGTGTAATTCTTCCTACAGGCCAAAGGGCACGTGGAAGGTGTGAATCCATAATCATGACAACAGAGTTCAATGTGAGATCTGGGTACTCCTTCTGCCATTTGGGTCTTCTTTGGAGGGATGGTAGATAGTCCTTTATGAAGTGCCGCCAGAAGTGATCTGCCAATATTTGTGCATGTCGCCATCGTCGTCGGCCTAGGAGGTCAGAATCAGAATAGGATACCAGGGGGAGTGATGAATCATGTCGGCCCATAAGGAGAAGGTTTGGGGTTACGGGGTCAATGTCCGCAATGTCTGAGGATACATAGCCTAGGGGTTTTGAGTTAAGAATGCCTTCAATCTCAATTAGGACTGTTCTTAAGACCTCTTCAGTGACCAGTTGGGCACCAATGGTTCTCTTCAGAGCATTCTTCACAGAACGTATCTCCCTCTCCCAGGCTCCACCGAAATGGGGTGCATGCGGGGGATTGAATTTGAAATGGATTCTTTTAGTCATCAGGACCGGCTGTAGAGTCGGAGCAAGGTTGTTAAAAGCTGCCCGTAGTTCCTTATCTCCTCCTTTGAAGTTAGTTCCTTGATCACATATAATTTCCAGGGGTGTTCCTCGTCGAGAAATGAATCGTTAGAGGGCCATGAGGAAGGAGTCTGTATCCATACTGTTTAGGAGGTGAAGATGTATACACAGAGTGGTGAGACATTTGAATATTATTCCCCACCTTTTCTCCGATCTGCGGCCTGTCTTGACCTTGTATGGTCCAAAGCAGTCTATTCCTGTGGAGTAGAAAGGTGGTTTGAATAACCTAAGACGAGCAGCAGGCAAGTCTGACATTTTTGGAATGATGGGCTGTGCTCTCCATTTCTGACATGCAGCGCAGCTATACTGATGCCTGCGTACTGCTTCCCTTCCTCTGAGAATCCAGAATTTCCGACGTAGTTCAGCAAAAAGTCTTTCTGAACCAGCATGATGCAGTTTGTCATCATAATTTTGTATGATCAGTTTGGTCACTGGATGAGCAGGATCAAGTACTATTGGGTGAATGATGTTCAATTCCAAGTCTGGGCTTTGCCGTAATCGGCCTCCTACATGGATAAGTCCAGAATTCCTGCACAACACTGGTGACAAACACAATAGACGGCTGTCAGATGAGAGGGGTTTGTCTGACTGTAAACGGGCCAAATCTTCAACGAAACTGTCCAGTTGTGCCTGACGAAGGATTTCTTGTTCTGCTGTTTGATACTCAACTGCAGAAGGAATGTTACCCTTTTGGTTGGAGAGTGAACGAGCCGTGAAATCCAATAGCTCTTGATACGTTCTGAAGCTGGGTGTGTATGTATGGGAGGGTATACTGACAATACCAAAAAAGTAGGATTTCTTTAACTCAGTCTGATCATCATCAGGATGGAGATCTGTAACTGTGGGCCAGTTATTTGGAGGTTCATGCAGAAACGAGGGACCCTCAGTCCACCTGTTTGGGCTAAGGAACTCTTTCAGGGATTTACCTCTCGTAACATCATCAGCAGGATTTGTGGCTGAATTGATGCATCTCCAGTCTTGACTGTTTGTGAGGTTTTGAATTTCTGAGACTCTGGCTCCTACGAATACCTTGAAACGGCAGGAATCTGACTGAAGCCAGTGAAGTACAGTTGTCGAGTCAGACCAAAGGGTGGTAGTCCTGACTGGTAAGGTGAGTTCTGTTTGTATGAGCTCACAGAGGCGTGCTCCTAGTAGGGCTGCACATAGCTCCAGTCTAGGTATTGTTAAATGCCGTTTAGGAGCAACACGTGAGCGAGCTAACAAGAAACTCAGTTCTACATGGCCTTCAAGATCATCTGATCTCAAATATGCGACAGCACCATATGCTCGCTCTGAAGCGTCACAGAAGATATGAATGTCTCGAACTGTGGTAGAAACATCCATTTCCTTAGAAGTATAGCAACGTGGGATGGCAATTTGTGGGAGATAACAAAGTTCTTCTTCCCAGGACTTCCATGCCTCTAAGAGGTCGTGTGGAAGGGAAGGGTCGTCCCAATCTCTCTCTTTTCTCCATAGCTCTTGCACCAAGGTTTTGGCGCGTGTTGTGAATGGGAGTAAGTAGCCTAATGGGTCATACAGACGAGCAAGTACTGCATAGATACGACGCATTGTGGTGGGGTGTGAGGCTAGAGTTCTGTATTTATAGGCAAACAAATCAGTCTCACAATTCCACAATAATCCTAATGTGCGTTCATGTGGGCCAGATGGCTTGTCTTCAGTCAGGCAAAGTTCATTACTTGCCGTTCTTACCTCAGATGGTAGATGGCTAATCACAACAGGATTATTGCTGGCCCACTGGCGAAGGTCGAAGCCTCCTTCTGATAGATGGTTTCTTAATTTGTCTAGGAGTGTTCGAGCTAACTCTGCTGATGGAAAACTCTGCAAGCAGTTATCAACATAGAAACACTGCATTACTGAAGACTGCACATCTTTGTCAGATTGATATTCCTTCACATGTTTCTGCAGTGCATAGATTGCACAACAAGGGCTGCAGGTCGTACCAAAGGGGAGTACCTGCCACTCATACACTGAAGGGGGAGCTGCTTTGTTCATGTCACGCCACAGGAATCGGAGGAGTGGTTTATCAGGAGGCAGAAGACGGACTTGGTGAAACATGCCTTTGATGTCGCCACTTATTGCTACTGAATGTTGCCTAAAACGCAACAAAACACCAAGAAGTGTTGGGCCTAGGATTGGTCCTGGCAATAGGTACTTATTGAGACACTGACCTTGAAATGTGAAAGAGCAGTCAAAGACTATGCGATCTTTATTGTTGTGACTTGTCATATGATGAGGGATTTACCAGGTTTCTTTGCTATTGTGCATCTCCTCTGGGCTAAGTTTGACTATATAGCCTGCTTGCTCCAATTTCAAAATCTGATCCTTGTAAGACATGGCTTTGCCAGGATCTTTAGCTAACCGAGCCTCAGTGTTGCAGAGTCTAGACATGACTACATTTGGAGGGACATTCAAAGGAGGAAAGTTTGCCATCCGAAGAAGAGGAGTGGCGTAGCGATTAACACCATTGATCTCAACCCTTTTTGTGGCCTGTTCAAGGAGTTCCAGTGCCAGTTGATCTTGCTTTGATCGGATCACAGATTTCTCACTGTATTCAGGTAAAGTGTCTAGTTGCCATAGCTTCTCAACATGATAACGCAGTACATCTGCAGATGAACTGAGAGATGTGAACAAACACTGCACGTGCTCTGTACTGCTCTGGGGATGAAAATCTGTGATCGGGCCTTGAAGTGTCCATCCTAATTGGGTTTTAACTCCTGCAGGAGACCCATATGGTCCCTGTCTCAATGGAGCAGTAGGCGTGATGAGGTGAGTATGATCTGAGCCTATGAGCAGGAGTGGCGCTGCTTTATTAATAATGGGTAATGGGATACCTTGAAGATGCTTGTATCTCCGTTGGAGAGATGATACAGGGTAGGTGTGGTCTGAAAGTGCTAGGTGATTTGCAGTGAAGGCATTAGTAATTGTGTAGGTTTTCTCTGGGTGTGCGATGGGTGAGATTTTGAAACTTACGGAAGAACCATGAATAGTTTCAACTTCTTGACGGACCGTTCTAAGTGATAATCTCTCTGCTTCCCCAGTTAGGTTGAGATGCTGTGCAGCTGATGTCAGAAGAATGGTACGCTGGGAGCCATCGTCAAGTACTGCATATGTTTCAAGGGTTCTTTTGCCATTTCGCAGGAGCACTTTCACGACCTTTAAAAGGACACTAGGACAATCACTAGGTCTATCAAAGTATAGCGTCCTCACTACAGGATGAGTGTCAGTTTTAGATCTCTTATTTACATCGCATAGGATCTGGAGATGTAGTCCCATACAGGTGGCACATGCTTTCTTCAGGTCACACTTTGCGGCCTGATGATTCCTAGCACAACGCCAACACCGTTTGTTTACTTTTATCCAGTTTGTTTTCTCATCCTTTGTCTTCTGAATAAACCCAGGACACTTACTAATGTGATGTTCTGGTGAGCAGCAATATGCACATGTAGCCTTAGTTGTCATGATCGGCTGTGTTGCATGTACAGAATCATCAGATGTATTTGCTTCATGTAATATTGTTGTAAGTGGAGAAGCGTACTTACGGGCAGGTCGTGTCTGGTTGAAGGATGGAACAGGACTGGCCTTCTTTGGTTGACACCTGCATTCCATTTGCAACCAGGATGAGAACAAAGGCAAGGTATACGTCATTTCTCCCTGTTCCCTGTAAACATGCCGTTTGAAGCGACTGAAATGCTCTGCAGGCAACTTCACTAACAAGCAATCGACATGGGAGCCACAGTCTGGTTCTGCACGTCCTTGTTCTCCCATAGTGCTAAGCAACCCAACTAAAGCCTGTACTCGAAGAGCAAAATTATCAAGGCTCTGACCATCACCTGCTCTGATAGGAGGCAGTTCCAGTATATTCTTTAGCTCTTTCAATGCCAGCTGTCTTGGTTGCCCATAACGCTCATCAAGGGCTTTGATGGCTTGAGTGTATGGGTCAGGAGCGTAGGAAAAGGCAAGAGCTAATCGTTTAGCTTGGTCTACTTTGAGGTGATCAAGAAGGACATGATAGTTGAAGTGCTCTGTCTCATGAGGATCAAGAAGGTTTGTAAGGGCCATCCGTAACATCCTGTATTGCATTTCGTCTTCTCTACTAAGGTCTGGAAATGAAGGACCTTCAAGCTTATATACATGTGTTCTCGTGCTAGAGGAGTGACCCGAGCTAGCAGTACCAGATATCAAAGGTTTCTGTTCATATGAGGCATTGTATGTAGCTGGTTGCTGCTCTAAAGGAGGGCAATATTTGTGGTCAGATATGCGAATGAGAGGTTGAACAGGGTCTTCAGCTAAAGGAACAGCAGGTTGAACACATGAGATCTGGTGGGGATCCTGCCGTGATAAGGCCAGGAAATCAAAGGGAGTCTCATCTTCTGTAGCAAGGACTGGTCTAGGCAAACCAGTTGAAGGGATTGCAGCATCTAGTATTGTTGAATTAGGTAAAGGATGGCTGGCAGCTGTAACTAAGCCAGACTGACGGCTAATCTGCGGGGGCTGGAAGGGTGATTGACAGGTTACTGTATCAATCACTGGGAGCTGCTCATGTTGTTGATGTGTTTGAGGACTGGCTCGTAAACTGCATACAGAAGCTTTGATTCCATCAGATGAGACTGTGCGAATTGAAGATCTGGAGCTACGAGAATGGGAAGGAGATGATTGAACCATAAATTGCTTAATCTCCCTCATGGTCGTTAGGAGTTCCCTCATGACCTCATCTTGGGTGGTGGGTAAAGGAACAAGGGATGTCTCTGGTGGTCTTTCTGACTCTCCGACAGGATCCTGCAGCCCATGTGTGTCTTTATCACTGTGCTGGCATTCAGTTTGGCTCTCTGTCTCACATGTAGCTCTTCTAGCTCCAGGGTACTGAACTTCATACTGTTGCAGGTAGGCAGGAGGTCTACTATCACGACTGGATCTTCTAGATGGCTGCTGTGTATCCATGATGCTAATACCTCTCCGGCTCGGAGGACCATGTTTTGAAGGGAGGAAGGTTCAGGGCTGAAGCAATCAGCTTCATGGGCTCATCCGGTTAGAATAAGAAAAGCAGCCATCTAATGCAGAATTATTTTCAGGGTACTCCTTTTATTCTCAAATAAATAAGGCAAAAAAGGAAGGAAACAAAGACACACATGGACTGCCAATGCTGAAAGAAAACAGAGATTTAAGTTACTCATTACCTTAAACAATACATAAAATAAAAACCCAAACAGAACCTCACCTCAGCTCAGCTGCCGCCCCGTGTGGAAGTGAGGAAAGAGTGAGCCAAAAGTGAATGCAGTCCTTATATACTGTGTGACATATAATGTGTGACAGGTGAGTGCAATCAAGGACAAGCACTACACCCAATCAAAGGTGAGAGAACTAAACAAGGTGCATCTGGTGAAGTGAGTGGGTGTGCTGGGATGTGCTAAAAGGTGGGTCTCTACAACAGTTATTAATGATCATTTTTTCATGGTGGTCTAATGGAAAATCAATAATTATTAAGTATTTAATATTTATATATATTTCATAAATGTTTCTGGAAAACACAAGAAGCAAAACAGGACTGCAATGAGAGGCCTTCATGCTTTTGCAACTTGAGGTTAAAAGAGAACAAGGAAGCAATTTCATTAAAGGAGCATATTTGCACTATCTGCTGGTGAAGGAGAAAATTGCAGCTGATACAGCATCATTGTGCTTATTTACAGTAAAGGAAAATATGTGTGATTTGATGATGCAAACAGTTCAAGTCTAAAAACAGAATGACATCAGGCAACCATTTTTGTGTTTACTGTAGTGCTTACTTTGTAGGTATCCACATTTAAATTGAATGAAGGGTTTAGGAGTTTCAGCTCCTTAACATGTGCCAATCTCTTTTTAAAGGGACCAAAAGTATTTGGACTCAAAGTCTATTTCATGGGAAGGTCTGGGCAATTCCTTTGTTATGTCATTGTCAATTAAGCAAATAAAAGGCCTGGAGTTGATCTGAGGTATGGTGCTTGCATTTGGAAGATTTTCTTTACTGTGAACAGATAACATGCAGTCAAAGGAGCTCTTCATGCAGGTGAAACAAGCCATCCTTAAGCTGTGAAGACAGAAAAAAACCCTTCTGAGAAATTGCTAAAATATTAGGAGTGGCAAAATCTGTTTGCTATATCCTGAGAAAGACAGAAAGCACTGGTGAACTCAGCAATACAAAAAGACCTGGACATCCACAGAAGACAACAGTGGTGGATGATGGATGATCACAGAATCATTTCTAGCCCTTCACAATAGCCAAGCAAGTGAACAACACTCTCCAGGAGGTAGGTGTATTGATATCCAAGTCTATCATAAAGAAATGACTTAAGTAATTTCTTTGTTTTTGGCATGATCTTTCTCAAGTGACAGCTCAAACTCTTGCTAAAGTTTTTATACTGTGTGTAAACTGGCAGGTAACTTTCAGTTTTAACTAGATTTTACACACTATGAGCATTAGAAAGTTAAAGGACATCACTGCACAGCGCCACGGTGCCATGGCTCAATAAAAAGGTTAATTATACATTTAAATTGACCCTAATCATTTTTTGTTTTTTCGGAAATAATTCTGTTATTGTATTTCTTTCTAAAGAAAACTGATGTGTTTAGAAATGGCATGCTTTGAAAAAGCATATGAAAGTTTTAACAAAAACTTCATTTTTGTCCCTGTTTTATTTGTCATTTCTGTGAATACAATATGGGTTTATGAGATTTGCAAATAATTATGTTCTATTTTATTTGCATTTTACATAGCATCCCAACTTTGAGGGAATTAGGCTAGTAGTACAAGTTGTTGTCTTATTTTGCAGCACCCCCTCCAGTGATTATTTAACAAGGAAACTGTTATCACTGACATTTTGTTTTTCAGTGTCAAAGGGTCACACTAAATAAAGATAGCCTTAAACATGGAAACTTTCTGCTCTCATACAAACACTGCCAGCACAATTATTATGACAATCTGAGAGACCAGGGATGTTAAATTGTGAGTCACATACAGCCTACATCGATCTTAAGTGGGCCAGACCAGTAAAAGTGCTGTCATCTGTCAGTGAAAAGAAACTGAATTACAACTTGAATCACTAAAATATCTTAATATAAGGGAAAAAGTGCAATTTTAACAGAATGTCTCAGTTTTTCTACATGATAAAGAAACAGCGGTTTAGCTAATAAAGAACTCTTTGGGTTTAAATTGTAAGAAATGTGTCAAATTACAGAAAAAGTTCTAGTAGCTCATTGCCCTGACTGTCCCGTTATCATAAAATAGAAAGCTGGATTAAAGCACAGTCTTACAAAGTTTTTTAATTGATATTATTAATATTTATACTTACAGTGGATCACTGAAAAAAAAATTATATAGTAGTATATAGGGGAGGGGAGTTGAAATGTATTTAAAAATGTAGTTGTCCTTCAAAGCTATCCAGTGGACTAGATTGGAGTCTTTCGATTATGGTCCCCGGACCTTATGTTTGACACACCTGAATTAGACTCTTCGAAGCAAACTACAGCCCAGTTTCCATGTAAAGCATTTAGGGAGGATGGAAAGTAACAACAAAAAGGGAGCAGGGTTGAGAGGACCCCTTAAAGACCTGCTGTGTAGCTGTGTATTTAGTCCGCTACATAAATCAGAAGCAGCTCCACATCTACAACCAATCGGACTCATGAGTCCACAGTTAAAGTCTTCCAGGGGACTGTTTGCGGTCTCTGCGATCACACGACTTTGCGCTGTTCAGATGGTTTATGACCTATGGTACTCTCGCCGCCAGACGAGAGAATGCTGTGCGCCGATTGGCCCAGACGCCTCGAATGATTCTGCTCGGAGTTTGTACCGAATGAGTGCGTGGATGTGACAATGAGCCTACAAGGTAAGCATGGGGATGGGTTTGTGGATGCTTGTTATATAAAAAGGACCCGAACCCTCAGAATCGATCTCTTATTAGTGTGCCTGAGGGACGCTGGTTAAAATCTGGATGCTGTAAGTAAATATTAATTATCTACATGCTGTGACGTGCATAGCTAACCACCCGCTATCTCCCGCTATTATTTAGTCATTAAATGCTTTTCGATGGCGGTTTGTCGGTTTTGTCTTGGTTTCTACACGTTAACGACGATCAGACTTCTCCCAGTCCACGCATTCGTGTGGAAAACGTACTTGTGTGCGTCGATGTTTTTCCTGTTTTTAAGTATTTGTGGGTGTGCGTCTGTTAGATTGATCTTTAATGTCGATAAAGTTAGTAGGTGAAAACCGACCTGATTTAGCTCCATTTGGTGGTTTCCTAGCTTCACTAGTTTCCCCATAGTAGTGGGTGATGTTGCACTTCTCTTTGTTTTAGATCTGGACCACAACCAGCTCAAACAGCATAGAAAAATCTGCCGTACGAGTTTTTCTCTCTGCACATTTCAAACCATTTGAAAGCCATTTTTTACACTCACACTGAAAAAAGGTTTCTTCACCTTCAGTAAACATGAAGCAATGATTGTGAGTAAGATGCAGCTGAAACTTCTAAAATCAAAGGTTTATTTATTCAAATAACCAATGATTAAGGAACAGAGTTGGTACTGAACGCATACCAAGCAATTTTTTGCCCAGATTCCATTAAATTTAATGGTTTACGTTGCCTGTATGTAGTTACATGGAAATTTTGTGCATTTTTTGTGTGAAAACAGGTGTGCAACTTTGTGACCCGTTAGAGCTCAGGTGCATTCAGACCAGAAGCAGCGGTAAGGATGGGAGGTGGAAGCCAGCAGACGGTGCCGGGAGAGCCGGACAGCGGGAAAGCTAAAGGTGTTTACACCTGGGAGGAGGTGCAGAGCCACTGCAGCAGGAATGATCAATGGCTGGTCATCGATCGAAAGGTTTACAACATCACTCAGTGGGCCAAAAGGCATCCGGGAGGGTTTCAAGTCATCAGCTACTATGCTGGAGAGGATGCCACGGTATGTCATGTTTCCTTCAAAATACAATGAAAATATACAGGCCTGTGCATTTATGTTCATATGATTTTATTTTGAAAGAGATCACATGAAACTATCATCATAAGCGTTAATTCATTTATATTTGTTTAAGATTTGTGTTGCCATTCCAATCAAAAGTAAAGTTTATGCCAGTCTGTGAACGACACCTGGGCTTCCCACAACTCCTAACATGTCTCTAAGTTCCTTGCAGCTCTAACAGAAAGAGATTTCCCCTCTGAGGTTTTAGTATACCTAAATAACTGTTCCAGAATAAAAAATAGCAGAAAGCTCGATAATATGGATGAAAGAACATGAGTAGGTGTAGCAGAACCAGCTACAGCACTGAAACGCTGCTTTCAGGCAGCTGAATTATGATAAACAATGTAATGTCATGGTTTCACAGGCAACTGAAACTTACAGGGAACATCATTTTACTTTTAGCATTTTTACATGTTAGAATTTAGCTGAAGTGAATGCATGATTTATTTTTTTACAATCTGATAACTATTTCCACTGCTACCTAACTTTTTAGTAAATTACAATTTTTTGTTGTGTTTGTTTTTAGGAAGCATTCACTGCTTTTCATCCTGATCCTAAGTTTGTGCAAAAGTTTCTGAAGCCACTGCTGATCGGAGAGTTGGCAACGACTGAGCCGAGCCAGGACCGAGACAAAAATGTGAGCCTTTAATCAAAGTCCCTTTTTTTTATTGACAACATGTGAGTGATCTAGTGTAATAAATGAGAGACAGACGTAAGTTTGATAATTCACTGATCTCTTATGTTAGTTATGAAGTGCTGAGTGTTGGGAACATCTGAGATTCTAGGTGGGTTTTTTTTAGCCACCTTAATGTCTTGTTTCACTGTATGAAAACCTAAAATAGCTCAAATCCAAAATTCTTGATTTCAGAAGTATCACATCAATATATTACAGTTTCAGTTTTACAGAGTTGTTTGTTTGTTTTTCTCTGCACCCAGGCAGCCATCGTGCAGGATTTTGAAGCATTACGAGCTCGGGTGGAGAAAAGGGGTCTGTTTCGAGCTCAGCCTTTGTTTTTCTTCCTCCACCTCAGTCACATCCTGCTGCTAGAAGCCCTCGGATGGCTGACCGTCTGGATGTGGGGCACAGGCTGGATACAAACACTTGTGTGCTCTGTGTTTCTCGCAACCGCTCAGGTGATTCAGACATAAATTTTAAATGGGCCTTATTATGCTTTCCTTATGTTTTGAAATATATGCATACACCAAGTGCATGGTTACATTAAACAGAGACAAAGTTTTAAATAATGGATATCAATAATAATAAATGTGTAAAAGTGAGCCAAAAACCTTCAGACTGCTCTCAATGCACAGTTTCAGTTTCTGTTCTTGCCCCTTTACAATGCCAGTGATGGAAGGTATTCCTAATATGTTCATCACTGACACTGCTCTGGCTGTGAGGACAGAAGCCCCTCCCACAGACTGTGCAAATCTTCTGTTTACAAAAGCTAACCATTCATATTAAAGGGAGCATAAATAATTGTGATTTTAAATAAATAAATAAAATAAATAAATAAAAGTATGAACTGAGATGCAGAAACACAGGACTGATAAAAGACAAACAGTTAGTCATGCATACAAATACATGGTGTTGGAAATCAGGTCCATTTAAAGAGAAGTCTTTCACCCAAAACATTTGTTTTTCTGCTTCTTCTCCAGGCACAGGCTGGATGGCTGCAGCATGACTTCGGTCACCTGTCTGTCTTCAAAAAGTCCAGCTGGAATCACCTCGCCCACAAGTTTGTCATTGGTCATTTAAAGGTAACCTCTCTTAGTTATAATCCTCTCTCCATTGAAATGAAACACAGATACTTAAAGGTTTTTTTTTTCTTTTTTCAGGGAGCTTCTTCCAACTGGTGGAATCACCGACATTTCAGGCATCACGCTAAACCCAACATCTTCATTAAGGACCCGGATATCAACACGTTGCACCTCTTCGTACTTGGCCGAACTCAACCAGTGGAAGCAAGTAGCACGAAGATAGTATTTCTTATGTTTTTAAGCACTCGCACGGTCCAACTCGTCATCATCCACTGTTTACCTCTGTGTTACAGTACGGGATAAAGAAGATCAAACACATGCCTTACAATCGTCAACACAAGTACTTCTTTCTTGGTATGTTTTTTAAGAGTCATTTAAAAAGAATAATAACTACAACTTTTTAACGTTGCACCTTTTTTATATATTTATATATATATATTTAAATATAGTGGGACCACCGCTGATCATTCCAGTTTTCTTCAACATTCATGTAATGCAGACCATGGTATCCCGGCGTGACTTGGTGGTAGGTGTATATAATAATATACTGACTGGGTGTAGTATATTAGATTGCATATAGGCATTTTCCATTTGATGTGTCAGATTGAATTTTGTATTTGATATTACAGTATTTAAGAGAAACATTACAGCAAAAAAAAAAATGGCACAGAATAGAGCATATGTAAAAATAAGATTATAATTAATCATGATTGTCATAATTAAAAAAGAAATTACATAAATCATATAAACTTTCTTGTCTTGTGAAGGATCTGGCTTGGTTCATCTCATTCTACCTTCGCTTCTTCTCCTCTTATATACCCCTGTATGGCCTAGTTGGCTCATTGGTGCTCATAAGCATAGTCAGGTAACTATTTAAAATAAGAAAACATTGCACTCATTAACAAATGAATTGTTACCAGTTAACAGACTTTGATGCCTTATATTGTCCATTCCTTTCAAAATATATTGTCCTTGAGCTGAGATGCACCATATTTTGCTCTATATTGCTGGAATGTGTGTGGAAAAGCCTGACTTTATTAGCAAACATTAAACTTAACATATTTGACCGCTGTATACCTAATAAAGTACACTGCAATAGAAAGTGATTCCATTTTTCGTACCCTTTGGCCATGTTATGTATCACCTCAATATGATATTGTTTTTAATGTTACAGGTTTTTGGAGAGTCACTGGTTTGTGTGGGTGACTCAGATGAATCACATACCGATGGACATCGATCATGAAAAGCACAAGGACTGGCTGACCATGCAGGTACCTGTATCACTTTTACAAGGTTGTATAAAAGTTTTGGACACTTTAAATATTTTCTGCATTTACCCAATACTCATGAACATCCCAGATCACAAACATCTGTTTACACCTTCCCTTATATTTACTAGGACCTTATTAACTCATTTGCACTCTTTTGACTCATTCTGTCATTCAGTTACAATCCACCTGTAATATTGAGCAGTCCTTCTTCAACGACTGGTTCAGTGGACACCTCAACTTTCAAATCGAGCACCAGTAAGTGAAATTTGAAACCTGTCAAAAACTAGAGCACGACTGTGTAAACTGAAGTACTGATAATAATTTAACAACATTAATTCTGCATTTAAAGATATAAAGTCTCTATTATAAAAAAAGAGTTTTAAAGAATAGTCAGAAGACTGAGAGATGTAATTCATCAGGCATGGTCACAGGCACACATTAAACTCAAGCTACACCACTTAACCAGTGGTGAACACTATTCGGATTTTACACCCATCCATAGTGAGCTATCGCCCATTTTTTCAAACAGAATTTTTTTTCTTGCAGAACTACACTCACTGTTTGCACACTTATATGTTACAATGATTTTATGTAACAAAATATGCCACAATGCAACAATTACAAAAAAATCAGCTTCCGTTTCTTTTCTTTTGCAAGCTTGTTTCCAATGATGCCGCGGCACAACTACCACCTGGTGGCCCCACAGGTCCGTGAGCTCTGCGAAAAACACGGGATTCCGTACCAAGAAAAAACTTTGTGGCGAGGCTTCGCTGATATTGTCACGTAAGTACAATGATAACAGAGCATGAAAATGGCTGTAAATACAGTATATGACTCAGTCTTCTTTTATGGAAGGACTGCTTACCTGACACACACACTGATGGGCTGGCTATTTTTTGTTCTGACTTCCTCATTCAGGTCACTGAAAACCTCAGGGGACCTCTGGCTCGATGCATATCTCCATAAATGAAAGACTGTATTTTCCTCCACTGGTGTAAAAAAAGTGTTTTTCTCTTTTTCAATAAAAATCGACTGTATCTGTTTGAGTCAATGCCGTGGGAAAGATCCCTCTTATTGTTGTAACAAAGTCTTTGTTTGGTTTATAGATGATGGGGTTTTCCTAAGTTGCCTTAACAGTATCTTGATCAGCAGCAATGTGATGATAACACAGCTCTAAAACCTACCTGTGACTTATTATTAGCATTAGCATCACCAGATGTAAAAGAAAACTATCTGAATGATTAGACACAATCATTTATATAAACTACAAAACCTTTGTAAACTGTTTGTTATCGTTTGTGAAACTACTTTAAATGAATGTAACTGCTTTGTAACATGCTGTGCTCTTTCTATAGAGAAACCATTACACTGCAATACCACATGAATAATTTCACTGAGACCAATAAATCAAACTAAAAACTCTCTAAAGTTTTCTGTTCTTGTTTATATAGGGCATGTTATAACAAGGGAATAAACATAGTGAAAGATCACCACACTGCATTAGTGATCTGTCACTCAAAGATCTGCTTTGCCTGACTCAGGAGTCACTGCTTGTTTCACATTGTTTAGTGTTATTAATCTTTGAATATTGTCAAAAATTGCAGACACATACTGTACATATACATGGCTCACTGGGATATTGGGATACTGGAATATTTCATGCAACTTCTTTTCTTTGCTGTTAAGATTTTAGGTTTAGCTGGGACACATTACTGCTCGTTTCCCTAATAAGAACTGATCTGATTAGCATTTTCATTTCAATTTTAATTCTACATTTGTAGAATATCTTTAAAAGCGTAATAGCATACATAGATGCAGCATAGCTTTGTGCTAAATGCTAGCAGGCTACATGTGTGAGGAATTTTGCATGCACAAAATGATACGGAAACGACATATTTTTCAAATGATGAAATATCTTGAAATATATCACCTACAACTTGTATTTAGTTTTATGGTGATAATGATCATCTTATTGGTCATGAACAGGAAGGGAGTGGTCCTACTGGTTGACTCCCTCATTATAAAGGCATGTTTGGGATCTCCCTGTCGCCATGACGCTAATAACAGTAATATGATCAATGCTATGACTTGCTGACGTCTTCACATGTTTTCCTGGTTTTTATAGCCATGGTTACAGCTTAAAATAGTTCTGAACTCAAACGCTTTCATTCATTTCTTCACTTCTCAAGGATCCAACCAACCAATGACAAGAAAAGGTTTCTGTACTTCACACAGTACAGTAACCTGTACTGTATCGTGAGCCAGGTGAGCTACTATGTCACTGATGATCTGGTACTCAATACTCAGTGTCTACAGCTGCAGCATAGAAAGATGATGGAAACAAATCTCATCTGATTACCACACTGGAGGCATCTGATTAAGAAACACATCCCCAAGCATTGATAAAGAAACCTTTACCCTTCTCATTAGCTCGTATGTTAGATAGTAATGCTCTACACTTCTCTGAATCCATTATAGTACATCTTGATAACATGCCTCAGCTGTTCAAAGCAGATAAGATTACAACTCAAGTCAAAGTGACATGAACTCACAAATTACGCAAACCTGAAGAAAAACTGAAAAACATGAACTCTCCTGCCAGCTGGGTTTGCTGTCACCAAATAAACTAGTTTCTGAACAAATACTTCCCAAAAAGAGTTCAAATCCCATAGAGCAGACCCAACCATATGATTTTCTTTTACTGTTCTTCCACCCTGCAGCATTTTGGGTGGGCTGAATCACCCAAGATACAAATGGAGTTGAATGTTGTAGAGCATCTGTCAACTTAGTGAACTGTGGCAAGCCACTAATGAGCTGTGAGCACAGTAACTTGAGCATGATGCAGATGAAAGGAGATGCAATTCATTTCAAAGATGTCTACTTTCGAATTATCAAGTTATATTATGTGAAACACTTCAAAAACTCTACCCTCTTGTGCCTAATGTGGCTCTGTTGCCTTGCTGCAAATGGCCACTGAATTCAGGTATTCTGATCACTTCCATGCCTACAGATGTATAAAATCAAGCATCTAGGCATGACGCCAACAATTTAAATAGTAAAATTTCCTTGCTTCTACAGTAAACTGTTTGTAGTATTATAAACAAGTGGAAGTGATTGAGAACAACAGCAACAAAGACATGAAGTGGTAGACCAAGTTAAAAGACAGAACAATGTCAGTGGATGCTGAGGCGCACAATGTGACGAGGTCGCCAACTTTCTGCAGAGTCAGTCACCACAGACCTCCAGACTTCATGTGGCCTTCAGAATAGCTCAGGCACGTCTGAGGTTGGTGTGTTGCCGGGGTTGTGGGCGGGTGGGTGCATGGGGGCCCGGCCCTGGAGCAGGGTGCCGCCGGTGCGTCGAGCCGCCTGGGGGGCTCTTCAACTGGTGGGGGGGATGGTCACATCTTGCAGGAGCTTTCTTCTCTTCAGGAACTCTCTGCAGGAGGGGGAGATACAGGAGAGGTGGAGGAAGATCTCAGCCTGGGCGTTTACCGTCTTATGTAGTCTGGAAGATGTGTGGATGGTGGGGTGGGTGCAGTTTTCTCTGTGGTGGGGCTGGGTGGACTGTCCAGGGCTCTGTGGAGCCGGGGGGCGCTACTGCACTGGGCCCCGGTCTGATGGGCCTGGGCCCCCCTTCCCTGGCGGGTCGCGGAGGGTGGGAGTGCCTACTGGGGTCAGCGGGGGAGCTGGCCCCAGGGAGGGGTTACCTGCCCCTCCCTTCCTTCCCTCCCCATCTCCAGCTGCCTCCCTCTTCCCGCTCCTCCACAACCACCCACACATGCAGGGCCTTGGAGTGGGGGTATGTCACCAGGGTGCAGAGGAGGCTACCCCCCCCCCCCCCCCCCCCTGTCCCCTTCTGGCTGCCTCTGCCTCAATTTTATCCCACAACTTAGACATTCACATTATTCACACTCTCATTACACATACATATAGGATCTTGGGGGTGGGCACAATCACGGAGTCCAAATCACCATCAGGGTGTACACCTCACCCCTGACGTCGTTGCCCACCTCTCAATTTTAAATACACTTAGTCATTGAGGGCTAGCAGGAGGGACTATGCGCTTACCTGCTGCTCCTTGGCAGGTAGCTCCATGCCCTCCTGGGTTTTAATTGCACCTTAGAACACATATGCATCAACACTACAATGAGCGGGTGGAGGGAGGTTTGGAGTCTTCTCCCACCCCCATTCTCTGCGGCCTGCTGGAGCGGGAGGGCTAGTAGGAGGAGTTGGCCGTCCGACTGCGGTCTGGGGTGTGGGGCCTCCCTGCTGCTGCGGAGTCGGGGTGGTCTGCCTCTCCCCACCGCAGGGAAAAGGGTAACACCACCTGGGTCTGGGTGCAATTCCCCCCTCCAGGGGCAAGGGTACCTAGACCCGGTTCGTAGAGTACGCTTGGGGAGTGTGATTGTGTGTACAGCGTCTCTTTATGTCTGTCTCCACGTTGGTTGAGTGTGGAGTGAGTGCATATGAGAGCATGAGGGTGGGAATGGATGTTTGTGTCTGTGTGTGCCTGTATGTCTGTGTCTATATGTCAGGTTGGGTATCAGACGCCACCTCTCTGGGGACACCTCAGGCCCTCCAAGGTTTGGAGGCCTATCTCCACCCACCACCACTTCCCCTGCCGGTGGCGGACTCCCTCAGGTGTCGGTGTGTTGGTGGTTCTTTGTGTCTGGGGGTGGGCGTCCGGGTACACACCGGCTCACTCCTTGGCGGCCGCTTGTCGGGGCCTGGGGCCTGGGGCTCGCTCGGGCCCCTTTGGAGGTGGGGTGCCCCCGGCCTCTCGGCCTGGGGCTCGGTCACTCAGGCACAGCTGGGGGCCGGCGGAGCTCACGGGCGCGTCACTGCAACTCCCCCTGACTTCTGCTCCGCGGCTGCTGGGCGAGCCCTCATCTGGGACTCTCCTCAGCTCTTACTGGAATAGTGGCGCGGCTGCCCCTCTGTTGGTCTTCCATGGTCTCTTGTGTTCTGGGGGCCTCTGGATGTCTGGAGTTTTGATCTCCTCCATACCCGCTTCACACCCTGGAGGACGGGGCTGTGGCCCCCCCACACTCCCTAGCAGATCATTACATGGAGAAACCTTTGGAATGCAAGCATGCTGATCCACACAGGTATGCACACATGGGTATTCACAGACGCGGACTAAAGCTTTCTTGGCTGCTGCCTCAAAGCACACTGTGCGCTGTCTATCTTGCGTGCTGCACAATATCGTTTATTATTTAGTAAATATTGATATCTATGACTAGCTAGTTTATTGTGATGGTGCTTTGTTTTCTCTATTATTATGTTGCTCTTTGTTGTTTGCTGTCTCCTCTGTTTGTTTTTTTTGTTTGTTTTTTTTTTTTTTCTCCATACAGGTGACCCAGGAGTTCTTTTTTTTTTCTCTCTCTCTTCCCCCCCCCCTTCTCACCGTCTCTTCTCCCCTTTGGTTTTCTTTCTTTCTCTCCCCCTCTTTCTCTCATTCATTCCCCCTGCCCTATTTATTAAAAAAAAAAAAAAAAAAAAAAAATGACAAAGGATGAACTGAAGCTCTGCCATCACGTAATGTCGCATACTGCTGTTTCTGATGTCATTTAGAAAAAAAAAAAAAAAAAAAAAAAAAAGAATAGCTCAGTGCACAGAGAGCTGACGCAGTGGTGAAAAGCACACCGCCAGTGGACTCTAGAGCAACGGACATCACACGTCTCCATCTGGCAGTCTGATGGATGAGTCTGCGTTGGCGGTTGCCAGGAGAACGGTACTTGTCTGACTTCATTGTGACAAATGTAAAGTTTAGTGGAGGGGTGATTATGGTGTAGGGCTGTGATCAGTCCCTTATTTCCAGTTAAAGGAACTCCTAATCCTTCAGCATACCGAGACATTTTGAACAATTTCATGCTCCCGACTTTGTGAGAACAGTTTGGAGTTGCCCCCTTATTATTTAAAGATGACTCTGCACCTCTACACAAAGCAAGGTCCATAAAGACATTGATAAGTGACTTTGGTCTGGAACAACTTGAGTGGCCTGCACAGAGTCCTGGCCTATAGATAGAACACCTTTGGGATGAATTAGCGAAGAGAATGTAAGCCAGGCCTTCCTGTCCAACATCAGTGTCTGACCTCACAAATGCACTTATGGAAGAGAGGTCAAAAATTTCCATACACACAATCATAAACCTTCCCAGTAGAGATGAAGCTATTACATTTGTAAAGAGTGGGTCAACATCATGTTAACAGACAAGCAAATACTTTCGGCAACATAGAATATGAATTCATCTTTTTTTACATCTTAATTTTGTCTTGCAAGAATTAGAAATGAAGAATAAAAAATTAACAAAATTCAAATTAAATCAACTTCTCACACTGTGTCTCTTACATTTCTGACCCTAATGGTTAAACAGGAAGCCATTACACAAGCTAAATGCTAAGAGCCATCGATGTAAAACAATCCTTTAATAAGATTAATACAATAAGTAATCAGTTTCTGTTGTCTACATCTTATCATCATTAGATCTTGTGTTAACCCTGCTTCTAGCAACAAACACCATTTATTTATAGATCTCTCCAAGATACTGTCGGTCTGCAGCTTCACTCTGTGTACCAGATGAGTCTGGGATGGTCTGAACTATTCCTCTCAATATCCACACACTTCCAGGGGATGAAAGCTTAATATTAGCACCACATCTTCAGGATTACAATGACTTAAAGTATTTGGGCTTATATTGACTGTTGTTGTTGAAGGTTCCTGGTGGCATACTGGGCTCATGACCATGCAAAAATGTAAATAAGTTGGAAGCTTCTTCCCAAACTCTCAACTGATAAAACAATAATCGAGTGTGCTAAAGCCTCTTTCCAAACCTCACCGAGACAACAGTGAGTGTATTGGTGAGCACAGGTCCCTGTCATCAATACCAATAGCATTCAGTGACTCATCCTGAAATGATGCTGTGCACTCTAACAAAAAACGGTTTTTGTTTTTATTCAGGTGTTGCACAGCATGGGGTGGGATATATCAAACGTTATGGTTAAGCTGTGCTTAAGGAACTTTAACACATTTATTTATTTTTTCTTCAAACTGGCTCCACATAACAGCTTTGCGGTGTTTAAGAAAGATTTCTTTTAATCAGTTCTCTTGTCAAACTGGCAGCTCTTTACTCAGTCTGGAATTTTTAGTGTTACATTTCTCAGCAGTAGAAATGTAACACGATCAACATACTGACAGCATAAACTACCTGTCTTCCTGAGACATTGCTTCCTCGTCATGACAATGACTGTGTTTTGTAGGCCTACCGATTTACCAGCAGCTGTTTTGTTTCCACATTGAGATTGGGTTGTCTCGGTAATGAGATGTCTTATCTGTAGAATTTATGCTTTCATTTTGCACAGGTCTGTACTCCACGCAGCCTAGGAGAGTCTTCACCACAAAGACAGCACAGTCAGCCAAACTTGCTCTGCACTGTCTGTGTTCTTTGATTTTCTAATGCTGTTTGTGGTACGTTTTCCTCCTTTTGTATGGCACTATTGTCATGTTTCTATGGTTATGCGTTCCCTCTTTAAATTTCACGTCTTCTATTGTGTTACAACAACAAGTCAGAATAAACACACCATCTTCTGAGTTTTTCAGGGCTTAATCAGTATAAGTGCTAATAATTGTTACCTGATCTCCATAATGCTTCTGAAACAGTCACTGTGTTTCCTTGAATGCTCTGTTTAGTGTCATGTATTCTTAATTGCAAATAAGGGATTATGTTTCTCCTGCAGTTGCATTTTCAGTACTCTGCTCAATGGTTTTTTCAAAAGCTCCCATAAAGGATCTGTAGTGGCTCCCCCATGAAAACTGAAACATCTCTAACAGGCAGCTAAGCCTGTTTCTATTGATCATACTTTTCTAGAATACCATGACTGTTTTTGTCTGTGTCTTGACCTTAAATCCTGTGAATTTATTAACATTTATGTAATCTTGGCTGTGGGATGACATCTCTGTTCTTTTTCCTTTAATTCTTCCTATAATTGAAATTCACAGAACAAATATTTTTGAGCCATAGTAACTTGCCTCATTCTCCATCAATATTCTTACTTGAGCTTTCTTTTCTACAATAGCTGCTTCTAAAGCCAACCTTTCGAGCTACTTCTATTAATAATTCTGCATCATTTTTTTTTCTTCAGACACATAATGTCTTACTTACCTAGTGAGGTCTTCAAACTCCATGACAAAAGCAGGAAACCATTGTGCATATAATGGTTTACATCATTTGCATCTTACTGACATCACATCAAACTGTCAAGTTCTTTCTTACTGTACTAATACTACTAATCTGGCTCCATTGGGCCTGTGCAGTTTAGTTTTTAGTCCAGGGCTTTCTCAGTTAACTTGCTTGCTCCTTTAGATTGCATGTCGTTGTATTAATTACACACCTGTGCACATCTTAATTGGCAACGGACAACAGACGTGCCTTCTGTAGACTGAAAGATGATTCAGATATTTGGTTTGGATTTCATTGCAATATTTTATATATTTCTTAAGAACAGAAGCAACACAACACTAATGATAAGCCTGCATACTGTTGATTCACTGAGTCAAATGACAAGCAAGCGGTTTGACTAAAGGAGCACAATCTGCTGGTGAGGGAGGGAATGGCAGCCCATGCATCAGAATTTGCAGCTATATTACCAAGAACCTGATAACACATCAAAGCATGCTTGACAGCCTCGGTATTTGCAGTAAAGTAAAAATATTTGCAACTTTTCAAGCAGTTAAAATTTAAAAACATACTGACTGTAGTACCTCTGCGTGTACTGTAGCCATTTGTCTGCAGCAACATTTTTAGGAGATGCAAATTATTGTTCACAGAACGTATTGCCTGTTTTTTTTTTTTTTTTTTTTGCTTCTGTGCTTCTCCTTTCAAGCTGGTGGTGTGGCACTAAAAAAAACTATCTGATCTAAAGTAGTATAAATTGTCCTATTTTGCAACAGTGCGCAATTAAGTGAGTCATTATTTTACGACACTGAATGTGCAGAAATTCGTTATCGCTGGCATTATGGTCGTTTGGCGATCAGGAGGGCATATAAAATAAAAATGGCCTTAGAGATGGAAACTTTCTGCTCTTACTGGAGCACTGCCAGCACAATAATGATTACAATTGGCGTCAACATCACTTTAAGCTTGACACAACAATGCTTTCGACATGTCTGATATCCAAGAGTCCTGCATTTTGTTTACCCGTTGATGGTCTGCATGTTTTTATGGAGCGTGTGTTTTGATATAATATTTTTGAAAAAAAGAAAAAAGAAAAAGAAGAAGAAGAAGAAGCAATTTCAAATGTGCAATAATTGTAAACTTTTTAGACATACAACATTAAACTATTTGGAGAAAAAAATGGGAGTTAGGAGTTAAACGGGTTAATTAGGTATAGAAGCATTTTGGGGGAGGTAACAAAAAATTAAAAAACAAAACAAAAACAACAAAAAGTAAATAAATGAATAGCAGGGTTGCCCCTTAAAGACCTCCCGTGTCTTTAATCCTTCTATCAAATCAGAAACTGTCAGAAACTGTGTGTGACATCTCCCAGACTAAAACTATTTTTCGTCTGTGCGCTCAAACGACTTTGCACTGTTCAGACGAGCAGTTTATTGAGCCTATGGCACACTGGCCAGGGGACAAGAATGTACTGTGCGCCGATTGGCTCAGACACCTCGAATGATCTGCTCAGAGTTTGTACAGAAGGAGTGCGTGGATGAAATGGTGTGCGTATAGGGAAGGCAGAGGATGGGTTTTTGGGGATGATTGTTATATAAAAAGGACTTGAGCTCACTGAATCGATCTTTTAACGTGCCCGAAACCCGGGGAGGCTGGTTTAAAATCTGGATGCTGTGAGTAAATATCATCTTCATGTTTTGGCGTGCACAGCCAGCCGCCCGTTATCTGCCGCTATTATTTAATTATTTAATTAACGCTTTTTTCCATGGCGCTACAGTCATTTCTGTGTCTAGATTTTACACATTAACGTTGACTAGTTATTTTTTAATCTGTGCATTCACGTATAAAACGCACTTGTGTCCTCAATATTGTTCGATTTCCTGTTTTTAAGTGAAAATGTGCGTCTAACAGTTAGATCGGCGTTTAATGCCGATAAAGACGAATGACGCAAAGTCAGTGGGTGAAAACCGACCTGCTTCAACTGTAGCTCCAATAGATGGTATTCGGATTTCATCATGAATTATTAGTTAGTGATGTTGCACTCCTCTTTGTTTTTCTGTGCCACAGTCAACTTATTAAACTAAAGAAAGCAACAGTATACCAGTAACATCCACCCTATGAGTTTTCCTCCCTGAATCCGCCCTTTTTACATCCAGGTGTGAAACTTTGCGGCTGACTGACCCTCTAGAGTTCAGGTGAATTTAGACCAGAGACAGCGGTGAGGATGGGACGTGGAGGCCAGCAGACGGGGCCAGGAGAGCCTGCCAGCGGGAAAGCTAAAGGCGTTTACACCTGGGAGGAGGTGCAAAGCCACTGCAGCAGGAATGATCAATGGCTGGTCATCGATCGAAAGGTTTACAACATCACTCAGTGGGCCAAAAGGCATCCAGGAGGGTTTCGAGTCATCGGCCACTATGCTGGAGAGGATGCCACGGTACGTTTTCATTATACAGACCTGTGCTTTTTTTCATGTGATTTTATTTTGAAAGACATCAAATGACAAAGTAGGTTTCTCTTCGTTCATTTCACGAAACATTACCTGATACTCCCCGTGACCCAGACATGGAGGAACATTTGAAAGAGGATAAATGGATATACGAATGGTTGACACTTCAACTGTCACTTTTCAGGGGGGAAAAATCCAGAAGTCCAGATTTTTGAAGTTTAAAAAGCAGTTTCATCCTTTTTGCCAAACTCTGCTCCTAGTATGTCTGTGAAGGTTCTCAGTCATCCAGGTCATCGTAGTCAAAGGACCCCCTGACAAAAGGATCAGGGGGTCCTTTTGTCCCTCTGTGGGGGGTTACTCCCACTAGGTTTATATCTGGGACTCTCCACCATTTGACCTTAGAACTGAAGAAACTTCTCGGATGAGAGGTGAAACGTCTTCAAGCAACTTAAAGAAGTCCAGACGCTTTTCTTTCCAAGCTCCTTTGACTTCTCTGCTCCTAATACTTCTTGATCTCTCAGTTCCTCAAAGCAACCTTCTACCGTTAAGCCGGATAAAGCAGTTCATGATTTTTTTTCTGTGGCAGCTCCAAAACACTGAAAGAGACATTCTACTGACATTTTTCAAGAAAACTCTTCAGAGCTGTCGTTTATTTAGTTATTTGTTTTATCAATTATTTATTTATTTTACTCTATTCTGACTTGACTTTTCTAGTATCTCAAATTGACAGCAATTAATGAAATAATAAATAAATAGATTTTATTGCAACATTGGAAGGGTAAAGAGTATCTTATTAGTATTTTATTTTAGAGATAAAAACTCAGTGGTTTCTCGTTTCTTACAAAACATAGTGTCTGTGCTAGTCCCCTGGCACTCCTCGCATATTGATAAGTTCCTTGCAATTGTGACAGAAAGGGCTTTCACACACGCCCTAAATAACTGTTCAAGAACAAAAATATTAGAAACTCCAAAATACTGACACAAGTACAGAACTGATGCAGAAGCTTGTTTTCCATTTTATTCTGGTCAATATTCATTTTTTGTCTCATTGTGTGAGGGTGGCCCCCATATTTGAAACCCCTCAACTATGACTGTACACAGCTTTGCTATACAGCAATGAATTGCTGTTTCAGTTTTCAGTTTTCAGTTTTATTTGTCATATGCAAGTTAGCACAGGGTCCCTATGGAACTCCAAAGTGTTCAAAATTAAATAAATAAATAAGTCATGATGAAATAAATAACTATGTGAATAAATAAGACACAGATATGTAATGTGAGAATGATATTGTGAAATAATTGAACACATTTTGAAATAAATGCTCATTATTGTGAAATATATTCCATTCTGCTATATAAATTTACTTATTATTGTGAAATATTATTTCATGGTCTTTATTTTTCACAATGACAGAGATTATTCCTGAGGCATTTTATTTATTTCCAGCCGTTTTTATTCCAAAATGTCCTTTTTTTCAAAGTCAGTCTTTATTTCAAAATCCCGTTTTTCCCGATGGCCTATTTATTTCATAATGCGACTTTTCAGCAGAATGACTTTGTCTGTCAATCAAGAGAGACAGGGCGGAGCCACTCGTATGATTGGTTGCTCCTTTACTCAGACGTAAGTAATAGCACATGAATTGTCGATTTAGGTTTAATGGAGCAATGCGTCTCCTATGCAGCTGGCGGCAGTATGCAGCTCAAGATAAACTTAAGGCACCGACAAATGCAAAACACTGGGCGCGAATAACGTTACAGGTGTATCAATTCTTGTGAAGGGCATGGCTGCAGGAAACAAGTCCGTTTCTGAGTTACTCAGAGAAGTTGCTAACCGCTTAGATTGTACGTCTTCACCTCAGTCTGAGAGAGTGTTGCAGCAGCATACTGGAGATGAAGCGGTCCCTGGTCCAAGTTCTCATCAAAACATCACAATGTTAACGTTAGCAAACGCTAACGCTATCACAGCTAGCTCCACTCCACGAAACGCTGTTCAGGGTAAGTAACGATGTTATTACTGCTTGGTTAGTCTGTCTGCCAAAAATGAGCTTTTTAATCAGTTCAGTCACAAATTTTTTATACTGTTTTTATCATAGTAAAGAACTTAATAAATTAGGTAAGAGAAGATAATCGTCTTCTGGGTTAATGTCTGTATCACTGTTTACATTGTTGTAGGTAATAGTTAAATCATGTCGTTTTAAAGTGTCTTATTTTCTCTGCTAATATGGAAGTCAAGTAATCTATGTGAATGAAAATAAAGCAATTCTAGTTCAATGTAGTGATTTTGTAAGCGGGTATAATACTTGCAAATTAAGTAGCAATTAATCTAAGCTTTTAGAATGTTTTCTATAATATTGTTTTTCCCTTTTTAAAGCTGAAGTCGCAAGACTGTTTGCCCCTTACAGAGTGAGGCCTTCCTCAGCGCCACTTTCATCTCTGACCTCGCATTCTTCCAAGAAAGCATGCCGCTCCATTTACACACACACCTTCTTCTGTTTACATGATCATATGTCAGACACAGTGCCAGCTAAAGCAGTCAAATTTGACCTAGCAGCAGCTGGACTTGGAGAGAAACGGATTTCATTCCAAGGTGATGCTACATGTCATTTGTTAATATTTCAAGATTCAGTTTAACTACATTTTTACTGTTATATGTACCATTTTTGTAGTAATGTACAGCAAGTAATGTGTTTTATAGGAAGGGATGATGACCCAGAAGTGGTCAAGGCAAAGATTGAGGATACCTTCCCTCAGCTTAAAGACACAGGAGGGTTTGAACTGCTGAGAATCTCTGGTACAACACGAAGCCGTAACCTGTGCACAATCCCAAGCCCAGACACTGGATATACAGTGCGATATCTCCGCAGTCCATTGAGTGGAATTGGACAAGCTTTGATCTATATAAGGCCACTGCAGAAAAGTATTGATTTGGAAGACGTGAGTAATGACTAGGGTCAGAATATGTTATTTGCATGTATTAATAAACTAGTTCAAATGGCTAGCTAAGCTCAACTATGTGTCAAATCACTTTAGCTGTCAGCTGGTTAGAAACATGACTGCATATGAGTAATAATGGTTCTGAATGTGTATGTAAGCAATTCTTAGAAAAGGTTTAGAAGGAGATATGTAATTTTGTGTTTACAATTTGTTTCTGCTTCTCACGTTGGCAAATGCGATTGCAGAACTGTCAAAACATTTTTTATCACAGTATGCACCAAATGTATATATATATTTTTATCTCCATATTCTCTGTAGAGCCTGACAACCCTCCAGCAACACGGACCCCCCACAAAATGCCTGAATTGTGACATTAACATTCCTTTAAATAAAATGAAAAACCACATCACTAAATGCATAAGGTAAGGAACATCTTTGATTTTCTATATATTTTAGTATATAGTGTGGAAACTAAGTAAGTCCACTTTGTATATATTGGTGATGGATGCTGAAATCTCTGCCAATCCCTCTCACAGTTCATTGAGTGGTGCTGAACCTCAGTCTGTTACTGAAAGTCAGGCTAGGCAGACTCGTAGTACAACAGCAAGGTCAGAGGTCCCATCCTGTAGCAACAGTGATGCCTGGAATCTGTCCTGCGGGGTAGAGGAACCAGATAGTATCATCTTGGAATCCACCATAACCTCAGCAAGAGCAGAGCAATCGTCAGGTGATATGGTGGTAGTGCAGGAAGATGCATCTCATCAAGATGAGGAAAAGTCACTTCTAGGGGAAAAACCAGGTAGTGACAGGAATTAAGTTAGGAAGATACCAGACAAATGGCAAAAAATACATATATTTTATTTCTTTTGATTCATGTGATCCATACAAATGTGTACCTTTCAGAGTGGAAATGTGAACAAGATGCAACCAGAGCAGCCTGGCTCTACAAGTCCGAGTTACTTTCAAAGTATGAGACAAGAAAGGCAGTAGTCCTGCAAATGGACTTGCGGGAAAGTATTGTGGATCAACAGAGATCACTTATCTCCCTCTACAAAGCTCCAAAGGTAGAGTGGGCGGGCCCTGTCAGCTGCAAACTGGAAGGTATTTTTTCTGTATTGTGAAAACATTAGAAATCCAGTGACTGACTAATCCGAAACTTCACAAGTTTTTTTTTTTCCTTCTTCCTTTTAGGGGATGTTGCTGTTGGAGAAGGGGTGAAGAGATTCTTCTTCTCAAAGGCAGTTTCTCTAGTACAGTCTGGTTTGCATTTGAATTTTGGTATGTATGAAACTAGACTGGGCACATGTATAGTGGATTAAATAAGAATATTTATTCATGTAAAGAAAATGTATTTGTTATGTAAATGAGTTAATTGTGTTAAAATTACTGCCTGGATTTCTCATACTCACCATAACCTAGATGTACTCTTTTCAGGGAACACAGATCTTACAAGACTGTTTGACGGTGAGCCAGAACACTTGACTCCATCCACTTCTCAGACCTTGCTTGAGAGTGACATGTTTTTGGTGGCAGGTAAGAAAGTTATGTACAGAAATAAGAGGAATAGTAATTTAAAATAATACATGTGCAGCACTAAAGGAAAAAGCATTACTTGTGTTACATTATCCTAACTGTAACCATAAAGATGAAAACTAGATTGAATACAGTTACAAAACTGTTTGTCTTTACCCCCATGCAATGTTAGGCTAAGTGAATTTATTATGTTTGATCTTAGGAAGAATAATGGGACATTCATTCATTCATGGTGGACTGTGTGTGTCTGGTATAAGTCCTGCAATCATCCATGTCCTTTTTGGTGGCTCACCTGAAACAGCTACAGTTCAGATTGAGGATTGCCCTGATATTGATATCCGCAGCACTATTCAGCTGGTTTGCATTTTTGTACCATTATTTTAAAGAATTACTATTTCACTAAATATTAAATTTAGAGACAAGATTGAATAGCCATCAGTACCTACTACTGACTAATTTTTTTCCCTCTGTCCTAGCTTGATGGCACTGCTGAATTAACAGAACTGGAACGAAGAAATGTTCTCGAGCTAGCCCTGGCTTGGGACCTGCCAGGTGTCACACAAACCAATAGAAAGTGGCTGTATGAACGTCTGCTATTCCACGCTGTGAGTACGGACTTACTCTCCCCAATAAATGTAAATTTTAAATAGAAAAGCAAATCAAACCTTTGGATGTGAATAAGTACATTTTTCATATACATTAAAAAAATCTCTTTGGAGGCCATTTGAAATGCTTTATCAGTACAGTGGATGTTCTTTAAGTATTTAACATTTAAAGTGTGTTTTACTTTACGGACTCACACTTCAGTTTTGGTTTGGTCTCACTGTTGTAGGTCATAACACGAACAAGCCGTCAAGTCAAGCAGCTGAGGAAAGGGCTTAAGGAGACCATGGTATGGCCGCTTCTGACAGAAAGATCAGACATCATTCCTCTTTTCTTACCAAGGGAATCAGAGACTGCTCCCTGTTGTGAGGTAAAGTCAGGTCACATCTTTTAACATCTGAATAGTAAAGGTATTTGGTTAATTTATGAAGGATGAACATTAATTGTTGACACAAAACATCAATATACTATTTTGTATGCTTGGGCTAGTCGAACAGCTGGGTTACATTTAATAAAAATACACCTAATGTTGCTGACGCTCTTAAGACTACAAGATAAGTAAAGATATAAAATGACAAATTAAGCTTATTTTATCTTGTAGCATTTAAGAGAAAAAATTAACCAAGGTGAACTATTTTATGCAGTCTATTCTAGAAAGGATAGTGTGGCCTGCCACAGAAGATGAAGATGAGGAGGAAGAGGAATGCTCTCTTGAGGATAAATGCAGAGTGGCAGGCTACCTTCGGTCCTTCATTGAAAATGGTAAGTCTGCTGCGATAGGTATTTTGCTATTGGTTTTCTCTGATTATACTTTGGTAAATTACATACAGTCCAGTGATCTCGGGTCATTAACAAAGTACACTATAGTATAATTTTGTTTTCTTATTTGCTCCATACTGCCTCCATGCAATACATAAAAAACAGAGTGGTGGCATTATCAGTTGCATTATAATTGTAACTACTTTTAGCTTTGTTACCATAAAAATATCTATGACAGCTACAACAGCAATTTGAGTGGGGCAAAAATGTCTTGTGCTCTTTATGTAATTGTTCATCTTTTAAGGTATTTCTCCATAAAAGACTCAAAATAATGAATATAGGATGTCATTATAGCTCAAAACAATGTTCCATTGCAGCGTCTTGTGCACAACGAAAAGCCCTCATCAAGTTTTGGACAGGATGGGAAGTCTTGCCGAGAGAAATGACTGTGGAAGTGGTCAACAGCAGTCTTCCAAAGTCTTCCACCTGTTTTGAAGTACTAAGTCTTCCTGCACACTACTGTACCTATGAATCATTTCTGATGGACATTGAGGTGTGTCTCAACTGTACTGACTCAGGTTTTGGTCTGGTTTAGGATTGATTCCATAACCACATGGTAAGATTAGACCATTTTTCTTTCTTGCATCACATTACTGTATTCAGTGTTCAAAGAAACGGACAATCTAGTGAGTTCTAGTTCCTTTAATACACTTGACAGTGTAAAATACACAGTAGAGGTGAGCATTTATTGCTTTTTGTCAGTTTATATTAAAAAGAGTTCAGAAAACAAAATCAGTTGTTCACTGTACATTATAAATTACACATTATGTTTATTTTATTCTCGCTACTGGAAAATTTATTTGCATTAAGATTTTATACTACTGTACCGTGTGCATTGTATTAAATCTGCTCAGAGTTGACATGTACCGGTACTGTACATCCAAGAAATGAATATCAAATCAAATCACTTATTTTTATTATTATTAAAGTGACAGCTGTGTAAAACAAATCCTGTTTTATAGCCACTCACTGTTTTGTTGAAAATGAAATTGGTTATGCTGTTTTGAGTCAGTATTAGCTACAAAGCCATAGATGTAGAAACTTAAAAAAGGGGTGTGAACATATTGCACCTGCTTACTTTGAAGACTTACGGTGTGGTATCACACATAAGTTTGAGTGACTGAACAGTTTCACAGTAGGTATCCAAAGCTTGACTGAGTGAAACGTTGTTGTTTGGTAGCACAGCAAGCTCTCGTTCACTCAGTGCACGTGGGAGCTGAATCTCAGGAATGGTGATCTCATTTGATGGGCGGTGATTATGTGGTCCTGTCCAGTCCACACCATAATCCTCATCAACCTGAAAGAGCATGCACATGTTTTAAATCTAAACTGAAGAGGTGTTTCCTGCAGCTGTTCCTAGATGGACTTATTGAGTCTGTCAGGGCCTATGTGAGTTTCTTAGGCATAATTATTCATTCACCCATTCTAGGTCAGGATTGGTTCTCTTCAGGTATAACAAATTTAACTTTGTTTAAAGTATTGCCATCTATACCTGACAGATGGAATAAAAGGAGAGAATGGCTTGAGAGACATTTTCACTTACAGGAGAAATATTCGGTACACCAACTCGAACAGTAGAACTCATCTCAACTACAGATAGTAGAGTTTTACATAGAAGAACAAATACGGATCAAATAGTCATGTACCTGTGACAAATCTTGTCCCTCCTTTCTGTGCAGCAACCAGAGTTGCAGAGGTGAATGGTTGTTTGCTGTTCTGAGTCCGTGCTGATTCCATGCTTCCTGGAATGACTGAAGATGATGTTGAATGTGATGCAAAAAGCATCTGTGCAGTGCAAACAAGTCAATTTCTTCACCAGGGTTGAGCAGTCCTTGAATCTCCAGCTGGGTGAAGATTGTGTAGAAAAGGTCAAGGACGTTTTCATATACATCCCTCCACAGGCGCTCAATGCTATAAGACACAGTGAAAACCAGTCAATTATGCTCAGAAACCATTTGTTTTATTACAATTGCATGTGTGAAAAAAATGTAAGACAGGCCATCAATTTACTTGTCCTTACTGCTGGTTGTGAACACTTCTGCCTGTAATGTGAGAGTTCCTGTTCTCCCCCATTGTCTGCACCATGAAATGTGCAACCTTCACATTTTCCCCTCCTTTGTCTGACCTGGAAAAAAAGTAGAGAAGTTTTGATCCGAGTCAGTGAGAGTAACAATCTGAATATAACTACTGTCCAATACAGAGTTTTTTGACATACTGTATTTGTTAAACACCTCTTACCGGACTCTTGACGGTATGCCATATTGTCTGATTGCTGACAAGAAACCATCAAAAACTGTTGTAGCTTTGTTGTTGGTGGCAGCTTTAAGGTAGACAATTAACCTAGAAAAACCATCTATCCCACCATGGACAACAAATCTCCATCTGACAAGGCAGAATTTAAAAAAAACAAAACAAGAAAAAACATTGTCATGTCCCCAGTTACATACAAGCAAGACCAATATTTCAGTTCCATATAAAGTGACAACATGTTATAACAGGAATGTAAAAGAAATAATAGAAGGGAAACTTAAACACTTTACAGAAAGATCTGTAGTGCAAGGAATCACATGCATAATGTAAAGCCTCAGACATGACTATAGCAAATCCTGTAAATGGCCTTATATGACAGCATTTAAGATGACATTTACAAACTCAAGGCTTCATTTTACAATTTTATACATGCATTCTGTTACTTCAATGGAATAGGGAAAAGGTGATGCAAGTACTGACCGAATTAGTTTATGATTTCCATCGATATGCCAAAGGTGATTTGGTGCTGGTACACTGTACTGACGACGCCTTGCAGTCTGAATAGATAACCGTCGCATCATGACCCCTTCTGGATTGACTCGTCTCATTGAATCCATCAGTCGAAATCCTGATTAACAAACAGATCATGTCTTAGTACTAACAACTACAAAAAGACTGTATTGTAAACACTGTAATGCTTATGAGACAGATCTTCATTGCTTCAGGTAAGTATCCAGGTGCTGTACAGATTTACTAGGGACAGAGAATCATGTACAAACTGGTTCAAACAGGAACATAACTGCATAACAGTGATGCGAACATGCCTAGTCATTTTTGATGCCTACATTATAATATCACATCATGGCTACACTGACACATGCTTTCTGGGCCAGAAACTGGTGTTTGGATATTCAAACAATATCAGCTTACTTTGAATGTGTATGCCTCTGGATCGTAGATGTCCCATCATCATTCTGCAGCCGGCATTTGGGTGATGACGCTGAATGTCCAGCACTTTTGCATCCAAGTCCTCATTCCCAATAGAAGAATACCTATCAGATTTTCTGCACATAATTTTTTTTTTTTAGTATAACAGCAAGTCTCAACAAAACGTTTTCCTGAAAGAACCAAGGACGTAAATGTATTCTTGTTTTAGCTTTACTGAAGACACCAGAGAAAGTATGATATTTAAAACGCTGCTGTAATAGACAAAACCATTTCAATAAACTTGCTATTTAACATCAACTTTGTTATGTGTTATCAGAGAACAATTAGCTGCAAACAGCAATGAAACATTCAACTATGTACTATTTAAAGCACTAATGACCCTGCTGTCTACCAAGATGTGATAAGTAAGTAGACTGTGGAAAGCTGGTGGGTTTACTCTGTGTAAAAGGTTCCTACAGGTTCCACTGCCGCCAAGTCTCCGAGTTAACACACTCTAACAGCTAACACTGCGCCAGCTAAACGTGTCTCAACAACAAGATGGCGCCGATAGCATTAGCCGTAGCTGCCACGCTTATTTTAGACATTCACAATAAAAAAGTAAGCGATAATATTTCAATATCAAACGTCATAATTAAGGTCAACATCTAAATAATGCTGTGTACAGACTCACACAGGTGTTAAATTACAGCATAAACTTACCTTAGACCATCCTCCGTCATTCTCCTCCTAATTGTGCTCGGAGACACAGAAAACATATCGGCAATTACCCCGATGGTTATACCGGACAGCACTAAAGTCCTGAGTGCTGCAGCCGGGATTTCAAGACGTGGACGACCAACATTTGAAGACTGTTCTTCCTCGGCGTATTCCAAACGAACACGGTGCTGAATTGATCTTAAACTTTCGACAATGGTGTCATCGATGCTAACATCTTGAAGAGCAATTATCATCCCAAGCATTTCAGAAACATCATCTAAACGACTCAAAACAGTATCTACAGGTAAATGATCCCTCTCTATCTGATCTGCTAAAATGAGCAGAATTGACTGAAGTTCACACCAGTCCGCCATCCTCCGTGACTTTTGACCTAGCACGTTTTTGCTACCTGTAGCAGCCGTCCGCGGAGCAGGTATCCAGGAAAACTAGTCGATAGTAAACGATCAGCCAATAGGCGCAAAGGTCAAGCCCACTCACACTGATTGACAGACAAAGTCATTCTGCTGAAAAGTCGCATTATGAAATAAATAGGCCATTGGGAAAAACGGGATTTTGAAATAAAGACTGACTTTGAAAAAAAGGACATTTTGGATTAAAAACGGCTGGGAATAAATAAAATATCTCAGGAATAATCTCTGTTATTGTGAAAAATAATGATCATGAAATAATATTTCACAATAACAAGTAAATTTTTATAGCAGAATGCAATATATTTCACAATAATGAGCTTTTTTTCAAAATGTGTTCAATTATTTCACAATATCATTCTCACATTACATATCTGTGTCTTATTTATTCACATAGTTATTTATTTCATCATGACTTATTTATTTATTTAATTTTGAACACTTTGGAGTTCCATAATGGTCAACATTGCAATGAAATGTGTTTGACGAGCAGCAGTCACTCAGCAGCAGGTACAGTAGAAGAAAATATAATAAAAAATAATAATTAAAAAAATAGAAAAATAGTAAAGAGCAAAATATTAGAGAGACGTGGTAAAAGAGAAAAGATGACTAAATATATATGAATCTATAAATATAAATATATGTACACTATTGATTAAATAAGAAAATCTTGAAAAGAAATATGACGGGAGGGCAGATGGGATATTGCACAGGAATGAGCAGCAGAAAATTACAGTATTGCACTTTTTTAAATATAAATATCAATAACAATAAAGTGGAGTGACCAGTGCAGATTAAACAGAGTTGTGAAGCTGCAGGGTAGCTTCTGAGTGCGTCCTGTGGAGTGTGTGTGTGTGTTTAAGTGTTGTGGTTGAGGTGTCGTATGGCTTGGTGGTAAAAACTGTTTTTAAGTCTTGTAGTCCGAGCAGACAGGCTCCTGTAATGTCTGCCAGATGGTAACACTGCTGCTTTAATGCTGTGGCATTACTATGAACAATTAAATCATGTGAGAATTTATCTTTAAACAGTTTTTTTTAGGATCTGAAAACTTTTTTGTTTTTGATTAAATTTCTTTCTTTCTTTTTTTCTTTTTCTTTTTGCTTGTTTCTTTGTTTTTTAGGAAGCATTCACTGCTTTCCATCCTGATCTTAAGTTTGCGCAAAAGTTTCTGAAGCCGCTGCTGATCGGAGAGTTAGCGGCAACAGAGCCAAGCCAGGACCGGGACAAAAATGTGAGCCTTTAATTAAAGTCCCTTATTTTTTTATTGATAACATGTGAGTGATGTTGTGAAATAAATGTAAGTTAAAAAATTAGCAGATCTGTTTTGTTAATTATGAAGTGCTGAGTGTTGGGAGCATCTGAGATTCTAGATGGTCAGGTTTTGTTACCTTGAACAAACAAACACTTTTACAAATGTGATATCAGTGCATCACCTTTTCAGCTTTTTAGAATGGTTTGTTTCTTCTTCTCTGCACCCAGGCAGCCCTCGTGCAGGATTTTGAAACTCTACGAGATCAGGTGGAGAAAAAGGGTCTGTTTCGAGCTCGGCCTTTGTTTTTCTTCCTCCACCTCAGTCACATCATTCTGCTAGAAGCCCTTCCATGGCTCATTGTTTCAATGTGGGGGACGGGCTGGATCCTGACCTTACTTTGCTCAGTTTTGCTGGCAACTGCTCAGGTAATTGAGACATGAACTTTTCAGACATAAACTTTAAATGGGTCCTAGTATGCATTTCTGCAAGTAACACAGACAGGGACTAAACAACAGGGAAACACATGCAGGATAAACTAAAACTCAGGAAATTGAATATGAACTATAACTTTCATCTTGGCAAAAGATAGTTTGCAAAAAACTAAAAACACCTAAAGACAAAAGCATAAAGAAACCCACCAGGAAATGACTGCTATGTACAAAACTCAAAAGATTAAAAACACCAAAAATACAAGAATTTAAAAACAAAAGGAATAATCCAAAACTTCAGTGTCCATGACACAGTGTATCCCCACCTGACACAAACTCAGCTGACCCAAATGGGTGATGGAAGTCTCCAGGGATGAAAAACAAAAAGCAACAACACAAGGGCTCGGGGCTAGTAGAACAGGGTAGCTGTTCATTTGGCTGAAACAGAGGGGCAGCATGGCCGAGGCTCAGATCTGTGGGATGGCATGGACCAACAGAGAAAATGAAGCAATTCAGGGCCCCAGCAGAGGGATGAACACAGAGTTGTTCAGGGGGTGGGCACGGAGGCCTGTGACAGAGACTGGACCATTCCTGAGGCATGGCAGGAGGTAAAGGGACATCTCTGGTGGCTTGGCTCGTAACTGGCAGAGGACTAGATTCCTCAGGTGGCCAAGATCGGCTGAATCCACCAGGGGCCAGAGGTGAAGGGTCAACGGACAGTTTGGACTCTACGTCCTGTGGCTCAGGCAGCTCAAGGTCCTCTAGATAAGGACACTTAGGTGGCTTCTGGAGCTGCACTGTGGGGCAAAGCTTGGGTTTCAGACCCTCTAAGCACTCAGTTTCGATTCCTGCTCTTGTCTTTTTACGAGTCCAGTGATGGAACGTAGTCCTAAATTGACCACCTGCAGCACAGGCTCTGGCTGTATGTGGCCAGTATAACAGCTGTTCCTTCTTCTCTAGTCACAGGCTGGATGGCTGCAGCATGACTTTGGTCACCTGTCGGTCTTCAAAAAGTCCACCTGGAATCACCTGGTCCACAAGTTTGTCATTGGTCATTTAAAGGTAACCTCTCTCAGTTATATTCTTTTCATATAAATTAAACACAGGTATTAAAAGATCGATTTTCTCAGGGAGCTTCGGCCAACTGGTGGAATCATAGACATTTCCAGCATCACGCTAAACCCAACATCTTCACCAAGGACCCCGATATCAACATGCTGAATGTCTTTGTGCTTGGCCAGACTCAACCTGTGGAGGCAAGCGGGACTAAACGAATATTTTTGATTTCTTCAAACATTCATACGGTCCAACTTCTTAACACCCCCTCTTTACCTCTGTGTTGCAGTACGGGATAAAGAAGATCAAAAACATGCCCTACAATCACCAACACCAGTACTTCTTTCTCTGTATGTTTTGTCTGAGAAGAATAAAAACTATAATTTCACAATGTTGCAATTTTAAAGTAAATCTTTTTGTATTTTTCTTTCAGTGGGACCACCGCTGCTCATTCCAGTTTATTTCTACATGCAGATAATGAAGACCATGATATCCCGGCGTGACTGGGTGGTAAGCTGTCAGGCTACAGATGGTTTAGTTTCGTTTAAATTAAATATTTAAGGATAAGGCCTAAAGAAAAAACATTAAAGTGAAAACAGAATAAGTTTAAAATAAGAATATGGTGAATTAAGATTATTTTTAAGCAGAAATTATCAGGATAAAATGAACTTTTTTGTCTTGTGAAGGATCTGGCGTGGTCCTTGTCGTACTACTTTCGATTCTTCTCCTGTTACATCCCGCTGTATGGCGTGTTTGGCTCATTGGCACTCATGTTTTTTGTCAGGTAAATATTTATAAAACAAGTCAACCAAATTTTTTTAATGCTCTTCCTAATACTACTGATATGTAAATAATTAACTCATGATTTGTTACCAATTAACAGACTGACTCAAACTGTAACACAGACTGTGGTACTCTTTAGCATCATGTTATAGCATCTTTTCAATCAAAAGTATTATATTGTTTTTAATGTTACAGGTTTTTGGAGAGTCACTGGTTTGTGTGGGTGACTCAGATGAATCACATACCGATGGACATCGATCATGAAAAGCACAGGGACTGGCTGACCATGCAGGTACTTGTACTACTTTTACCAGCAGGCACTGCTGACATTTGATGACTAAAACATTCCCTTTATTATGTTTTTATTAACTCCTTCGTGGCCTTTTGACAGTTACAATCCACCTGTAATATTGAGCAGTCCTTCTTCAACGACTGGTTCAGTGGACACCTCAACTTTCAAATCGAGCACCAGTAAGTGAAATGAGTGCAGCAAATGGAGACAAATGTATGTTCAGCATGCTCACACTGCTGAGAGTTCAAAGTCGATTACTGATATTAAATAAGAAACAGTTGTTCTACAGATACAATACTGTTCAAATGTCTTGAGATAATTTATCAGAATTTCAGGAACAGGACTACACCTCATACACTCCCCTTCTCTGTCTATATATGACCCGCCTGTACGACAAGCTGTTTGTTCTCGGTTTTTTGCCTCACACTGCCTCCCTTTTCCAATTTATTCGCCTCTCATTCGTACATGGGGGTTTGTCTGGTCTGGGAGTGGCTGCCACTCCCCTCTGAGTCCTCCCAAAAACCGCACCCTCCATTCATGCGTGCACCATCTGTTGTTACCGTCTAGAAATGGAGTTGAACCTAAATGATAATGTGGTCGCAGCTAGTGAATTTCCCTCCAATGAGCCAGACTTCCCTGTAATTTTTATAAAGGTTCTTGAGCAATAGTTCTCCTTTGTCCCTGATCATTTTCAAAAGAATATTTTATTGTTTATAAAGCCACTTAACTGTTAACGGTGTTGGGTTTGTTAGTGAAAAGTGAATCATCAGAAAAAGCAACTCATCACGTTACTCCATAACATGACCTTTATATTTTGCTTAAAAGGAGCCAGACTTTATTGCAACTTTTTACAGCGGTCTTCAGCAACAGTTTCTTAAGGTTTTCGGGTTTTTTATTCAATATCAGTTGACTATTCTCAGAGGAACGTTTCTTTGTTTGTTAAACTACTTAATACTGACCTATGAATAATTCGAGCATTAAAAAAAGGAACTCAAGCGTCTATGTATAACAAACAACTTAGCAAACAACTATTGTGACATTGTATCTTTAAGCACTTTGTTACCGGTAGTGGATGGGTGGCTGTCGAGACTTCATTTTTAAGCAAGCATGGGGAAAAAAAGGCTGAGGTAATAACACAAGAGCTGTACTGAAAATCAGTGACAACAGGTCTTACTGAGTGATCAACAAAATTCTCATCAATATGACAAGTGACGATCGAAGAAGGAGAGAGGCACAACAGCGAGTGTCTACATCCAAACATGGTGGAGGCTCTGTCATGTTTTGGGGCTGCATTTCAGCCAGTGTTGAAGTTGACGGAATTATGAACACAGAAAAGAACAGTCAGATTTTGATTCACCACATCACACCTTTTCCACGAAAAACATCTAATTGACCATTGCATTTATAATGATGATCACACACAGTCCCAGTGCAGTGAAACACAGAACAACAACACAACTGGACTCCCCAGAGCCCAGACCTCAGCATTGTTGAAGCAGTGAAGCAGCACCCAAAAATAAGCTTCGAATGTCTTTCTAGAAGTCTGGATAACTATTCCCGAAAACTACTTATTTATGCATCTTTTAATAAATTATTGACCTATTATTCATTTTCCCAGCAAAACGTAAAGAAATGAGGAGTAGCTCAGGACATTTGCACAAAACTGTACAAGCATTAAAGATCCACGAAACTCTCTCTTTGCCTACATCAAAGTGAATCATGGCGTCATATCTGAGGGAAAATTCCTCTTTCTTTTCTCTCTCAAGCTTGTTCCCTACCATGCCGCGCCACAACTACCACCTGGTTGCCCAACAGGTCCGCGCACTCTGTGAGAAACATGGGATTCCTTACCGGGTGAAAACGTTGTGGCGAGGCTTTGCTGATATTGTCACGTAAGTGCAGACTGTTAGAAAGATTGTAAATACAGTGCATGGCTCAGTCTTCTTTTATGGAAAGATTGACTTTTCTTTTGGACTTTTACAGGTCACTGAAAAGCTCGGGGGATCTGTGGCTCGATGCATATCTCCATAAATAACAGACGGCATTTCCTTGACTGATGTAGAGGAAGCGTTTTTCTCTTTTTCATCAGAAAGCGATTGTATCCATTTCAAGTTTAAAATTCAGTCGAAATTGTGGGAAGGATCTTTCTCATTATTGGTGTTATTGTTAAGTCTTACTTTGGTTTTCAGATTTGCTGATTTTTATAGATCACAGGGTTTTCCTAAGTTGCCTTAAGAATATCTTGATCAGCAGCGGTGTGATGTTATAAACACAGTTGTGAAACTTGCCCCTGTGACTCATTTAAAATGAGTTTTCATTTTTCTATCTTGTGATAATATTTGAATGATTAAACAGGGTAATTTGTTTTCATTCAAACAACAAACTATATATTAAAATGTTTATTATCTCCTGTCTAACGTGCAACTTTGTGTAACTTTAAATACAGCTCTTCTGTTCTGCTCTTTCAGTATACAATAAAGAAACCGTGTTGAAAGAAACCGTCACCAAATCTATTTTAGAAAACACATTCCAACAAAAAGCTCAATGTAAATGACACTTTACGGCAGCAACATATATGCTGCATATAATCTCACTTTTAATGACAAAAACAACAATATGCAGAAGCATTTCTTGCTAAGTGATGCTGAAACGCTGCAAAATCGTGATAATTTTACGTTACTTTTAAGTTGCTTACCAAGACCATATGGTGGACACGTTTTTATCTGATTCTCTCCACATCTCTGAGAGGTTATGTTGCTAATTAATCTTACCGGTTGTGAGTTGTTCAAACAGGCGTTTCAAAACCAATCATGGTTATTAACAGCAGAGCTACACAATGAGGTTTTAGGGCTATTTTTTCATGAAAGAAAGAAATAAAAACAAAAATAATCATTTGAGATCAATAAAACAAAATGAAACCTATTTGGACTCAAAATTTAAGTTTGACTTTGTTTCTGATATAGGGTATGTTATAACTAGAGAATAAACAGTAAAATATTCAGAAACGTATCACACTGGATTACTGATCTTTGCCTCAAAGATGTAATGTGTGCTCAGTGATGATCTATAATCACTAAGACTCTGACACCTGACACCTGTTTTTTTTATGTACCTGTGTATATCTACTTGTCCTAACGTGCTCAGATAATTGTTGAAAGTCTGAATGTGGGTCTTATTCACACAGTATCTACAGTATCCAAAGGCTCTGAGCTTTTCAACAAACAAGCACGTCTATGAATTAAACAGCTGTGTAAGCAGTTTGACAGATGTTTGTGACTGACCTGTGTTCTTTCTGCACAGTGACCTATGAGTAGACACGACAGCCTTCATCTCCAAACACAGCCTCCACTTCTTCTTTGTTCAGGGACAACAGGGTTCGTGGCTCCAGTCGGGACCTCCAAACAGTCAACAGTCCTGCAGAAAATACAGTCAGGCCAATCATTTGCAGTCTATCACAAATTAAACTGTAGTTTCCTAAATGCACGATCACTTCTGACAGAAAGTGTATGCTATAGATGCAAAGTTTTTAGGATACAGTGACAGGTAATGGCAAGAAAAGATGCCATCAATAACATTATTAACAGCTGGATTTCTTTAAGTGGTAATTTGTGCTAGCATAGGCAGATTTTTATGGCAGTGTACCATACCAATGGACATTGCTTTTCCTTGTGCCACGCTGTATGCATCTGTCACGGAAATAAAGATTTTAATCACTCCTTTCTGACATTTCAGTCAGAACTTAAAAAGGCGCAGACTGATTAGCGGATTGCTTTATTGCAGCAGTAGCAGTACTATTACAGGGTATCAGAGTACATCTGCACACTGATACCCTGCAGAAAGATAGCAAGTTAAGCCACTGGAGGTCAGCATAGACATCAAATTCAGGGAATGATACTGAAATTGCTTTCTCTGAAAGACAATGAGCAAATGATAGTCATGCAAAGTGAGTGCACATTATAAGACCAGGGACCCCTCTTCCTTCCTTCCCAATGACTTATTTTCAAACCCACTGACTCATCGACCATTAACTTGGACAAGGAGTAACATCAGGCATCACTAAGAGGCTTCACTTATTGTATTTGCAAATTCGTTGGTTGCACTGTATTTTTTAAAAAAGAAGAAGAAGAAGAAGAAGAAGGGAGAAACAAATGGCTTATACCACATCAAACAAAGTTAGAGCCATTAAACCGGTTGCCCTTTCTGAATTAGAAAATGTGCAGGGAGCTTATTGAGGCCACCCTGGCCAGCGGGGGGGGGGATATACTGAGCGCCGATTGGCCCAGACACCCTCGAATGATCTGCTTGGAGTTTGTACTTGATGATCGCTACATAAAGCGGAACTGAACCTTTTTAACCGCTCTATTGTGACTGAAACCCGAGGAGAGTAGTTGAAGGCCGGATGCTGTAAGTTAACATTCATCCTCTTCGTGTTATTGCCTGCACGGACACCCACCCTTGTTGTTTAATTGTTCAGTTGTGGGACGATTAATCCGTTTTGGTGGCGCTTTAGTCACTTTTGTGTTGGGTTTTTACACGTTAACCTCGACTGGACTTTTTCCAGCCTGTGCATTCACGTATAAAACAAACTTATGTGCTGAGTATCGATGCATCTGGCGGCTAGGTTGATGTTTAATGTCGACACAAAATCTTGGAGCTTTTGCTTCACCAGCAGCTTCAGTTGGAGGCTGTGGGATCTCATGAATTATTAATGAGGATGTTGCACTCTTCTTTGTTTTCCTTGCGCTACATTCGGTGTATTAAACTCAAGAAAACACTAGCATCAAACTACATCTTCCCTGCGTGTGCTGCTCCTTGCGTAAACGGTTAAAAGGGCCCCTTTTTTACACCCAGGTCGGACTGGCACTTTAGAGCTCAGGTGCATTCAGACCAGAGGCAGCGGTGAGGATGGGACGTGGAAGCCAGCAGACGGTGCCGGGAGAGCCGGACAGTGGGAAAGCTAAAGGCGTTTACACCTGGGAGGAAGTGCAGAGCCACAACAGCAGGAATGATCAATGGCTGGTCATCGATCGAAAGGTTTACAACATCACTCATTGGGCCAAAAGGCATCCAGGAGGGTTTCGCGTCATCGGCCACTATGCTGGAGAGGATGCCACGGTATATTACGTTTATATGTTTTATGTACTTTCCTTGAAAATAAATTCAGAATGCACGGGCTTGTGCATTTATGTTTGCTTGTTTTTATTTTATTTTTAATAATATGAAAGTTGTGGTGTTTATGAATACCACCTAAATATTGTGATTAACTACAATTCTGGGAGTGAGAACGTGTTGGAGGTGGACCACGGTTTTTTTGTTTTGTTTTTTTAACTGTTAAACGGTTAAAAAAATTCCGGTATTTACACGACTGTAAATGACTTATTGGCCTATGATCGATTCATTTTGAGCCAGAAACAAACATTGCTGTCACAAGGTACAAAGAAACTTTTTTGGGAATTTTATATATCCTTTATTTATCAAGGTAAAAAGTGGCACTGACATTAAAAATGTCTAAAAGATACTTTCAAAAGAGGTCATTGCTTTTCATATTATATAAACCTTTCATAAATCCTGTTTACCAATATAAGCAAATATATTAAACATAAAAAACACATGCTGTACAAACACTGGAATTGGATCCATGGATGGCTCCACAGAGCAGATGGCACTGGACACTATTTAAACTCTTTAAGTCTACTTTTTACTCTGCTTAATCGTACTGGCAAGTATAGTTACTAATATACTTGAAATGGACACATTCCTGGGTATTAAATTGTCATTCCAACATTTCTGTCAGAGCTTTCATTCATGTAATAATCTCTTAGATCCTCAGAAAAAACACTTTTAACTGTTCTGGGGTGAGTAAGGGAGATCATGCATCTCCACACCTCTGGAGGAGACCTCCTATCAGAGATAAACTCTGAGTTAACAGTTTTATCTTAATCTTAAGACACACATTTTCTCTATCTTTCGGTTGTTCTTAGTGGTCTTACTGTTTTGTTAATTGGCATTTAATTTTATCAATTGATCTTTTTCTATCTACTACCTACTAATTAATTTTTTATGGATACTGATCATGGCTGTAAGAATATTTAGACCTTCTACAACACAAAGCCAGCAAGTCTTTCTCCCACTGTGTCTCCTTCTTTCTGCATATATTTGTGAATGCTGTTGTTAAGAAAAACATGCTTGGAATTAATTTGATTCACTTGATATTTACTTTAAATATGTCCTGCATGAAAAGTAGTTTACACACCAGTCTACAGTCTACACCTGGACCTTTTGCCACTCCTTACATGTCTATTCATTCTTTGGAGCTCTAACAGAACGAGAGTTCCCCTTTGAGGTTTTATGAATAATGATTCATGAAAAATAAAAATAATACCGGTGGTAGTAAACTTGTTTTTACGCAACATGGTTGCAAATACATAAGTATGTTTACCAGAGGTTTCTTTTTGATTTTGTGACCTCTCAGAAGGATCAAAACTATTTTCAACCACTAAATAATTTCTACTAGCTTACATTTCCAATTTTCTCTCTTTCAGGAGGCATTCACTGCTTTTCATCCTGATTCCAAGTTCGTGCAAAAGTTTCTGAAGCCGCTGCTGCTTGGAGAGTTGGCAGCAACAGAGCCAAGTCAGGACCAAGACAAAAATGTGAGCCTTTGATTCCCTGAATAAAGGACCTTGTTTAGATGCGGAACAGAAGTAGGCCAGCCTTTTCACAGATCTGAATTCCTATTCATGCATTTTACAGTGCTGGGAACAGCTGAGATTCCTGATGCTCAGGTTTCATTGCCGGGTTTAATGCCTCGTTTCTCTGAATCAAAACCTAAAACGGCTAAAATGCAAACATTTTTCTTGATTTCACAAGTGTCACATTAGTACATAACATCCTCTCAGCTTTACAGAACTGTTTGTTTCTTCTTCTCTGAACCCAGGCAGCCATCGTGCAGGATTTCAAAACCTTGCGAGCTCAGGTAGAGAAGCAGGGTCTGCTTCAAGGTCAGCCTTTGTTTTTCTTCCTCCACCTCGGTCACATCGTGCTGCTAGAAGCCCTCGGATGGATGCTTGTTTCAATGTGTGGGACGGGCTGGATACCCACCTTACTGTGCTCGGTGATTTTAGCAACCGCTCAGGTAATTCAGACATAAACTTTAAATGGATCCTAATATGTATTTCCTTATTTTCTGACATATACACTTTTACAAAGGTGGATGCTTACATTAAACACAAAGTTTGAGATAATGAGATAACTAATCCTCAACCTTCGTCAGTAAGAGGATTAGTTCTATTGTAGTAGAATCTCAGAATAAACCAGCCAAAAACATCACATAATGCTTGCTACTTCTTTAGGCGCAGGCTGGATGGCTGCAGCATGACTTTGGTCACCTGTCGGTCTTCAAAAAGTCCACCTGGAACCACGCTGTCCACAAGTTTGTCATTGGTCATTTAAAGGTAACCTCTCTCAGTTATATTCTTTTCATATAAATTAAACACAGGTATTAAAAGATCGATTTTCTCAGGGAGCTTCGGCCAACTGGTGGAATCACAGACATTTCCAGCATCACGCTAAACCCAACATCTTCACCAAGGACCCCGATATCAACACGCTGGACACCTTTGTACTTGGACAGACTATACCAGTGGAGGCAAGTAGCACAGCACTAATGTTTCTAATTTCTTCAGTCATATGATCCAACTTCTCATCACCCTCTGTTTACCTCTGTGTTACAGTACGGGATAAAGAAGATCAAGCACATGCCCTACAATCACCAACACCAGTACTTCTTTCTCTGTATGTTTCTTCAGAGTCATTTAACAAGAATAAAAAACTATGACAGCTTTGTTTTAAAAAGCCTTGTCTTTTTTTTTCTCTTTCAGTGGGACCTCCGCTGCTCATTCCAGTTTTCTACAACTTTAATATAATGCACACCATGATAACCCGGCGATACTGGCTGGTAAGCTCTCAGCCTCTGAGTGGTGTAGTGCAGTTTGTATAATTATTTTCCATTTGATGTATCAGGCTGTATTTAGCCTAGCAAAGGAAACGTGAGCTTAGAGTGCTAAAGAAAAACATTACAGTAAAATCAGAATAGCACAGGTGGTAGCAAACACACAGTTTCTCCTCATTTTCAGAGGCTTAAACTACTAACTGATTATTCTGTGACAAATTAACCAGATAAAAGAACGAAAAGCAAAGTTCATTTCAAATATTGAACTAGCATTTAGTAGCTTTTCATTGTTTTTTAAATATTAAGCCCAAACTGATGTCACTGCAAGGGAAGGAGGCCGGCCATCATTTACACCTATCAGAGATACAGCAAAAACTTTAGGAGTGCCCAAATCAATGATTTGAGACATATTCTTAGAAAGAATGAGTGGACAGCCGGCTCAGTAACACCAAAAGACCTGAAAGATCACAGAAGACAACTGAAGTGCACGATGGCAGAACTATTTCCATGGTTACGAAAAACAGCCGTAAAACATCTAACCAAGTCAAGAACACGCTCGAGGAAGTTAAAGTATCATTGTCAAGGTCTGTGATCGAGACACACCTTTGTGAATGAAAATACAGAGGGTTTAAAACAAGATACATACAGCAGATTATGCTTAAGAACTGGAAGACCAGACTATGCCAGAAATTATGTGAAAAAACCTGCAAAGGTCTGTAAAAATCTTTGGACAGATGAAAACAAGAAGAACTTGTACCAGAATAATGTGAAGAGAAAAGTATGGAGAAGGAGAGAAACCCAATTGTCTGTCAAATATGGTGAAGGCAGTGTTATGCATGAACCTGTATGTCTGCCAGTATCCCCACTGGTGCTTAGTGAAACAGGAGTTTCTCAAGGCAAAGAATGTGAAATTCCTCAAGTCAGTCACCTGATCTCAGGCCAACAGAGCAGCTTTTCATTTACTGAAGACAAAAGTGGAGGCAGAAAGTGACGCAGACAGCAGCTGAAGGTGTCTACAGTAAAGGGATAGCAGAGCATCTATGCTAATCTTCCAATTGTCATTGGCTGCACAGGATTTTCATACACGTACTAAAAATATTGCTTATATTAAATAAAATTGAAGTAGTTTGTTAGTTTAATTTTGAGCCTCTGAAAATAAAGGACTGCGTATGAAATGGCTGTAATTCCCAAACAGTCAATGCAACATTTTTGTTAAACCTCTTATGACAGATGAAGGGCTGCACTGTGTTCTGATCAGAGGCAAAACTACAAAAAATGTCCAATAAATTATGGACCCAATTGTACAAATACAATAGTGATGAATTATGACTCTTGTTAAGTAAGACATTATATAAATCATATGAATGTTCTTGTCTTGTGAAGGATTTGGCTTGGGCCATGACATACTACCTCCGCTACTTCTACTATTATGCACCTCTATACGGCGTGTTTGGCTCAGTGGCGCTCTTTTTTTTTGTCAGGTAAATATTTAGAAAGAGAATTAACCAAAGCATTATGTGATTGCTCTTCCTAATAAGGCATACTTTAGTTGTTACACTGTCTTAGATTAGATTCTGGGTGAAAGAGTCACCTGGTCCTATCAGTTGTAGTATACCTTATTAGGAAGATTTTTTTCTATTCTTTCCGTTATCCCTTCTACAATGAAAGTTATCATGTTGTTATTCATTTTGCAGGTTTTTGGAGAGTCACTGGTTTGTGTGGGTGACTCAGATGAATCACATACCGATGGACATTGATCATGAAAAGCACAAGGACTGGCTGACTATTCAGGTACCTGTACCTATTTTACCAGCAAGGTTGTGCAAAGGTTTTGGACACTTTGATTCTTCCATCGCCCAATCCTCATAAATGTCCCTGTATCACAAATATTGATCTTATTTAGGCTTTTTTCTCGTCTTCAGTTACAATCCACCTGTAATATTGAGCAGTCCTTCTTCAACGACTGGTTCAGTGGGCACCTCAACTTTCAAATCGAGCACCAGTAAGTGAAATGAGTGCAGCAAATGCAGACAAATGTATGTTCAGTGTGCTTTCACAAAGTCGAGTACTAGGATTAAAATAGAAACAACCATTTTGCAGACACAAGCAGCAAATGTCCATAAAACCTCTCTGAATCAGGAACTAGAATCAAGCATCACGCTTGTTGTAAATATAGAAAAAAATGGTGAAAGAGTGGTGTCATCACATGCTAAAGTCAGGCCTCCCCATTTAACCACTTGTGAAACTGCCTCTAATGGCAGCTCTGTGGGGGGGAGCACACACACACAGACATGGAGTCACATTCTGTAAACACAGTTTTTCTGACAGAACTTTTTGTAGGAGCCCAGTCTGCATGCATCGTTCCAGTGCCTTCATAATTTAACAGCTGTCATTAATATGAAATTGTTTGGCAACATAGAGAGACTTTAAAACACAAATTCTCAGACGCTATCATATCTGACAGAAGCTTCCTGTTTCTTTTCTCTCTCAAGCTTGTTCCCTACCATGCCGCGCCACAACTACCACCTGGTGGCGCCACAGGTCCGCGCACTCTGTGAGAAACATGGGATTCCTTACCAGGAGAAAACTTTGTGGCGAGGCCTTGCTGATATTGTCACGTAAGTATTATCATAATGGAGCATTGACGAGGTTGAAAACACACACAGACACTTACTTGTTTTTCCTATTTTTTTTCTTTTCATCAGGTCACTGAAAACCTCAGGAGACCTCTGGCTCGACGCTTACCTCCATAAATAACAGACTGCATTTCCTTCACTGATGTAAAAGGAGTGTTTTTCATTTTTGCATCAAAAAAACCCAACTAATTGTATCTGTCTGATTATTAAAATCAAGCCACTAGTGGGGGAATGACCTTTCTTATTAATGCTATTGTTAAGTCTGGGGTTCTCGTAAGTTGCCTTTGAGTGTCTTGATCAACAGTAGCCATTCTTTTTCAGTTTAGTCAATTTGGCAGATAAAACATGATCATTTTATTGCTCAAAGGTGTGGTGAGGTAAAGCCATCTGTTGGCCATCCGTCCATTCAAAATTGAGAAGAATTGCATCTCCTCCTACAGTTTCATTCAGAATATAATCAATGATGTCCTAATTGGTCATTACACACACGGTGCTCTGGGGCCAAAGTCACATTTTTCATGTGAGCCAGATGAGCTACTATGTCACTGATGTTCTGGTTTCTCACAAACCACTATTTGTACAATATTAATTTCATTATTTTCTGTCAAAATTAAAATTGTAACCACTTTAAAATGCAGCTCTTGTTATTCTGTTTCAGTTTACAATAAATAAACTGTGCTGACTGTTTCTGGTCCTCTGGTAAAATTGATCCAATGACAAACACAAGAACCATACTGACAAAAGACATACAATTAAGACCGAGTTTATTTATTCATTTTTGAATCATTGTCTTTTTAAAAACTATATACACCCGCTTGAACGTTTCTCTAAATCTCCACTTATTCATTACCAGGATTTACATATCTACTGCACATACTGCTTGTTATTCTGGTGCTTGTGCAGCTTACACTGCAAAACGCCTTGCTGCTAAGAACACGTTAATGGCAGCGTCTCACTTTTACAGACAAAATCTTCATGCAGAATTGTTGCTTGCTAAGTTTGCCAGAATGTCTGAAACCTGATTAGCAAGAATATTTGTTTTAATACTTAGTGTTGATGAGCATTAACCAACCAGGCTGAGAAAATGATACCTGCTAGAAGTAACACAGAGCATGTCTATCTTTTTTTTTCTTTTTTAACTCCTGTAAACAGTTACATGAAAACAGTTGGCCATATATCAGAAAGCATGTCAAGCATTCTGGCACAGATTTTAAAACACAATCGCTAAAATCTACTTTTTTAAAGGTATTTTAGTAAACAGCCTCATTGTTGATGGTGAGCATGAACATTAACTGCACTGCTCATACAAATATGTACATTACATGCAAGTCATGCATACACGTGCTCACACGCACACCGAAGTGTACGTAAATTCATAAGCTCCTTTTTTCTTTTGTTTAGCAGAAATCTTTGTTGAGAAAATTTAAGGAGACAAAGAGAAAAAATGCAACACAATTAAGAAAAAAAACGCTTCAAAACATACACGTTGGATGATACAAAATAAATATACAATTAAAGACATACACAATATTTCAGTATTTGCCAAGGCAGATCAGAATTAACTGTAGATTGATTGAAGAAGCTGGTGCACTTAGAAAGCTGTGAAGGAGCTAGATGACTAGATGAATTGTTTAGGTCAACAGGCTCAGTCTTTGCTGCCGGAGTCGATCCTCTCCTGCCGCCGTGTCAAGATCTCCTGCAGCTCTGAGGTTCCACCGCTCTGCTGTAAAGGAAGCATTGGTGTCTCTTTAAATATCGTTTGATGCTGAAGATGTCAGATATACAGACTTGCATATATTTACAAAGCAGTAGCTTTAGGATTTGTTTTCTTCTAAATACAGTTCCAAAGTTCCTGTGTCCATTTTAAATGAGGCACCTGCACAGACACCATGCTAACGCTAAGCTAGCCAAGAACCCAGGGTGACATTACCTGAGTGAATGCCAACCCCAGCCCAGCAGCTAGATGCTGAACTTCAACAATAAACAAGCAGATGATCAGTCAATCTGCAGCTTCAGTTTCTACCTGCTCATGTTTCTAAAGTAGAATCACTGAGGTGTTTGCTTTGAAGTCTTTTTGTGCTCGTTTTCATCTTTGCTTTTTGCTGTCGACTGTGTTCATTTCAATGCAGCGCTGTCTGAGGTTCAATTCTTCATTCTCCTACAGAGAGTCCTCAAATTTTCCTATTGTTTAAATTACAATATTTTCAGCAAACGATAAAACCTACAAATTTCAAATTATTCAGACTAAACAGTTTAAAATAGGCTTTAACTTATTTGTAAAACACCGCGTTCCATTTTTAATTTACATTTTTCTGCAGCATCTCATTGCTGTGAATAAACTCAGTGAAAGATCCAGTTGGTGGTTCAGGAATATACCACACTGCATTGCAATATATATTTACATTCGTAATTTGAGGTTATTAATCTACTTTGTCATTTTTTGTAACTTTTTTGATTACACTTTTGTGTAGCTGTGATTATGAAGAACATGTTAAACTGACAAATTCTTTCTACTTAGTACGGTCTCCATCTCAGTGAGTACATCCACTTTTTATGGCTGTATGTACATTAAGTATAGAGCGTGAATCACTATGAATCTGAAAGCTGAGGGGACTGACCTCTAGCTGTTCTTTCTGCACGGTGACCAGTGAGAAGACGCGACTGCCTTCATCTCCACAAACAGCCTTCAGTTCTTCTTTGTTCAGGGAAAACAGCTGAGCCCCAGTCAGGATCCCCAGACAGTCAACAGTTCTGCAGAAAACAGTCACACAATTAAAAGACAGTATTTACTAAAACAACATTGCTTCCAAAAGAGAGCACACTGCTAAAGGACCATTTAAAAAAATGTATCCCATTATAACAAAGCATGACAGGAAAAGATACGTATCATCAATAATATTATTCACATTGTCATTTCCTGCACCTGGGTCACGTGACAGGCTCACTGAGACATGTTGCTATACTTAGACACAGCTTAGCTTTGTGCTAAATGCTAACTAGCCACATATGCCAAGGTGGTAACGCTTATATGGTTACAGAGTAACAAGGCAAACAGACACAGCCACCCCACTCTGCATCTGTTCATAAAATAAAGAAAACCTTTAATCACTCCTTTCTGGCATCTCTGTCTGAACTTAAATAGATCGCTTTTTTGCACCAGACTACACCTCCAGGCTAACACCTTTTAAGCCACTAGAGGTCAGTAAAGACATGAAATTCAGCAAGTGATACTCAAGTTGCTGTCTAGGACCTAATATTTATCAAATATAAGAAATACACATTAAAAAGACAATAAATCCTCTTTCTTTCAAATTATTTCTTTTCAAACCAACTGACTTATTTACTGTTTACTTGGAACAAGGATGCACAGAGCGAGATGATGCAAATTCTTTGCAAAAAAGGCTCATACTGCACCAAACATCTACTTAGCGAATTAGAAAATTTGTTATGCACCCTATGTGGAGCTTAACAAATGATTTGGCCCACAAGCCGTGAGTTGTTTATCCCTGCTTTTAAGGCGTAGGGAGGTATTTTGATTTGGTGGATTAGTGAGAGTTGTGGGTAACTTACGATTTTGAGAAGCCTTTTGAATTGAGCCATGCAGTCACTTGCTCTGGCTTTGAGCTAGATTTGAGCAGGACTTGAGCGCTGGCTGACGGTCGTTCCACGTGCAACTTCCTTGGGGGCTGCTTGTTATTGATTTTAGTCAGCAGCTCCTCTATCACTGCAGCATGGAAATATGATGGAGACAAAAGTCAGAGCAAGAACAGCTACCTCTTAAAAAAACAACAAACAACAAACAGGGGGAAAAAAACATAACTGGAATTTCTGATTACTTTTTAACCCTTACTTTCACTCTTGGGTCTTTCCTTCTTGAAGCTATTTCCAGGGCTCCGAGACCCAGGGGAGGACGGGCTGTAACCTTGCTGCACACACAGAAACACAAACACAGGTCATGAGAAAGCAATCAAAGCCAGCATTATTCCAAAAAACTGGTTTGTCTTTTATCTCATTCTGCTTGACTAATTCTTGCCAAGTAGCCAAAAGCAAAGTACGTGTGGGAGGTTCTCACACATAGACAAGTGTTTGCTGGAGGGCATTTCTTTAAGCAAGCAGCAGGTACCTATAAGAATGCAGCGTAAACTTTTCTTATTTACGAGACCACTTTATTACAGCTCTATCATGAAATGATAACTTGACTTTAATCACGGAAGTATCCTGTGAAAGAAAATCATATCCAGCTAGTGATAAAGAAACCTTGACCTTTCTCGTAAGCTTATAGGGATAATTAGTTATTGTCATCCTGGAATCCATCACAACACCTTTTAGACAATACATCTGGGCTTTTTCAGAGGTGGGAAGTAACAAAGTACAAATACTTACAACTTTTTATTTTTATTCTTTAAATGTTTTTTTTACACAGATATCTTTAGTTTCTACTCCTTGGAAAAATTCCTTAGAATTTTGGTTCAGATGTATCATCTATGGCATTTATACTGGGAGTTTACAGGGAGTGCAGAATTATTAGGCAAGTTGTATTTTTGAGGAATAATGTTATTATTGAACAACAACCATGTTCTCAATGAACCCAAAAAACTCATTAATATCAAAGCTGAATGTTTTTGGAAGTAGTTTTTAGTTTGTTTTTAGTTTTAGCTATTTTAGGGGGATATCTGTGTGTGCAGGTGACTATTACTGTGCATAATTATTAGGCAACTTAACAAAAAACAAATATATACCCATTTCAATTATTTATTTTTACCAGTGAAACCAATATAACATCTCCACATTCACAAATATACATTTCTGACATTCAAAAACAAAACAAAAACAAATCAGCGACCAATATAGCCACCTTTCTTTGCAAGGACACTCAAAAGCCTGCCATCCATGGATTCTGTCAGTGTTTTGATCTGTTCACCATCAACATTGCGTGCAGCAGCAACCACAGCCTCCCAGACACTGTTCAGAGAGGTGTACTGTTTTCCCTCCTTGTAAATCTCACATTTGATGATGGACCACAGGTTCTCAATGGGGTTCAGATCAGGTGAACAAGGAGGCCATGTCATTAGTTTTTCTTCTTTTATACCCTTTCTTGCCAGCCACGCTGTGGAGTACTTGGACGCGTGTGATGGAGCATTGTCCTGCATGAAAATCACGTTTTTCTTGAAGGATGCAGACTTCTTCCTGTACCACTGCTTGAAGAAGGTGTCTTCCAGAAACTGGCAGTAGGACTGGGAGTTGAGCTTGACTCCATCCTCAACCCGAAAAGGCCCCACAAGCTCATCTTTGATGATACCAGCCCAAACCAGTACTCCACCTCCACCTTGCTGGCGTCTGAGTCGGACTGGAGCTCTCTGCCCTTTACCAATCCAGCCACGGGCCCATCCATCTGGCCCATCAAGACTCACTCTCATTTCATCAGTCCATAAAATCTTAGAAAAACCAGTCTTGAGATATTTCTTGGCCCAGTCTTGACGTTTCAGCTTGTGTGTCTTGTTCAGTGGTGGTCGTCTTTCAGCCTTTCTTACCTTGGCCATGTCTCTGAGTATTGCACACATTGTGCTTTTGGGCACTCCAGTGATGTTGCAGCTCTGAAATATGGCCAAACTGGTGGCAAGTGGCATCTTGGCAGCTGCACGCTTGACTTTTCTCAGTTCATGGGCAGTTATTTTGCGCCTTGGTTTTTCCACACGCTTCTTGCGACCCTGTTGACTATTTTGAATGAAACGCTTGATTGTTCGATGATCACGCTTCAGAAGCTTTGCAATTTTGAGACTGCTGCATCCCTCTGCAAGATATCTCACTATTTTTGACTTTTCTGAGCCTGTCAAGTCCTTCTTTTGACCCATTTTGCCAAAGGAAAGGACATTGCCTAATAATTATCCACACCTGATATAGGGTGTTGATGTCATTAGACCACACCCCTTCTCATTACAGAGATGCACATCACCTAATATGCTTAATTGGTAGTAGGCTTTCGAGCCTATACAGCTTGGAGTAAGACAACATGCATGAAGATGATGATGTGGACAAAATACTCATTTGCCTAATAATTCTGCACTCCCTGTAAAGTGGGCTGGAGTGAGTGTAGGTGTTGTGGCCTTGGTACTTCAGCATCATGCTAGCTACAGAATAGCAGTGAGCATAAAGAAAGTAATGTTTTTTTTTAATGGTAGGCAATTTCAAATTCAGTGTTTCTATCAGCTCAACAAACATCAGCAAACACACAAACTGTTTGTGTGCAGTTTGTCGCACAGTGCGTTGCTAGCTAAATGTCCAGATGCTGTATTTCACAGGGAGAGAAAAGAGGGCAAGATAAGTTCATTCAGAGATGGAGAAAGATGTAAGAAAGCCAGGAGAGGAGAGGAAGAAGAAGGAAGAAAAACTTTGCATGAAAATACTCTGTAGTTTTTAAATGGGATAAAGAGGTTACTTTACAGTACTGTGGGGAATTTATAGTAAAGCACTGCGCTGGGCTGGTGCACAGTGGCTGTGGTGCTTATGGTCAGTTACAGCTTACATGAAGTAGACTAATTTCCATTTAAGATGATGATGTTTAGATTAATTAGCTGAATTCCAACTTTATACCAACTATATGCTGTCTAGTATAAAGAAACAGTATAATGTTAGTGTCGCAGATGGACATCACCCACCATAACTTGCGAAATTCAGTTGTGTAAATGCACAAAGAGCAGCACGTCAGCTGATCACAGCCCATAAACTAAGAAAATATACTGACGCTCACATTAATTATTATGATTTGTGATTCTTTCCCCACTCTGAGCCACTACAGAGATCTTAGAGTAATCTATCTATCTATCTATCTATCTGTTAGGGGTGCAACGATACTCGTATCGATATTGAACCGTTCGATACAGTGCTTTCGGTTTGGTACGCATATGTATCGAACAATACAAAATTTTTAATTTATTTTATCAACTTTCCTTCTGACGATGCTGTCTGTGTTGAGCGCTCAGTGGATCTGCGCTCGACAGTGCAGCCTAGGCGGAGTAGTCGAATGCAGATTAACTGAGCACAGGGCAAGCTAGCGAGACAGAAGTTAAGCTCTCCTTGCAACATGGCAAATTGAACCCCCCCCCCCATTCAGATCTGGCGTTTGGAATTATTTTGGTTTTCATGTGACGTATGACCCTGAAGGTAAGCGCGTCATGGACTAAAGTAAAACAGTATGTTGGATGTGCCACGCAATGCTCAATTACATGGGTGGGAACTAGTGTGTTAGCGCAGTTAGCTCGTTAATGTGTTAACGGAGATTTGCCCTGTTGTGGCGTTAACGTCATTTCAACGAGATTAACGCTGACTGCACTAGTGGGAACACAACGAATATGACTGCACGTTTACACTGACATCATCCTAGTGCAAAGACAAGTGGAAGCAGACAAAAACAACAAGCATGCATGCTACAAACTTTACCCGAGTCATTTAGACAGCCGTTAGCACATGATTCTCCTTATGGGGACCTGATATGTTTAATATTGTGGCGAGCTCAGACAAGGTGGAGACGGAGGTGTCGTTTGGTCTTGCTTCCCGTGAGCTAGCCAGGGAGCACAGCCGTTTATTGACATCTGCAGAAGAACACTGCCGCTAGCTAACTGCTCAGCGCGGCAACCGCACAGCAGCAACAACAACAACACACAGGGCGCCCTCTGACCCCGGAAGGACACACCGTCGCAGCGAGAGGGCGTCACCCGTCACTATGGCAACATAAACAAAACATAACTGTACAAACAGAACCCCGAACAGCCCTGACCCGCTACATAGCCCCCACCTAAGGGGTCAGTCGTCCCCGACGACCCCATTACCCCACACAAAGTCCTGCAAATGTCCAGGTGCCTTCTTTTGGCTCACCGGCCGGTCACGACCGGCGGGGGAAAAGTCACTCGGGTCAGAACATGGGGTGCCACCATCATCCCACTTCTGACACCAATGTGGCGAGCTCAGACAATGAGGAGACAGAGGTGTCGTTTGGTCTTGCTTCCCGTGAGCTAGCCAGGGAGCACAGTCGTTTATTGACATCTGCAGAAGAACACTGCCGCTAGCTAACTGCTCAGCGCGGCAACCGCACAGCAACAACAACAACACCACACAGGGCGCCCTCTGACCCCGGAAGGACACACCGTCGCAGCGAGAGGGCGTCACCCGTCACTATGGCAACATAAACAAAACATAACTGTACAAACAGAACCCTGAACAGCCCTGACCCGCTACAATATGCTGCTGAGAATATAGCCCAGAAGAAGCGTATAGTATAGCTTTTATTTTGGAAAGAGCCATTTCTCTGTAATAAACGCTCTTTTCCAAAGATGAGTGATTCCTCAATCAGATACAGGGCTCGCAAAATCGCTAGCCAGACGTCCCGGGGTTAGCGATTTTTCCAGTCAGGCTACCAAAATCTATCTGCCCTGCCCGTCGGGCTATTGTAGGAAGGAAAAATATATGTCAATGCTTTTGCATTCTTTCGGAAATGTAGCTGGGTAATTATGTCATTGGCATCGATGAGCCACTGTCAATATGTGACATATTGAAATCCCGTTTGAATTTGCGCTTGTTTTTTGCTTTCACTTTGCAATCACGCAAACTGTGTATAGAGAGCAACAGCACTGATTGGTGAGTGATGATAATTTGCGCACCAATTCCTCTGACATCGTCTTATCAATCGTTAGCTTACTATGCAAACATGACAAGTGAAATCTCCCGCAGCTTAAACATATGAGAGGTTGATCGCGCAGAGAATCGCTGACCGTTGTGTGTGTGTGTAAAAGCAGCAGGATATATATTTCAGTTCTGCTGAGCCAAATAAGACAGGTCAGGGTGAAGAAGTGACAGCCAAAGAAAAGCTTACCACAAAATGGAAAAGTTATGACAAATCAGACTATAAGGCAAAAAGAAAGTGCAGCTTTATGGTTTCATGGACAAAAGAATTTCTGTGGCTGCAATATGACGAGCTATATAACCGGGGCTGCACATAAGTGGTCCACAGGTGCGCATTCGCTGTCAAAAAAAAAAAAAAAACGCGCACAAGATATGAAGTTGCAACGCGTGTTTGCATACATAAGATTTTCTGGAGGAGGACAGACATTTGTTTAGAACTCTTAAAGATGTCGAAGAAGCAAGCTCCTTTAAGCAATTACTTTGGTGTTCCTCCACCTCCAAACAAATGTCAGAAGGAGTCCGAACCACAAAAGAAGCATGTATTCTCGGAAAAGTGGTTGCAGGAGGTGAGCTGGCTTCAAACAAATGATGAACGCACAGAGATGTGGTGCGGAATGTGCCGTGAAAATCCCACTCTAGCCCCCAAAACAGTGCTTTTATATGGACGCAAACGCGCGTTGCAACTTCTTATCTGGTGCGCGTCTTTTATTTTGACAGCGAATGCGCACATGCGGACCACTTGTGTGCACCCGTGTAAATAACATGATGTTCTGCCGGGTGCGTTGTTGGTTTTCTCTCGATTTCTGAGTCGACAAGCGCCTTTGTTACTGGGACCAGTCATTTTAAGAAAGGCCCCCATTAGAACCCATGAGAAATGCAAGAAATGCATTATTGCTCAGTCTGCAATATCTTTCCCAGAACAAACACCAATTGCAAATAACATACTAAAAATAAACCTGAAAAGTCTGTTTAGAACAGCGTACTATGTTGCAAAGAGTGAACTACCACGGGCAAAATTTAGCAGTCTTTGCAAACTTCAAAAAGCAAATGGCCTAGATCTTGGTTCCACTTGTCTCTTACCCGTGACTTCAGTGGAAATTTCAAATTCAGGATCTGACACAGACTGATTCATGTCCTACACAGTTCTTACAAGTTCATAGAAATTTCTGTTCAATTAGAACCAAGTATTTGAGTTGATGATTGTAATTTTTATACAATGTTGTAATTTGTTTTTCAACAATTTTTTGATTAATGTTTTGTTTCCTTTATAATATTATACTTTAATGTATAATATTGTAAAGGAAACAAAACATCAATCAAAAAATTTCTCTCTTTTTTATTCGGGCTACTTAAATTTATTTTGGGCTACCAAAAACTGAAGAGTCCCTGCCCGAAGGGCTACCAGGGATTTTGAAATTTTGAGAGCCCTGAGATATATTTATTTTTTTAATTACTTTTGTTTCAGCAACATTAAATTTAAAAACTGTACTTTTGAGTTAAAATATATATCTATAAGTTTAATAAGTGACAAATTAAAAAAGAATGAACATTTTTTTTGTATCGAAAAAATATCGAACCGTGACACTAAAGTATCGAACCGAACCGAACCGTGAATTTTGTGTATCGTTGCACCCCTACTATCTATCTATCTATCTATCTATCTATCTATCTATCTAGTATACTTTGCATAAAAACAGATAGAGAAGAATTTTGGTAGAACTGTCCTTCAAGGATCTACTTTTTACTTTCTTACTCTGAGTACATTTCAGAGCCTGTATTTTTTACTTTAACTTGAATAAAGAAGTTGATTTAGTACTTCAACTTTTACCAGAATATTTTTAACACAAGTATCTGTTCTTCTACTTAAGTACAAAAAGTCTGTACTTTTGCCTCCTCTGGTCTATGAAGTGAAGATAAGATTACAGCTAAAGTGACATGGCTCTGTACAGTGTAAACAAAGGTGAAGAAAAAAATGAAAAGTATTATTTGTCCTGTGGCTGCACTGAATTCTTTTATTATTGTTACTAAAAAAAAAACCCACTAAAAAACACATTCTTTTTACAGACACATGAAAACATTTTCCTTCCTTTCTTTTTCCAAAGCAAAAAATGGAAACAAAACAATGGACCATTTTTTTAGGTATCTTAACCAAGGGTTGAGAACGGAAAAGAAAGGAAAAGAAAAGATCAAATTCCATGCAGCAGAAGCACTTATATGATCTTATTTTATTACACACATTGTTTTTCCTTGGCAAAGTCTGGCACTGACCAAAATGCAGCCTGACTGCTGAGAGCTCAGTCAGAAACCCTCATGCTGCAAGCAGAGCTGAGAAACAGGCTGCTGAGGCATGTGAGAAGTCACTCAGTGTGGCTATATTAAATTACACACTAGTTTAGACACAGAAGAATATCAAACAAAATAACATCTAAACAGCTAAGATGCATGGGATTTAAAGGATAAAATAAAACCCAGATGTAGCCCATCCAGCTCATGATACTTCACAAATCACAGGTAAATCGTAAGTAATGCATGAAGTACAGAAAGAAAGTTACAAGTTTTGTTACAACAAACTAATTAAAATTCACTGAGAAGTCAATAGAGTCACATCCAGGACAAATTAATTACTAAAACCTGACCAGCGTTTTAGGAATAGCAGAGATTCTTATGAAAATAGAAACAACCCCTGTGACCTTGAACTTGAGTACAGTTTGGTTAAAGACCCATCAGGTGATCACTGTGTTTCACTGCATTCTGAGTAATACTCTAGCAGGAATAGCAATTCTCGCGAATTGTGGCGGGACGGATTCATGCCTCATCGTTGCCATTGCATGAGCTCATCGGCTCTTGGGCACGATGAACTAACAAGTCACTTTTGTTTCATGACATGAGATGCCATTGGTAACAGCTATGTTTTTCACAAATTACTATCAATCTAATCTAATCTGTTATCGTGAATGCTTTATAGCAGTCAGATGGACTTCAGAACTGTGGTGTCATGACTAGGAAGGATCTTAAACTTTGGGTAAACAATAAAGTCTAAACAGTCAAAAGTGTGTGTTTTATTCGTTTTCAAATAGAACCAAAAAAGAGTTTTAAAAATGCAGACGGGCGGGTGTTGGTCACCTGGTAGGAGTAGGGGACCTCTGGCTCTTCTATTGTCACAACATCCAGGATGTTATATGGGACATAGCCGGCTTGCCCGCTGCGGTTCCGTAGTTTCCACCACTGTTTTTCATCCTCTAACACCTGCAAAAGACAGTTCACGCATTACTCCACTGTACTGCAAATGGTGACAGACGCTTGACCTGTGCACAGCTGAAATTGGTTTGCTACCATTTGTGTTTTAGCACCATATGACGGGTTTACAGGTAACACACTCCCATTCAGCAGATAAAATGTCCAAGTTAATGAGTAAAACTATCAAATTGGTTGAAATTACAAACGTCAAATGAAGGACAAAAGAATATGTCATTACAACCTCGAGGACTTCATCCTGCAGCACTGACAGCTCGTTGGCATTCCGCGCGACAAAGCTGTAGCGAATTTTGGCATATTTGGGGGCCTGAGGGATCCCATTGTAGGACCTGTGGAGACACATGGTGTCAAAGTTTTATATTTTGTGATATCGCATGTGGAAAAACACCAAAAAATAAATAAAAATTATGTGGAGGACCTCATTACTTACCCATTTAAGGGGCTTGAGGGATGAGGCCTGTAATACTGAAAAAGAACCAAAAATAAATAAACAAATTTACAGATACCGGCATTTATTTTTTCCACAGGTAGGGAACATTTAATAAAAGCCTTACATCCTCAGGTTTGTGTTTACTGTAAGTTGGGCTTGAGGGGGAAGCTAGGGGGGCAGAGGGTCCTTCCGTTTCCCACGGGGATGTCAAGAAAAGATCCGCCGGCGGCTCCCAGCCGTTTCGAAACTTCGGGTAATAAGGAGGAGCGCACTGATCCCTCGGCCACTCGGCTCTGCAGGAAGACGAGTGAAGGGATGGTCAAAAAAATTGCACTTGAGCTACTCTACTGTGGAGACAGAGCTAGCAGTACCAGTGCAGATGCTGAACTGGTCATTGCTGTTCATGGGGAAACTGCCATAATGTTCAGGGGGTGCTAAACTTCTTCATCCATCCAAATCTATGAAATCAGATCTCACTGCACAATGAAAAATGATCATAATTTGCTCAAATTTTTTTTTAAATTTTCAAGGTGTTTTGCGTCCTACAAATGCTAATTAAGACAGGGGATATATCATTAGAAGAAAATGCAGATTTTCATCTGAAAATGCTTACAGTATGTTGAAGGTAACCGTAACACTGTAGATTTATAAATATATTATAAATATATTTATTCTTAATTTTAAACATATATGTTTTTTTGATGTTCTATTGAAAAAGCTGACTGTAAATATGAAAACTGACAGCATTACTCACATAATTTTAACTAGCTTACTATGACGTCTTGTAATGATTAGACATTAGGTCTATCGTACATGAACCTCTTAACTATTTTACAAACAAACAAGTACAAATTCCTTGCAGTTCTGCATGCTTCTGCAATTGAGGCAAATATGTAAGTACCTGCACCTGTTACTGTATGTCATGCTTGTGCCATGAAACACATTTGACACTGGGACAGATAATTTAGGATTACATTTACTATATTTAGATTTAGAATTAGGACACAATAACACATGCATGCATGACATAAGCCAGCTTTGGCTTCATTTAGTTTCAGTCTCTGTAGATTAGTTCAACTTTTAATTGTCATACCGGTATATCAAATTAAACATCGCTGCTAGAGTAAAACATCCTAAAACAACACTTTGCAGCCCTGTTTAGCTTTGTCGCTTCTTTAATTGCAATTGTAAAACGTAGTTCAGCATTTTACGCAGGACCACATGGTCACCCCGACCCCCCGCAGGGCAAGATTGCGACAAAAGAGATCCATGTCACAAGCACTGAATCATAACCAGAGTGTTTGTATCCATGACAACACCGCAAATATACCTGGGTCTGGTCCAACCTTCCCCAAGCAGTTCAAAGATGGTCATTTCTTTTGGTGTGAGGTGTCCCCGCAGGAAGTCAACAGCATCTTTACACAGGTGAGGAGACATGACTGAGCGCGGCAGGTCAGGACCTCCACAGCTCTGCAGCACCTGTAGATGCACCAAGTGTTTACAGCTGGCATAGCATTCACCATACAGAAGCATTACGGTGTATTACCTGTAAAGGTATCACTTAGAGCTCTTTTTACATTTTTTTTAAACAGTTATGCAAACTTGGTATTTGAGTGTTGAATTCAGCATGTAAACGTTTACCATTTTCACTTTACTGCACAAGTAAAAGTATTTAAAGAGGAAAAAAATCATTTTAAAATGTCCGAAATATTAAACTGCTCGGAATATTTTGAGTTTCCGTATTTTGACACCGTCCTTGGAGGACAACTAGCGGTCAAGGAGGCGTACTGTATGAGGCGTTTTCTTTTTCTCAGCTGCATAAAACCAATGTGTTCAAAGATTACTGCGCCATATAAACAGAGTCTGGTTTTGCGCTTCCATCCAGCAGTATCGAAGGTGTGGCAGAAGACTGTGGTTTAGAAAACCAACATTATGTAAGTGCAGCTGCACCTGTAGTATAGCTGAAAACCACGTTGCTCCAGTCTGGTGAGAGTTTAGTGGGTGTGTTACAAAGCTAAAATGCCTGATGGCAAAAATGCTGAACTGCTCTCATCTGTGAACTGAAAGAGGCCTAATGCGTTCCCATCAGATATGCCTGTGGGCTGAGCTCAGTCAATGCTAAGGCATCAAATGACAAAACTAACAGTAACATGCATGCATAGAGTATATTGTTGACTTTTGGGATAATCCACTTATGTGAGATCAGAAAAACTCTTACCAGCTCCAGAGGGCCAAAGAGGAAGTGAACCAGCTCAGATGCACTTGGGTTCTGTATGTGTTTCTTCAGTTTGGCCTGCAGGGAGCGCAGTGACAGACACACAGCAATGAGGCGTTGAAGAGACAACAGCTGATGAATGAGGGAGGCTAGGTGCTTTGATATCTCACCAAGAGGTTGAAGGCCAGTTTCAGTTTCTGCAGGCTATCAATGAACTCTGCTTCAGAGGGGGGCTTGGCTCGCAGGGTCAGCACGCCCTCTGCAAACAACCAATGCAACAATGACCACACACAGACTCCAGAGTTACCCGCCGGCCACACAGACACAATACAGATGGGACACAGTTTTCACTTTCTGGCCAGAGGTCAAAGTCATAAAAACCTGAATGCTCATCTAGTCAGAAGCTTATGGCTTTTGTTTCCAGTGAAATAAAAGACAATGACACAGAAATGGTAGTTAGCAGATAGCCTCAATCAGCTTTATAGATACAGGTCACCTTTGGCCAGAGAGTACGAGAGAACGTGGTGCAGCAGTGTTTCTCAACCTGAGCTCAATAGCTCACAGTTATGAGAGGTTCAGAATGACATTTGACTGATAATTCTTACCCAGATTAAGTGACAGTAGATAAGACACTGACCTCAAAGTTGAGAAACAAATTCTCAAAACGGAGAATTCGTCACTTCCAGCACACTTGACCACACATCGTTATTACCAGACGATGTGGATAAACTCACACATGTGCGTTTGTCTCCTGACCCCACACAAGGACAGTGTCGCATGTAATATGCACGTTACGCTTAACTGCACACGCGTGTTGACATAAAACATCACATCAGCGCCAGCGTTGGGCAGTAAAACATTACTCAGCAACATTTACAGTAATATTATTGCTTTGTGCAACAATCACAGGAGGCGACTGCTTTGACGTCACACACCACCGCCTCCAAGAGAGATCAAACAGAATATCGGTTTGTTTTGGTTTGCCGTCATTTTAAAGTGGAAGAATGCAATAATATTACTCCAGTTATAAGAGTTGCATAATGAGAATCGTATTACTTAAAAGAAGCCCAAAGTGGCCACTACTACAACACATACATCAGTGGATGAGAGTCCTTGGCCACAGAACACAAAGAGACACAAACATGGCGACGTGAGCAATATGAACATATTGTCACTGTGTTTGTGCCACCAGATGAGAAGAAAGGGAGACAGACCTGCTGGTCCTTTCTTCTTATTCTTCTTACTCTTGTTGCGCTGGTTGAGCTGAGCAAAGGCCTCTGCTGCCTTCTGCAGCCGTGCCACAAAGATCTCAATGTCATCCAGGGCACAGTTAAGGATTTGCTGAGGGGGACAAATGCTCAGGTTTAGGCTTTGAAGAATGTAGCTACATGAGACGTGAAAGGAGCAGCGTAGCATATTAGCAGGTGTCCCTGTGGATAAAGAAAGGCACTCACCACATCCTTCTCAATGCGCTGGGCCAGCTTTTCATGTGACTCTGAGTCACTTTGCCTGAAAGCTCGTCTGTCTACAAAGACAAAAAGAGACAAAAATGAATCAAATTGACCACTGAACAAAACATTTAGAATAAAAAGCGAGCCGTGGATGCGTGTCAAATCTCACCCTGTGTGTCCACGGCTGCCACTCGTCCCCTTGCGGCAGGTGGTGGGCCCTTAGGGGCCGACGGGGGGAGGATAGTCTCTCTGTGACGCTTCATTTTTTCCTGGTTCACCCTTAACGGGAAGACATGATGACAAGTTAGCTCGCAGCTAGTTACCTTCTCAAATGTGTCTTTGACTGCATGAGTTTACATATATTAGCACTAATCTCACTTCAGAGTCTGAGGCCTCATATTCTTCCCGTGCTTGACGTCTCCAATGGCACTGTCAATGTCTGCATGAACCATCTCAGCCTGAAGAAAGTGAGGGAGAGACACAAGTTAACATTAATATTAAAATATTCCCATTTAGTAGGTTCACTCTGAGCCATACCAAAAAAAAGAGAAAAAAAAGTTATTTCAGTGAGAGTGTGAAAAAGGTTAAACAACAAGACAAATATAAACTTATTTGACCAACTCACGTGGTTTAAAGTTTTACAGTACACTGAATTCACCTCTCTAAAGCATGTTAACACCTGCAAACTTTAATTCTCAAATCTGAAATATATCCAGATGTAAAGACGTGAAAGCTGCTGGCTCTAGACATTTTTAACAACACTATATCTGGTTTGTGTTGTTGGTTATGGTGATTTCTGTTTTTTCTCAAACACAATCCTCATGTGATAAAGCAAAGGTCACTCTAGTAAATCTTTATGACCCAGCGCTTTCTTGTCTAGTCTTAGCCAGGGCTAAAAGATCCAGCATTCTAATAAACCCATTTTTGACATTTAAACCAACAAAGAAGTCATTTTCCCCCCTTAAATGGCCTGAAATAACAGGAAGTTAATCAAATAAGGTAACACAGAAATACTGCCTTTACTCCAACATGGAACATTGGCCCTTATATTCAAAATCAATCCCCAAAGCCTCATTCGGAGCCAGGAAACAACACTGACTAGTGGTGATTCTGAACTACACAGACATAATGTTATTACAGTGAGTTAACAGAGTTCCAGCTTCCTCCATACAAATATACAGGCTGCAAAGACAATAGTGCTGAAATCTGACCTGTAGTGCTCTGGTATCAGCAGCTAGGTTTTCTTAATGATATAAAACACAAAGCCATCCATCATGCAAAGACAATGTAATAATGTGGCGTATTCAAACAAAAACTCACGTCCACTTCGTCGCAGTGGAAAAAGTGGATGTCGGGTTTGTACTGGTCCTTGTCCTGACACACGAGCAGCACCACGGAGGGGTAACGGGTCTGATTCAACACTGTCTGACACATGTGGATGGTTGGAAGAGGGAAGTTCTCCAACTCTTCCTGTAGCAGAACAACAAAAAGATAAGAAAGAGGTGGAAATAGGGAAAGAGCGAGACACCAACTGAGTACAAAATAATCAGACACATAGCCTTCTAAATGACTTGTACGAGAGAAAAGGCATAATTACAGGACTCTATTGTAGCATTGCAACGGAAAACAAAGTATATACAGCAAGTCTGACTGTGTTCAGGACTAACACAATGCAACAAGATTATTAATGTTGTTCATCTCCCTTGCCTGTCATTATTGGAACACAGAAATGTCGGTATTTCATGTTGAAATAATGTTCTGAGGTGTAAACAGATGCTTGGAGCTGTACCTGCGTATCACAATCCAAAAGTCTGACTGACTTGTCTGTGACCTGGAGGAGCATCTCCTGGGTCCAGATTTTGTCTTTTGAGTCCAGAAGAATCAGTTTCTTGATTGCATCATCCACTGTGGCGATGGACTCTGTCTTGTCCATAACAAATGTGGAAAGATGCTGCAGAGAAAACAGTTGTTGGTGACTTAGTGTGTTAGTGGAAGTCAACTAAAAACAGCACCTGCACTTGAAGCTGTGCTCAAGAAAGTGGTTAGTCATAATTTGCAATATACTTGATCTAATTTTCAAATATAAGGAAGGAAGCTTGTGACATTTGGGATATGCTTACTTTATGCTTAGACCCTATATCAGATTACAGCTTTAGGACTGAAATAGAAAGAAACAAATAGAAAATTCTGTCTCGAAGCAGCTCAAAAGTTTCCTAATTAACACATTATATGTTATTTTTAATCTCTCATCAAAAAAAGAAGCATGTGCCAAGTATGCGTTTCTTGGCTGGGAGTAGCAGGCTGTTCACTGTTGACCGATGACACAATGACACACAATGACAAAACTCCTGGAAGTGCGGGGGGCAGCCAAGAAACAGTCTGGCACCACAGTGTTTATTTTTTTACACTTTTTTATGATTAAGTATAGCATAACTTGTTAATTAGTTAACCAGGGGAGCCACCTCCCTGTCTTCAGTCTTTAAGCTAACCTGCGGTGACTCCATAGAGAACACAGAGCCACAATCAATCTACTTATCTAACTCTCAGCAAGAAAACAAATAAAAATGTTCCCTCATTCCTTTAACTGTACTCTCTTGCTATATAAATGCTTCATTTAACTGACTTTTGTGTAGCTGGGTGAGTTTCTGTTTATCTGATCAAAACTGAACTACTGCCACTAAGTGGCTGCTGGCACCAGGATTGTTATCTTGTGTATCATTACTCACCCATGCGTGATAATGAGGGAGGCATTTAGAAGATATCCTATTAATGTGGACACAGGACATAGTTCAGAAACATGCCTGACCCAAAGCACGTCTCGGACTCAGTCGTTCCAACATTAGCTCATTACTGCTGCAATCAAAGGCCCGACTGTTTTATTATAACAAAGTTCCAGTAAGTGAAATGTAATCAGAAGATGAACCTGTGTGTCAGCTTTTATCTCTGGGCAAAAGAACAATATGCCATAACCTTCATAGTGTCGTTATCTTGCTTTGCAAATGAGGTTACGTGACAAGCATTTTAAACCCATAAGTTAACAGCATTATATGAGATAATGTAAAAAAAATTTACAGATAAATGTCACAGTAACGCCCTGAATGATCAGGACACTGACTATTACATCTTCGTTGCATGGAATGTAAACACAGACATCTCCAGTAACATACTACTACATTATACCGTAGTCTAAAAAAGTTTTAAAAAATGCTATAAAGGCAGAGCAATGACAAAAAACACTGTGCATAAGAATACCGCGGTTTCATAAACACTTAAATTCATTTTACATTAATGACCTCTAAAATCCTTATGAGCGAAATAAGAAGTTAAAGTGTGTTAAAATAAGTGTAACACTGAATAAATGAATGAACACACACTGTGTGAGTCTACGCTTCTTTGCTTTAATTTTGAAATACAATGAGATATGAAAATCAATGAAATAATGATCATTTTACCTCAACGTGATACTGCGACGTCTCATGCATGATAAAATTGGAGTTGGAGTATTTTTTCCTCTGCTCTGTTGATAAGAACAAAAAAATAAATTTACATTTCAGAAAGTAAAAACCTCCTCGGTGCTGCTTGCGATCCTGCTGTATATATGTACACCTATATAAACAACATTGACCTCAACTCCACAGGTCGAACCTTTTAGCGGAGTGAACAGCTGAAAGGACGCATTAAAGCTGAGAACAGCAGGAGGGCAATAAGGAAGTGACAAAGAATCGTAATGTATGCTCCTTTTACTTTTTCCATGAGGTCAACTGCTAATCCCAATGTTAACTACACTGTTCAGATATATTGCACGCTTTCTAAAATAAAGTTTTCATCCTTATGATTTTCGACTATATTTTAAGGTAAAGGAATAGATCTGCAGCTGCTCGCTGCCTGAGGGCAAGTAACACGAGATCAGAGCTATGTGAGAAATTCATAATTAAGTGTGAAATCAGAGGATACTTGAGTATTAATTCACTGTGCTCCATATTAAAATATTTTGGCCGAGCTGGGATTAAATCTTCGTCAGATCCAGCGCACCGTTCAGAGGCACAGATTTACTGGAGGGTCAAAGATCAGTGACAGCGTCACACTTCCTCATCTTTACCTTTCAGCTGGTTAAAAGCTGTAAAAATCAGACTGAAGTACAGTTTCCACACCTTAAAGTTCTGTAGTAGTGAGACGGCTGAAACGATTACCGCTACAACTGGAGAACTATTCCTGAAGGCTTAAACTTAAAGAAATAACAGCAAATTATAACTTAATAGCCTAAGACTTTTGCACACTGCTGCAATAGGAACAACTGCATTCAATACAGTAAGGAAAAAGGTCACGTTCAGGCTTGTTTTAAGACACGCTTGATAAGCCTTTACAAATACTTGAAACTAAATCTAAACCCACCATTAATGCTTCCTTATTCACAAAACAGTCAAATTCTACAGTGCAGACACTGTAGAATTACAGATTACAGATTAGGAAGCTCTAGGTTTCATCTACACATCTGGCCCATTTGTCACAAAAAATTTTTCATACATAAAAATAAGTTCCAAGCAAAAACTATTTGAGACAATAAGCTCAGTAAAGCTCAATAAACACGATGAGAGCTGCAGATTAGGGTGCGTTACACGTTTTGAGAAAAATGTAATGATAAAAACATAAATCACAGCAGCTTAAAAAAAAACAAAACAAAACCAAAAAACATTTAACCTTTTCAAAGCCTAGGTTCAACATGCAGTGATCCATATCAAATGTCCGATGCACAAAAACACTGAAACTCATGTCACCATTGTGTTAGCGTGATGCATGTTCTGCATGTGCTGCATGCACTGCGTGTGCTGTTGGCTCAAGGCTTTCTTTTTGAACAGGCTGATTACAAATGAGTGTGCCAGTGTGCTCATTGACCCATTTACCAGTTGAATAGTCTGCAGGTAACAATTACGGTTAAATGAGAGCATGGCTCAATCAACTCCATTGCTAGATATCAACTCGCTCTGTGTCCCCAGTCCCCTACCCAACAAAATCAACACGCTTATGTCACGCAGATTTTCTATTCGTACAGACATAGTTCTGTTCATGTGCTTTACAGCAACACAAAGCCACTCTGTTTGCCTAGCACTTACCAAAATGTGCAATAATGCTTTAAATGACATTCTAATATTCGATATTCCAATTCATTGTGGTAATGAACATGCTTCTTAGAGTCCTACATGTTTGCCTGTGATGAAACAAGACCTCTAAAGGGGACAATTTTAGAGCCAGCGCAACCGCTGCCCAAACAATGCAAGCATTTCTCTTTCCTCTTCCAGCCATTTCCTCTCTGCTTGGCTCCTCACAGGTGAAACACAAGCGTCGGGTGTCGATCTGAAAGACGAGCTCCCCCCATGTCTTATTAATGACTGACATTTATGCCAGTCAATTCACAGTGCCACGGCAGCTTACAATAACAGCCACTTAGCAGGCAGATGGGCAAATCCTCAGAGGTCTGAAGAGTCAATGACCAGTGACAAACATGGCTCCCTGGCAGATTATCAAACCAATACATGACCCAGGTCAATCGGACAATCCTATACTGGGAAACTATTAAACATATTTAATGGGATTCAATCCAAAACCAACAAAACTGGTGATTATCTGAGTAGCAGACAAAGAATTTTGAATCAGTTTGACTAATAATGAAAAATTGCATCATCACAATTATATATCTAGTCAATCACCAACACCTTGATGGCAAAACTCTGTGATTTCTTTCTAACTGTGCCACCGCCCTTTAGATACGGAAGTTTCCGGCTGCGTCAACAAAGACTTGACCATATGTTGCTAGCAAGGACCACATCAACGCCTCTCACAGCCTGACACCACTAACCAAAAGAAGAGACACTAAATGCAGTGGATCAATCGCAGAGATTCAACTGAATTACAAAACAACACAGACATTCAAGAAAAGCAACAGAGCAGGAAAACATCAATTCGAACCTGTTGATTTAGTCCCACCCAAGAAAAAGTTTACCTGTGATCCTCAACCCAAAACTTCCCGAGAAACTTATTATAGCTGCCAGGTGATTTTCAAGTCCGCAGATGATGAGTCCTAAGTGGCGTCTTTCTGCTTTACCCCAAAGCTGCTGCTGCTGCTGATAACAGATCAAGTGGGAGGACCTGTGCATCATTTGCATTCGTTTTTCTGCTGGACTGCACTGTGTGAATGGTAGGGTGGTTTGCATATGGGAGATTGTTATAATTTAACTAATGTACGTGTGTTTATTCAGCATAGTGTGAACAACCATCCTACACTGACCTACCAAATATCTAGCACTGTCATGGTTGGTGTTCAGTATTTTCCACTGTTGCCTCTTGGGGTTAAAAAGGATGGGCACGTGGCTGTCACCCTGCAGTGAGACGGTAGTGGTGACCATCTGCCAAACAACACAAGCTCATCACACGTACGGTGGGATACTTCACAAAGATTGCTAGAGTGGGAGTTTCCTGTGGATATTTGGATGATTTACGGCTCCGATATGTCACACAGACAACGAGGTGCACAGTCAGAAGTTTTGGGAACATCTTGCATCCCTACAATAGCGTCATCTGCCATTTCAGGCGATTCTAAATTTGGCCATGCAGGAAAGTGGGTTGTTCTGCTGTAGCTCGGCGTAGGTTTCTATCTGTGCCTACTATGTTGTGAAATAGTTCTTTATGTTGACAGTGTGGAAGGAGGTGTTGGCAGGAACCAGTGAGCTAATGTCTGAGGCAACGAGGGGAGGACCGGAGGCCTGAGTCCGCCTTTTCCTTTTCACTTTTCAATGTGCCCTTTATTCACCTGCAAGACATGGCCACCTCACCCTGTTCCAACCACACGTTAAAAACTGCCACACCCTGCAGTGTAAGCGAATTTCAGTGACACACACCCTAAGACAAGCATGCAACAGCTAAAATAAAAAGTCACTTCATGCCAGTACTGGATTACTGAGTTTAATAGCACTTACTACCGATTGGTAATGCAGCCCAACAATGCAAATGGGACACTAAAATAACAAGCATATCCCTGAATTCAAAGAATGTGACTAAGTGCAGATACACACACACTGGCATACATACAGTCCAGTGAGGACTACACCTGCGGCAACATGCCACAGAGTGAGTTTCCGGACACAGTCATTTGCAAAGCAAATGGAAAATTGTTGTGATTTGTGTCAGTAACAGGGCTAATCCACACAGATTGACTAGGAACAGTTTGGAAAGGTATCTAATTAAGAAAATACAGCTAAAGCTGTAAATCCTTAAAAATTGGTCACAAATCTATAGTTTCATTTTTAAGTAAACCAAGCAATGTGAAAAAAAAGTATAGAGCATTTGGGATCTATTTTCAGTAACAGATTCTTGCAAGAAAGTAAGCAAATTCTCAATACTAAACATCTAATTCCCCGACACGTAAGAGTGTCCAAACTCTTCAATGACAAGCTGTAAACTGTAGCTAGCCTGCTGTGAGTCATGCCACAGAAATAAGGGCATGTCGCAACAAAGTTCTGGAAACAAGCGAACAACAAAATGATCTTTCAGGAACAAACAGCGCAACACCTCAACCTACTTCCATGAAGCCACTTACCATAGAGGGCCTTGGCGCTGAGCTTGCTGTCCGATCTGGCCACTCCACTGAAATGACAAGAAGAGGGTACAGGGTTACGCAGCATGCCCTTCATCTTCTGACCCGCACCTCACGATAGTTAAGTGTCACAAACCCTTTTGCATGCACAGAAAAAAATACGAGCTATATACAGAGAGGAGACTGGCCAGCACTGGATGAGATTAGCCTGAGATTCTGAGCATATGGATCAGGGAGAGGGAGAGAGGGAGAGTGGAAGAGGGAGGGGGGGGGGGGGGGGTGTAGGGCACAGGGGAAGGCTGGAGCCAGAGACCCAGGCAAAACAAACAATTTTCAACAGAGCGGCTCTGTACCCAAAGTCCCTGACCCACACCACCTTCCACACACTGGGTTAGTGATTTTCTCTTGCCTGTGTGAGAGTAACCCAGCAGCATTAGCTAACACACTGAAAGGTAAACATCCAGAGGGGAAGCAGCAGGAATGTGACACTCACTTGGCTTGCTTCAGCGGAGATCCCTGGTGATTCATGATTTAAGGCATCTACCTGAATGAAGAAAATGACAGACAGAGTGAGAGAAGAGAAGGAGGAGAAGGGAAAATATTTTACCCTACAATAAGCATGTGTCATGTCTTAAAAACAGCTCAGACATTTTTCCAAGCAGAGATTCCTCGCACTCCACTTTGAGCTCATTTATAATCCAAAGGGTAAAGGCTCATAAATCGATATAACTACATTATCAAGGTTGCAGATCCAGTATGCAAAGCGTACTCTGCTGCACACTCTGTTTTTTCACTGTAGAGAGCCAGGTGTTTGGCCTGTACTGCTAAGAGTCTGGGGGCTGATCTGGGACAATGGCAGGCAGCAGGCTGACGTACTCTGTGTAATTAGATCCAACATGTTGAAGACTATATCTGCATAGCTGCAATTAATTAACTCGGTTGGTTTTTACATCCACATTGATAATTGTCAGAGTCCCGAAGGACGCAGCGTGTAACAGAGCACTGCATCTAAATCTGAGAGATCAGTGGGAGCAGAAAACGAGCGAAAACAACTGTCACACACCTTTCAGCCTGGAGACTTTAACCTGTCTATCAAGCCATTCACAACAAGGTTATATAATGTGAGCCACAACAAACACTGTGATTGAACCAGTGACTGTACAGGTGACTTTTTTTATAGTCACTGGCATGAACACGTTATCACACTAGAGATTTTGCAAGGACTTATAAGGATTTCAGCTACATTGCAGACCATAAATAGATTAAACCTAAATGCCATTACAGTAAATTTTTTTATCAATGCATGAACCACTAATAACCGTGAGTTGAACGCAACACTGAATTCTCAGCTGGAGTGACTTTTAGACTCCAAATATCACTTTAAGCAGCCAGTTCAGTTTGTATCCTCAAACAGGGATGAGCGTTTAGAAGGAATTTCAACTTTTCTACAACGACACAAACTGTGGGAAACTGACACTGAGATACTCGGAGGCATTGGGCGTGCTTCCCACAACAGGTATAAACATTCCAGTATCTTTCTTTTTTAAACAAACTGTTCTGACATTTCCTCGTGTCATGCCTTACCTCCTTCCTGAAGTCAAAACTGTTATGTCGTCCTAACAAGCACTACTCTACGCTACTTATCTACAACCTATAGCAGTTACATGTGTACGGGTGCGGTCTGAAAAGCTTATCTCGTTGGCCGATCATAAACTTAATCTCATTTACGGATAATCTCTTCAGATCTTTTGAAACAAAGAGGGGGCAATTCATAAAAGCAGTTTAGCCAACCACAGTCATACTTATTATAAGTTAAAATATGGTTATGTCCACGATGGGGCCACCTCCTCGCTGAAGATTACTACAACAAAGAGTCACATGAGCAAAGGGAAAAAAAGAAAAGAAAAGGCTATATTTACTTTAGTAAGCCTGCCCAAAAGATAGACTTCCTCTTTCCGCCCTTATCACTCTGGCCATCCTCCGTCAGTGCTATTGTTCACGGTTCTGGCCTGTTGCCAGGTTTCAGGATGGAGGTGAAGCCAAAGCAGTACAGGTAGGGTGTCAAGTGCTGTGAACTTGATGGCAAGAGGCCACCTGCTCACCTCCGCTTACTGACATTTATTGTGTGTATTGCTGAATAATGACAACCCTTTACTCAGAGGAAATTACACTGAATGACAGCAACAATTACGTACTAAACAAGGAGCCCTCTGAGAGCAAAAACCTCCACCCAGGCAGATCACTCACTGAGCAGTATTTAACTTTAAGGAAATAGTAATGCATTTTACATTTGATTATTAATTTGGTTCTTTTAATTTCTATATACATCAATAAAAACAAGTGCCAAGTGCAGAATTTTGTTTTTTGCCTCACTGGAACTTATTTTAACACGCTTATTATTTTTGCGGCTAAGTACATTTCTTAGTCAATTTAGTAATAAATAGCAAGTTAAGAAAATTGAATAAAAAAAAATCTAATAATTCAGGAACATTGTACATGTATTCAAGCTGCTATGTATTGAATCAGTCATAACCTGTTACTGTAATGTACATAGCAAAGCCAAAATAAAACAAATGTTGACAATACAAACAAAAGCAGTAGAATTTCAAGTAGTTTTACATGACGTGTAAGGTGATACTTAGAAGCTCCTTATATCATTGTTGACCTTCAGAGGTCAGAGGTTAAATGTGAAGTTATATTTTAAATCTTCATACCCTACTTTGACAACACAATAAGAATAAATGTTTCTAAGGCTTTTTGCCAATTTTCAACCAACAAATCATTATGTTGACCTCAAAGACCTTGGTGGATCTCAGCCAAAACATAATGGATTGCTAACATGAGCCCACTCTACACCTCTACAAAGTTTTATTAAAATTCATTCAAAACATTTCAGGCTATTATGTTTACAGACAAAATGGCACGCACGCATGCAAATACAACCACAAACATAACCCCCTTGGCCGGGTTAATAAGAAGCAGAGGATGCTCGTGTTTTTTCTTTTAAATCTACTAATTTAAGAAGAAAAAAAAAGAACAACAATATCAGGCTGGTTAAATTTCATATTTGAGAGAATTAGGTCCGATATCGAATTGCTTTCTTTGACAAAAAGTTATCTGAGTGTGAGTCCCGACTCAGCAAAGCTCTGCCTTATAGTACAGTCTCATATTTTAGATTTGTGGTATAATTGTTTTTGGATTGAAAACTGTCTGTCAGCATGCTAACAAATACAAACCCACAAACTCACATAAAGGTTTAACACTGAAGGTTAATTCAAATCTATGTGCGTGCATATTTCAAAGTGGATTTTCTCCAGGAACGTGCATAATTATGAAAACCTCAATATTTCTCTGCTCATAGTACGCCACATACGGTTTGGACTAAATAAACAAAGGTTTCTTTAGTGCAGGATTTGCAGAAAAGGCAATAGCTACAATAAAATACAGAAACGTTCTACAAGAGGCTATTTCAGTTGCAGTAGGCAGAAATTTAAAAAGACAAAGTAAAGGTCTGCTGGCCTTCACTCTCTGTTCTAAGCCTGGCATATCCACACGCATGAAATCTCTCGGGGTTCTCACACCCCAGGAGACTGCAGCTCCTTAAGTTACTTTAAACGACAGCTCTAAAACAAACAACATATAAAAAGCATTCCAGCTCCAAGCAACACTGCAAACGCCCCACAACACACCTGAAGCTGCACAAATGAGTCACAGCCTCATTACTGTGACATCCTCTGGCTGAGGATCTAAATCTCTTTTATGCCCGTTTTGACAGGGAGAACACCGACCCTGTCCTGTCCCCTCTCCCCTCAACCGACCCTGCTCCGGTCCTGAGCACTCATGAGCTGAGGCGTGTGTTCCGGAGCATTAACACCAGGAAGGCGGCCGGGCCAGATGGAGTGCTGGGCCGGGTGCTAAAAGACTGTGCTGCGGACCTGGCGGACGTCTTCACCTCTATATATAACACCTCGTTGTCCTGTTCACTGGTACCATCCTGTTTCAAAGCAGCAACCATCGTTCCCATCCCAAAACAGTCAAATGTCACATGTCTGAACGATTTCAGACCTGTGGCACTCACCCCCATTCCCGCCAAATGCCTGGAGAGACTGGTCATTAAACACATCAGAGCTGCTTTTCCACCATCCCTGGACTCGCACCAGTTTGCATACAGGGAGAACCGGTCAACCGAGGATGCGATCGCCACAGTGCTGCACACATTACTGAAGCACTTGGAACACAGGAACACCTATGCACGGCTCCTCTTTGTAGACTACAGCTCGGCTTTTAATACCATCCGGCCATACAAACTCCGTCCCAAACTCCACCAACTGGGACTTAACTCCTCTCTGTGCAACTGGATTGTGGACTTCCTCACTAACCGTAGACAGAGTGTCAGAGTGGGTAAGAACACCTCTTCCACCCTTGTGGTCAACACCGGTGCCCCTCAGGGGTGTGTCCTGAGCCCTCTGCTATACACTCTCTTCACCCATGACTGTATTTCCTCCTGCGCGTCCAATCTCATTGTTAAGTTTGCAGATGACACTACAGTGCTCGGACTTATATCCAACAATGATGAGACAAACTATAGGACAGAGGTGCAACAACTAGAGTCATGGTGCCACGACAATAACTTGGTCTTAAACACCAAAAAGACCAAGGAGATCATTGTAGATTTCCGGAAGAGGGGTCATAACAACCATCTGCCTCTCTTCATTGGCAGTGAGGCGGTGGAGAGGGTGAGCAGTTTTAAATTCTTGGGGGTAACTGTGACCGAGGACCTGTCCTGGGGCAACCATATCACCTCAGTTGTACGGAAGGCCCAACAGCGCCTCTACTACCTGAGGAGACTGCGGAGCGCACACATTCCCAGATCTCTGATGTTGAACTTCTACAACTGTGCCATCAGCAGCGTTCTGACGTATGGATTTCTAGTGTGGTTCCCCAGCTGCACCAAGGCCGATCAGCAAGCACTCCAGCGGGTGGTGAAAGAAGCTGGCAGAATTATTGGAACAAGTCTGCCAGAGATCAGTAATATCTTCCCCACTCGCTGTCTGAGGAGGGTGCACAGTATCCTGCGGGACCAACATCACCCTGCGCGCCACCTTTTCCATCTGCTGCCCTCAGGGAGAAGGTACAGGTCTATACAGGCCAGAACATCCAGACTGGCCAACAGCCTGTATCCACAGGCTGTGAGGCTCCTGAACTCTCTGCCCCCCTCTCACGGACAATAACCATATCCAACTTCTTAATAGCAATGAACTGGTCTGCATTGGTGCATCATATCTTTATTCTCTTCTCCCTCCTGCCCCCCCCCCCCTCTTTCTTAAATAGATAACTATCATATCTGATATCATATCTCACAGTACAATAATATTGAATGGGTTGCATTGTTGTATTTTGTCATGTTTCTCAGGTCTTTGTCTGAATTTCTACGAACATTATTGCTAAGGATTGTCTTATTGCATTGGAGTCACACTGGGTTAAATATGTACACTTGGGTTTTAAGGGGTATTTATTATTTTCTTCTTTTTTTTTGGGTTGTATGGAAGCCCCAAACGCAATTTCATTGTTCTTGACAATGACAATAAATAAATAAATAAATACTAAATACTAAAATACATAATCAGCACATGCTCATTAGCTGCCTCTTGTATAAGGAACACTTGTTTTGAAGACTGATGTCAAATGAGTCCGACTACAACAGATGTGCTTATTTTAAAAACATCAACGCTACAAAGTTAGAAAACCTTATATAGTAAGTGCTGCATCAATGATCTCTTATAAGTGCCATTACATTGACCCATGGTCTTGAAAAACAATCTCAATTCCACCCAGTGCTTCCTGCAGAAGTTCTCTGATGACTCTGCAATAGTCGGCCTCATCACTGATGGGGACGACAAGGAGTACAGAGGACTGACTCAAGACTTTGTGGACTGGTGCCAGCTGAACTACCTCCAGATCAACGCCAGTAAAACCAAGGAGCTGGTGGTAGACTTCCGCAGGCACAAGCATTCTCCACTGCAACCACTGAACATCCAGGGTATGGACATTGAGGCTGTGGACAGCTACAGGTACCTTGGTGTTCATCTGAACAACAGACTGGACTGGACTCATAACTCAGACGCCCTCTACAGGAAAGGGCAGAGCAGGCTGTACCTGCTGCGGAGACTCAGGTCGTTTGGGGTGGAGGGCCCACTCCTGAAGACCTTCTATGACTCTGTGGTGGCTTCTGCTATCTTTTATGGTGTGGTCTGCTGGGGCGGCAGCATCTCTGCTGGGGACAGGAAGAGACTGAACAGGGTGATCCGAAGGGCCAGCTCTGTTCTAGGATGCCCTCTGGACCCAGTGGAGGTGGTGAGTGACAGGAGAACGGCGGCTAAGCTGTCATCCCTGATGGACAACGTCTCCCACCCCATGCAGCAGACTGTGACAGCACTGAGCAGCTCCTTCAGTGGGAGACTGCGGCACCCACGGTGTGGGACGGAGAGATTTCGCAGGTCTTTCCTCCCCACTGCTGTCAGACTCCACAACAAAGACTTTAACTGAACAAACACACACATCCATACATGTGCAATAACACTAAGTGCAATAATCTTTTCTGGCATCGTTGTATTTTTACTCAGTTGTATATAGCATTCGTATTCTATTTTTATCTTATTGTATATTTTTATTCTATTTTATTCTACTGTATATAGTATATTATTTTATTCTATTCTGTACAGCTGTGTACTGTATTTATTCTTATTGTATTCTAATTTTTGCGTCATAACTTTTGCACTGTCCACTTCCTGCTGTGACAAAACAAATTTCCCACGTGTGGGACTAATAAAGGTTATCTTATCTTATCTTAACAGTTCCTTGCTTTTTTGTAACTCGCTCACACTGTTATGATAGCTGGAAGTAACTTTTATAAAGACTGTGACTCTCATATTAGTAGCTATTACTTCTCTTTTGGTGATTAATGTGCAGCATATTAGGAGGTTACTCCTACACCCATTAATCTGGAATTAAACCATGATCCTTTGACAATCGAGTTAAATGCTGCAATTAAAACGGTTGGTGAAATCAGATGTAAACTAGGGCAGCGACGTGTACTTTTCTGCTCTGTTGCAAGCAAAGCAAATACATGCACGCTCAAAAACATGAAGTGATAGCTTTGTGCAAAATGCATCTAAAATATATCAAATCAAAGTGTTGTTAATTCAAATAATTCTTCTTTGAGGAAAATGTGCTTGGTATAAACTGGATGTGTGCTAATTGAGCAAATTTCATTTGACCAGACTCCATTAAATGTAACACTTTACAATGTACTGTGTGAAATTACATAGGAAAATCTACATGTAATCAAATTACTTTTGATAATGCACATGCAGTACCTGATGCACTGCAAGAGTGTCAGTTATACTTCATCAGTAACAAACTTAACAAAATGTGATAACAAATTAGCTACGAGTCTTTGTCTAATAACACATTTTAATTAAAAATGCTTAGAGGTAGTGTGTGTGTGTGTGTGTGTGTGTGTGTGTGTGTGTGTGTGTGTGTGTTTCAAAAAACAAAACAAAAACATTGACTACTGCTATCTGAAGCTTATTCCTGAATTTTAATGTTTTTTAACTTCTAAAGTATTTGCACACTTGCAGGTTAATATCTAGTTTTTATATCTAAATAATGAATGTTCTGTATTAGTCAGGTGATATAGATCTCAGCTGGATACAGTGGCTTTATGTGAGATTATAGACTACACTATATAATATTAAAAAATAAATCGTGTATATTATAAGCTCATTCATTAACATGTAGTCTATGCTACCAGACCACCACCATTTGTTTTCTCTGCAAAAAAAATTGAAACTTTTTATTATATATATATTTTAAAACCTCAACACACCACGTCTAAAACAACAGCAAACATGACTTTTGACCACACAGGAACCAATTACTTGTTTATTATACTGCCATCTGCTTTCTTCCATGCCAGTAACTGACTGCTTCCATGAAGCCTGGTGGTTCCCATCCATTCGGTTCACATCGGTGTACACAAGGTTACACGGAGTTTATAAATGAATACGTTTAACTAATCACGCAGCGTTATTATATAAAATTAGACAAGACAAACTTAAAGGGCAAAGTTAAACTTTTACTGGCGCACAAGATCGTATGACACGACTGAAAAGCTCCAGTGTAGTCAATTTGCGATTTATGAAGCAAATACTTATTTATTTATTCGTTTTAATGTAAATTTAATGTAATGGCTTTAGACACAAACAGTTGACTAGCATATCTGTTACCCATCATTGAAACTTACTGTGAAAATTTCCGGATTGGATGCGAAAGGTGACAAACGTGGATGAAACAGCGCCTTAAACATCAGCCAGCCATCCCAACCTGCAGCTAGAAAACTAAAAGAAAACCCTCCGCTGCAAATCTCGCACTATCTCTAATCTCAGTAAACCCGCTGGACTCCAAAACTGCACACCTGTAGCACAAGAAGCTTCCAGTCGGTTCTCAGAAACTGCGCCGTTGAGAAGGTGACTCTGCAGGTAACTTTAGAGGGGCGGAGCTCCTTGGACACCTTGTTTGGAAGGTGGGTCGGTCCTTGTGTTTTTCTCAGAATCTGTCAGGATGGTGACAGTTTTGAAATATGCTGGTGGTGTAACTCCAGTCATTCGCTAAAAAAATGTCGCCAGTCACTATTCTTTACAATATAAGTTAATGCAAATCATGTAATCGTTCGGCGCCAAACGGGAGGAGGGGGGTAGTCCTTCCTTATTCTCCCGCAGTTTGATTTTAAGGGATTTAAGTGGTTAAAGGAGTAATTGTGCAAACAGTTCTTTAAAAAATGTTACTTATTCCGGTTTACCGTGGGGAAACCTTGCGCAACGGCTGGAAGCATTGTTTCAAAATATAAACGACACATGGGATCTCACATGAGATGTCGTGGGTGACATTCAACCAATGACAGGGTAAAATAAACCGTCAACTTTACATGCATTGATTGAAACGCATTTTCCAATAAAGCTCTTCTCAGGTGGAAGCTTTTAAATTCTGCAGGTTTGTCGTTGTGCAGCAGCACAGTGACTGGTGTAAACTAGTCGAATTCGGTGGGGGGACTGAAAGAGGAGCAACAGCGTGGAACACTGCCCAGGTTTCAGTGTCACCAGCTGGTAAGAATGACCACTCTTTGTATATTGTGCTGTCCTTGCAAAGAAAACCACTAAGATAATGCAGTTCTCAGAGAGGCCTTATTTTTTGTTGACCCCCCTGAATCACCTTAGAATTCACAGCACAAAAGTCTTTGTATAAACGTTGCTGCTGACATCCAGCCAGTGTTTGTGCGTGCTTGTTGCTCAAGGACGGGCACTCTGAAATGTGGATTGTTTTGAAAGTGGTTACTCTGGAAACATTGTCCCTGTGTTTGATCATTAACTTCATCTGTTTGAAGAAAGGAGAGTCGGAAATGCCTCAAAGAACAACACTGACAAACTGCTCTGAGTGCCTGATCTGACATCTGATATGCTCAGCTGAAGTCTAAGAAGCTGGCATGCAGAATTCATATTTGATATGTGATATTTTCAGGTCACTTCAGGCTCTGTTGGTACTTAGAAATGTGATTTGTACATATGTGTGACCACGCTCCAGTTGACTTATTAAAACATCCCACAAAAAAACCCTATATTATTTATTTCAAAAATATTTTCCAAGGAAAATCATCTGGGAAGACTCAAACCTTTATCAACGCAAGTCTGCCCTCTACTGTACAAAACAGGAACACACATAAAAAAAACATTTAATATGAAAAAAAATCCCTGAGAACCTCTCAGCATAGATTAACTCATATTTTTCTATCTCTGCATTTTAACTTATATTACTTTTATAATAGGCACAACAGTCCAAATAAGTATTTACAACACAATCCAAGTGATGCTGTTAATTTGTGGTTTTCTTCTTGCAAAAAGAAATCACAGTAGACACACTGTGAGATAAGATGTAAAAAAACAACAACAACAACATGACTTCTTCATGGGCTTCTTCATGAGTGGACCCTGAAAAACAAAAACAAAAAAAACCATATAAAAATAAGCTGTATCATTGCACATTCATTATACGCACAACCCACTCATGAAACGAGCTGCCCAACAGGAGGATTGTTAGTTTACATGGTTTTTCACACAAACTAAACCCCTCTCACACAGATTTATTCACTGATCTCCTCCTCATGCACACAATAGAGATTCCGATCAGAATAAGAGAGGGAATTATCGTCGTTGCATCTGTCCTGGGAGGAAACTTTGAGGATGTGATGACATTGCACAAGGTATACAGTATCACATGAAAGAATGCTGCCATTATCAATAATTCAGACATGTCCTAAAGGGAACCGGGGCTTATTTGTTTCATAAACAATAGCATGAACACAAAGAAAGCGCGCCAATGTGGGGGCTTTCAAAACATACGTATGAGATGCTAATGATGTCGACAAATCAACTCAATCAAAATAAATGGAGCCTAAAATGTAGGCCAGCCTCCTGTGGGAAGTGTTTTATCTGTGCTTGACACCAGATATTGTAATTTACCAACCTATCTGTCAATTATGCTGACTTGATAAAAAAAAAGGGGGAGGCATAGTAGGGGTAATACAATAAAAGCCTCTTCGCCTGTCATGAATGAAGCCGTTGAGCTTGAATATAAAAGCTTTGGTTTAGTTTTGAGAAGTGAAATCATGAAAGTGAAACAAACCTGGCAAATCTGGTTAAAGTGCTGAAAGCCAAGACTCCGTCTAAACCATAGAGACCGAGTGAGACGCTGCTGATGATTACATCCGCCCTCATCACGTAGCTCTGCCACACTAGGAAGTAGACCGTCAGCAGGATGGTTGCCCCCGTCAAAAGGAGGTTGCCAAAAACATAGGTCTCGCTCTCTGTCAGGTTGCCCTTCACACCTGTAGACTCAGAGAAAAGCAATGTGTATAGACTGTCTTTGAGTTTACTGATGAATGTGTCCATTTGAAGCAGTCACATTCGTCCTTGACTACGCTCAGGCCGCACAGTGCCACAGTGGTTAGAATAGAATAGAATAGAATAGAATTCAACATAGCACTGTTGCTTCACAGAAAAAAGGTTATGGGTTCAAAAACACCAGTCAGCTCTCTGTGCTAGCCTCTTCCTCTTTGCATAACTGGTTAAGAAATTGGCTTCATGGATTGAGTATGTTTGAATTATAAGTGCATGTATTTAGTGAGAACAATGTTTACAATATTATCACATGATATGAAAACGCTATTATTTTGTTTTTAGATATCAGTATCATCACATTCAATTTACTAACATTTCTCAAAGCATATCAATAGTCATTCTGTCAATATGTATTTTCACAACCCAAGCCCTCATTTTTCACATATTTCAGTGTTTGCAAAAACTTTCAAAACCCTCTTAAGGTACAATTTGTGTCCTCCTTGCTAACTAGTAAGTGAGGATTAATAATGTGAAGGACTCTCCTCTAACCTTAGCTGGATAAGCAACCATAAAACAACAAATTAATGATTATTACTTTTTTTGTTTTACTTTTATTACCTGGTTAAAAATATAATAAAATGATATATCCTCTCCTCTTTACTCACTTAAGTGATTCAGGATCTGTTACCAGGCAGATATTTGTAATTGTTAATGTTTAAACTGCATCACATTGGCTGATGTCAGCACTTTTCAGCTTAAGATAAAAAATCCAAGCGATGATAAGAGGATTATGAAGGAAACAAACTGAGTGTAAGGGGACTACTGGAGAGTCAAAAGCACTGCATGTGGTGGTCACTTTATTAGGTACACCAAATATCCCAACTTGACATTTATGGCATTGTTTGTTGTCATTGCTGGAAGCAGCCATTAGAAGATGGGCACAGTGTAGTCATAAAGGATCAGATGCGGTGTTTAAATGATATTCAGTTGATACTAAAGACCTTGAAGTGGAGTCCAGAGGACATTCTGTATATACAACAACCAGCAGCCTGAACCCCACTGATACATGGATGGATACATGGATGCATGTTTTCATGTTGTTTACACCAAATTCTGATCATACTATCTGAATGTCGCAGCTGAATTCAAGAACCACACCTGGCAACATTTTTTCAATTTTCTGTTGTCCAGTTTTAGTGAGCCAGTGTTGTAGCCTCAGTTTCCTGTTCTCACTTGACAGGAGCGGCACCTGATGCTGTCCTCTGCTGCTGTAGCCCCTCTGTTTTTAGGTTCAATGTGTTGTGAGATGCTCTTCTGCATGCCTTGGCTGTAACGAGTGGTGAAATCCAAGCAGTCCTCTGACCTCTGGGATCAACAAGACATTTTCTCCCAGAGAACTGCTGCTCACTCAATACTTTCTCTGTTTTGGACCACTCTCTGTAAGGTACAACTGGTGCTATTGCTGCATATGGTAAATGGACTGGTTTATAAATAGTGCCTTTCTACTCTCAAAGAACCCTCAAAGCACTTTATTTACCCATTCATATGCTGAAGCGCTTTCTATCTAATGACATATATGTACCTTTACCTCCTGACCTACAGCACACCAGCAGCCAATAAACAATCTTTGCAGTGAAGAGATGTTGCAAAGACCTAATTAATAAGCCATAAATAAAAATCTGACATAATTTTAAACGGATTTTTTTGCAATTTCCTGTTAACTAAGACCTTTGTAATAAAAAGTTACCTTATTTAGCCTTTTATAAAATCACATTTGAAATTCTTTGAATCCAGGATCTTGTGATAATAAACCAAATCTGGTTAATCTGGTTTATCATGAGTGCGTGTAAGCGGTCGCACATGTTTTTTTTCCTTCTTGTTTACATGTTGTGCTAAAATGTAAATAGAAACTTGGAACACAAATATTTACATGTATTAAGTATATGTATCACACTTCACAGTTTAGACCTACAAATTGGATGGGTAAGATAGTTACGGGTAAGGAGTATTAAAGTAAATGTGAATTTGTGCAGGGTCCAGCATGTTTTCTATCAACCTTGCCAGCTTCAAGAAGCTGTATTAAACGTATAATAAGTAGGGCATGATAACAGCATGCTTGAAATGGTGCAACTGGCTTTTTGATCGCTTTCTTACCAATGTAGAAATGGAGAAACTCCAGAGCAGCCAGCAGGAAGAGCAGAAAGATGTCACACACCAGAGCATCGGAAGGATAAGACAGCACCAAGCCTGAGAGCAGCAGACACGGTTAGGTACATCGGAGTCTTTGGAAAAGTCGCGTGAGAGACATCACTCACTCTTTTTGATGATTAACCCGAGAGTGAAGAGGAAGTAGAAGACAAAATAGGCGGCTGTCACATGGAGCAGCAGCTGCAGAGTCACAGACGACAGCTGGGTGCAAAGTTAAGCATCACTCGTTATCAGATACTTTTCTGACTGTGGCGTGCACGTTTTAATAATAAAAAGAGAAGGATACGACACCCGCCGGCCTCCCTGCAGACACAGACACACCGAATTAGACTCGGCACAGTGGACCAAAACAGGAAGAACACCGCTGTGAAGTTTTTGTGCGTTAAATTAATACAATTTAAACGTTGTGATACGTTTACTGCTAAGGTTTGTGTTTAGCAACCATAGCAACGCGTCCACCTACCTGGTCTGGGCAGCGCCATTTTGATTTTTTTACTCTCTTTAAACTACAAACGTTAACGTCGCCGCCTGCTGGTGGGAAGATAAAACTACACTTTGGGCCTGGCCAGAAAAAAAACCCTTTATAGCTAACATATAAAATGGAAAATAAATAAAGTAAGTAAAGCAAAGTCATCTTTATCGCTGGACTGGACCCTTTTAGATCACAGGTGTTGGCTTTCAGATTAAAGCCTATGTTTGATACCACTGGTATAAACTGTATTGCTTTTTGTTTTATTGGCCCTGGTAATTTCGCTTTTTTACTGATTAATTGCTGAAACACTAACATCTACTGCATTTAACGATAGATTTAGCGATCTTAGATAGAAAAACATGTTTTTGTATGGTTTAGATATAATAAACTACTCATCAAAAAGACATGCTGAAAGGGATAGCAGGGATAGCAGAGTAGGTAGAGTTGTTGCCCCATGATCGGAAGGTCAGGGGTTCAACTTCACTGAACGGCTAACTTGAGGTACCCCTGAGCAAGGTACTGTTCACCCACTGCTTCACTGGGTGAATGGGTTAAATGCAGAGGAGTAATTTCCCTACGGGGACTAACACCTACACATTTTGTAAGAAAAACAACAGAACCATACATTCATCTATACCTTAAATAAAACACATACGTGTTTAATGAATGTGTGGATTTGACTTGGCCTCCAAACACTCCAGATCCCAATCCAAGGCTCATTCAACTGAAGCCTTGCCACACTGACCACACTGAAAAGCCAGATATTTCCTACAGGAGCAAAAGCAGAGCTAAATGGAGTCCATAGATGCTGGATTTTAATTAGGTCACTGATTGCTCACTTGATTATTAGGCTATAAAAAGTACAAATTGATTCTGTTTTGTTCATTTGTTCCAAGTGGCTAAACAGTCCATCAGTAAACCAGGTGAGAGTTGGAACGCAGGTCACAGAACAGTCTGCCAACAAAGTTTTTAAATTTTGGAGTATCAGGATATAATTTGTCATTTGTTTTTAACTGATAACTTCAGTATTTATTATTTTTGTTGCTAAGGAAGACAGTCATGATCAAAACCTCACCCCACACTTAACCACACTCCAAAGTCTCCATATGTCTTTGTTCGCAGGGTTTATTTCGCCACAACATGTAAGATTTGTGCATGTGTGCGGCACACTCATTCACACACACATACAGTTCGCGAGCTATATGAGATAAGACATACAGAATACCAAAATGAACTGCTTTAACATAGCCAGCTGTTTCATTGTCCTCCGCAGCCTCTATCTGTTTCTCTTTCTTGCTTGTCCTCTGAAACAATCTGCATAGTGTGGCTGGAAGAACGGAGGCGTTGTTGTGGTTGAATGGAGGAAAAGCAGAGGGGTGAAGGGGTGGAGAGGGAGATGGTCCAGCTGTGGGGGAACAAGACAACACAACGGCATCTCACATGTGGGGGAACGGGGGGCGGGGTGGGCGTCAAGGCAGCGGGGGCTGCACACAGTGGCATTGTTATAAGGGGGAGGGGGGGTGGGTGGGATGCAGCTGATAAGGTTGAGAGAAATGGATCATTCCTTCAAATCCTCCCCTTGGGAAGCTTTGACACAAAACACTCCTGTTGCTGCTCGTTTAAGCTCAGGAATTCAAAAAGAAGTCGTTTAAACCACGAAACTGACTCCAGGTCAAAGTTTCACAAATGTTTTTATTACATGAAATGAGTGAGAAAATGTTTATTTTGGGGATCATAAATCATCTCCTGCTGAAAGCGAACTTTAAACTGTGCTGATCAAGTTCCGGACTGGCCCTCTCTGAGCTGCGTGCTGTTTGTGATCATGGAAAAAAATATGTTTTCTCAGTCTAGTCAGTTCTGTTTATTTTTTTCCCCAAAATAACAAATTATAGATTTAGTTTAGAGATTATAATATGATTAACAGTACCTGCCAGCCCACTATTAGAAAGAGTAAATCATTATGATTCTGTAAAAGGTTTTACACACAGAAAAATAAAGTGGCAAAAATAAAATGACAACAGATTTGTTTAAAGTTATTGCCCATAACTTGTTTAGGAGCATTATAACACTGAAACAAAATAAATAAAAATAAGATCTAGTTAAAGGAAATAATCAGTTGTTTTGTAAAGGGATAGTGAAACTAAAAGAAAACTCCAAGTTAAAACAAAATAATGATAATAAGAGTGAAGCAATGCCAAATTCATATTGAAACTATCTGTAAAGACAGACCACAGAGTATCTGGGTCCTCACAGAAACTTTAAAGTTTTTTCCTTTTTTTTCTCCTGGGATGTTCGCAGCAGCACATCCCTCACCTGCCTCAGCTCCTCTCCTCCGACTCTGCTGCTCACATCCTGTCTGAGAGGGAGAGGCAAAGGAGGAAGAGACTCAACCTGAGGGAGTCAACTTTAACCCTTTTTAATTCTTTTCTAACTTTTCATTTAACCGTCGACTTTTTCTCCCAGTGTCCCCCAGGAGGCTGCAGATCGCTTTTAAGAACGCAAACCAAACATTACTATGAAGCGTGTGGGAGCTGAAGGGAAGGCGCGACTAAAGGGACGTTTCTAATGATTTTCTTACAGAGACTTTTAGTGACAATTTAATTGAAAAAAAACCCCAAATCGACCGAGATTAAAGCTTTAAAGTTATATTCAGCTGAAACGGCGAAGAACATACAGAATATTAATCCAGTTCCAAGGTTTGATTATTTGAACAGGAGGAAAGAAGTTCTTCGCAAACGGTGGATTGAAGCGCAAGTAGAAAAAAAGTCGCGATAATTGTAAATTAGAGTCCGGGATGTTTGTGTGAATGTTTCCCCGATCCGAATTGATTTCGTTCGGAAAAGGGGAGACTTTCATGGATTTTTTATGTGGGACCCGCTAGGATGGACCAGGACGTGGTAGATGAAACAGAAGCGTTACAGAGATTTTTTGAAGGTAAGACTTTCTGATTATTATAAAGTTTCTTCTTAAAACTTCAGAGAAAAGTGGTCTTTTTAAATTTATATAACCCGACCTTACTTCTAGAAAACTGCATTTCGTGAAGAAAATAAGCGCCGATCTGTTTTTGAATATTTCTTTTTGTTAATTCCACTTTTACGCACAGCATCAGTGTGAAAAACCCCTCCGCTGTTTTAATTTACCGGATACGGCAGGTGGTTAACATGAGATGATAGACTGGGTGGTCATATGAGAAAGTTTCTCTTTCACAGTAAATGTTTCCTATATGCTGCCCTCCTAAAAAATAATACTTATATTGTTAAAATTCAGGAGGGTTAACGGGTTCGGGGAGAGTGGGTCGGTGGGTGAGGAGGTGGGGGCAAAAGTGCTGGTGATGGGGAACAGATCAAGTAAAACTGGGAATCCTAAGAGCAAAAAATGAGTTGGAGGAGGGTGGGGTTGAGGGTTGAAAGGGTAGGAATTCAAGTGAAGATAAATGTTGTGTTTTGTAAATGTGCTGCAGGCACGGTGTGTGTGTTGTTGGTGTTAGAGACGCGATCATCATGTTGCAAACAAATGTGTCACGTTAGCCAGCAGTTATGCTGCAAGGCTTTGGACAAAATCAGTCTTCAGACTTGTATTTCGTGTAATTTCAGCAGGTAGACTTTATTTTTCTAAACTGATGTTTCTCTTTGTTTGGTTTCTGCTGTGACGTTGACGTCCTCGGTTGAGCTGCCTGTCTTGAGTTCAATTATTCAGTCGCAATTTGAGTAATTGCCTGACTTCATGAGCCTTTTTTCTTCTCTGAAATTTCTCATCACATGTGGCACAAGAAAACCCCATTATTCAAATTACAAGAGTTTCCCTGTGTATTGAGTGACTGTGTAATTTGTGTAAATAATAAAAGAACAACGAAGACCAAAAAAAAAAAAGAAACACAACAGAAGGAAAAAAAAAATAAGTCAACATAACAAATTCACACTTTACCAATTTGTTTGTTTGTTTTTTAATTGAATAAATAACTTTTCCAGGGAGCGTCAGGTGCACATATACAAAAACACTCTACATGACAAGTTATCTGTGAAGAGGCTTAGCACTTTATTATAGTACACACTTAGTGCTGACTTAAATATACACAGCCATCCATGACTGTCAGAGGTTTCTCGCCATTCTGAGAGGAATTTAGTGTGTTTACATTCTTGCTTTGGGAGTAAGAGAGATGTTCTTACTTTGGCTTTATTTCAGCCGCTCTCGCTTGGGCTAAAATGTCAACTTGTCCATGAGAAGTATAAAGTACGTGCTTATTGTCCTCTTTCTCCTAACTACCCCTTATGATTTTGATGCCACAAGTGTTCGTCTGATATTGAATTGAAGATTTGACTTTAAAGTGGAGTGAAAGTCGAAAATCTGCAAATCTGAATACATGAGATAATTAAGCTGGGGTCTTTCAGTCATGCCTGAAACACAAACAGACGTGCACGCACACACACAGCTCTATAATGGATTTCAGCACCAGGTAAACTGTTGTAATGGTGAAATATGTATACATTCACTTTAATGTACATTCCTGACATAGCCCTGGTAGCTGTTAAATGCAATGAGGTGAGACTGGTGTTTCTCCTCGGGTATTTGGCCTCTCGCTCTCTTTCTCTCTGACTCCATTAGAGTGACAGTTAGCAGACAGGGCGAGGAGGTGAGATAGTGCAGGCTCAGGGTGGAGAGAAACTGGCTGGGTTGAGGGAAAACCCAACGAAAGCACCAACCCCCTCAAAACTTGACCTTCTCCTCTCTGACTCACTATAGTGACTCGAAGTCGAGCCGTGTGTGAGCGCAACGTTTAACAGTAACATTTGTTGCTGTTGTCTTGGGTTTCTCCATCAGGTAAACAAACGATTGGTTGAATCATCTGTGTGAGATTTTCCAGCCTCAAAAAATGAGTTCGAAATATGGTGGGGAGGAAAAAAAGTGTGGATCCAGTTGACGTTACAAGGCGTGTTAGCGGGCCTGTGTAGCTGCACCTACACAGAGGAATCAGTGACGCCTACCTTACTCATCAAATCATTTTTTGTAAAATATTTTCCCAATTAAAAGATTCATTACTTTCTTTTCAAAATGACACAAAGAGCCAGCACAATCACACAAAGATATCCAGTCTACAGTCACAAAAAATAAAGAAACCCAGCAAGTTCACACAGTTAACAAGCTGGAACCTTGGAACAAAAGGGCACAAATGATGAAGTGATATAAAAATATTGCTAATGAATGCTGCTGGCTTTCCAGGCACTTGGTTACAAATCAGTTTCATCACTTTCAAACGTACCCATGCAGATGGAGGATGCTGTTATTTCTGTACCTGCCAGAAATAATGAAATAATGAAAACAAAAAAACAATCTTTGAGCCTATAACCACTTAACAAGTCTAAAGGTGGATTAATAATTTTCTTGGTTCAAGAGCAATCCATGACCTGGGTTACTAAGTCCCGCAGTACTCCCACAGTCACGGTGAATAATGGATAAGAAGGCTGTCACTTAGATGGTTCCTCTGATTCATGGATTTAGCAATGAAATGCTGGTTGAGGAGTTTATTGTTTTTGAGCAGCCAGGCTTACTGCGCTTACAAGTGGGTTCTATTTTTCATTGTCCCGCCCCACTCCCTTCACTTCAAACTGCCATCCCACTAATCCTCAGGTAGCGAATGTTGTTTACGGCTCCACTCAACATCAGGAGATTAAGTTCATGTTTGTGTGCAATAATTTGCAGGCAGGTAACAGATAGTGTTAACAGAACAAATTTGCTGTGAAGACTCTGCTTCTTATTGGATGTTTAGACTGCATCTTCCATATTTGATTAGTAAGCAATAACTGAGGTCTTCTTTACTTCTCTGTGTCTAAACGCGTTATCATAAGAAAACCTTTTTTTTTCATCGTCTGCTACACGTTGCTCCGCATCTTATCTTTATTCCTCTATTTTTTTCCCCTTTTCAGCGTCTTCTCCCTCTTTGTTTCGCCATGCTCTGTAGCTCTGTCTTGCACTGACCCTCGACCTCACAGTTGCAGTGTTTCGCTGCTTTCCAGCCTCTCTCTCTGTGTCCCGGTCCCAGCCGTGTTACTCCTATAATCTCCTGAGCCAGGTCCACCGGTGCGACCAGTGCTTGTATGCGACAAGGGCTGTGTGTGGTAGCCTGGTACAGCCCTTTCTCATGACTGGGAAATAATCCTCATTATAACAGCCTTTCTCACACACACACACGTGAACATATACACAGTATGACACACACACACATTTAGGTACTCTAATCTACGGCTTTCAGGTCTGCAGGAGAAAGGTTTTTTAGCCCGAGTAGGGAAACATGTGAAAAATAGACAGGAATTGTTCTTCTCATCTTCTGTTTCAGGTGTTTTCAACTCAAGGACTTCAACATGCTTTGGCTACGTGCAGGTACTCTGAGCCGCTCTGTCCGCTCTGTTTCTGTCTAGATTCAACTTGTTAGTCTGCACCCAATGAGGGGGCTTTCTGTTCATCTCACTCAATAATATCTGTGTCCAAGGGATGCTCTGCACTCTTTTAATGGTAACTCTGTCATGTTAACAAATAGAGAAGACCAGTAACCTTAGAGTTATGTCCAGCTAGTCTAACGCCTTCTACTGATGATTTCACACATTAACTGTAATCTGTAGGTGCTATCCCCATGTCTCTAGTTTGAGCTGCATTTTTGAGAGCAGCTGAGTTATTGTTAGGCTGTGCGCGTGGATGAAATTGACATTATCTGAATGCATCAGGTTTTTTTATAGATTTTTACGGGGAGGGGGCTAGTTCAAATGGGACGGTGAAAAACAGATAAATAGAGAACCTTTTTGTTAAAAGCAGGCTTATATATCAATGAAATCCCAAATCCAGACTCTAGCAATCAATACTTTCTACAAATATAACTTTAATGCTCGTTAAAAATTTTTTTTTTTTAGGTTTTTTTTACTGTAATTATTATTGTTGGTTAATCGTGCGTTGTGTTCTTGGTGTGCGTATGTGCGGCCAAGTTCACTGTAGTCCAACTGTTTGCTAATCAGGTGGACTTTGTTCACTCTTAGTTAAGATACTCACTAAGTGTTTAATTATTAACATGTTCATGCAAGCGCATGCAAATCTCATTTGGATGCGAAAATCAATAACGTTTAGAAAATTTGTTGAAGATTAGAATTGTTTTTTTTGTTTGCTTTTTTTCTTAACTGTCATTAACCTTGATAATAGTTTACATATGTGTCCTCCAATTGGAAGTGGTGCCCTTGAGCCCTCCGTTTAGGGAAAAAGGAGGGAAAAACTGAGGAGGAATCTCTGTTCAAGGATCTAGATGTTGCATGTAATGGAAAAACAGTCCAGTCGATTCACACTGTTGATGATAAATGTATAGTTTGGAAAGATGTTAAGACCGTGACCCAAGAGGATGATGAGTAACCTTGATGTGGTGCCAAAAACAAAACACCTGAGTAACATGACACTTTAACTGAAGAGGTCATGTGACTCGGGATTCTAACTTCATGATGCTTTGACTTAGCACAACCTCAGCCAAGGCCACTGTCCTATTTTACACAGGGAAGTGATGCCGATGCAGCTTGGGAGGTATAATTTAAAAAAAAAAAAAAAATGGAAAGAAAATTTTAATTTGTGCGTTTAACCAAATGCTATGAGTGAAACTGTGATTAACAAGCTCTCCCACACTCAGTCCTCTGTCTTTACAAGCAAGGCATTGAAATGGTGGCAAAACACACACACTCATGAGCATAAAAACAAGTGCGTGTTCACATGTGCACGCGTATGCGTACTCACACAGGCACACACACACATACATCCCTCTCAGCCCCTAATCTCTCAAAGGGCGAGTCTGTATCGAAGTTGGACTGACAATCACTTCACTGTTCCTCACTGAGCACAGCTGGACAACGAAAAACATGGAGGACAGGGAAATGTATACATCCAGTTCACAACAACTGAAGAGAAAGCGATTTAATAATCGGTGCATTTTTTATTAGTAGTAAAACACAAAGTGATGGGGTAAAGTTGCAACAGTGAAAGTGTATTCCAATTCCTGACATCCTTGTCTGACGATAACTGAACTTTACTCTTGCTTTAGCCCCAATATTTAGACCTGTGCTGTTGTACTGGTGTCTCTATCGGGTGTCCAGTCTTTATTTAAGTCACAGTCGTTGTATCAGGTTTGAATCGCATGTTGCAAAGATTTTACTCTTACCTTCTTCTCAACACAGTGATAAATGGAGCTAACTGTGATTTTCCATTTATTTTCTAAAGTCGCTGCTTATATGGACAAACAAGGTTGAAACATATAGCTCCCTTTAACCCTGTGAGATTTCACTGTTTAGCTGTTCTTCCACTGCTTTACTGTTAACTGGACTGCTGCAACACTTATGGTGTTGTCAGCTGGAGCAGATAGCTGTTTTTTGTTCTGTTTTTTAACACAAAGACTTTCAGTGAAAGTGGAGGAACTAAAGAGTTGGTAGAGACCAAAACAGAAAGAGAGCAAATATTAGCTCTACATTATCTAACCGGCCACAATGATTTTTCAAATTGCCCACAAGCTTTTGCTATGCCACCCTAAAAGCTGACATTATCCAACTATTGTATTCCTGAACTATTTAAATTTCTGCTGAGTGAAAAAGAAATCTAATAACTGCAGATTTAAGTAATTGAAGTCCATAAATGTTATGTTAGAGACAAAGGCATAATTCAATAAATACATTTAAGTCGCATCTCTGTTTGGTAGGGATCGGTTTCTACTGGGCAGAAAGATGGTCTGTCTCATATTTTCCCTTCAGTTTTCCTCTCTGTTTTTCCGCTATAGCTAGAACCCTTAGACATTAAACTTGCATTCTGCCCATCCTGCCCCCCTCTCTCCCCTTTCTCCTTAGCCTCCATCTATCTGCCCTCCCCTCTCCCTCTATCTCTCAATTTTTTCTTATCAGTCCTGCCAGCTCAAATTTACTGCCTCTTTGGGTGGGGTGCACATCTGGATCTTATTTAAGGGGAACCATCCTGCTTTTCTCCCTTTGCACTGGCATGTATTAGGAGACATTCACCATCTGTTTCTTCCCAGTGAAAACAAGACAGTTTACATCATAAATAGTGCACCATAAGGATTTATGATGTCAAACTGTCGAATTTTATTTGATTAGCTTGAGACCAGCGGTTTAGTCTGTTGCCTTAATGATTAAGACTTGTAACTTTTTTTTTTTGCTGTACACTTTGGGGTTTTTATTCAAAATACAATGTTGTCTAATAAACTGTCTGTGGTGATGAGTCAAAATGTTTAAAGTGGGTTCAGAGAAACTGTGGCACGAGTACTATAAAGCGACCTTTTCGTTTGGTTTCAGGTAAACTGAACGAAGTTAGTAGATGTTTTTATTTTAAAAGGAAAGTGAGAAACATTTTCCAATGTTAACACAAAAATTCCTTGCATTCCCAACTGAGTAGCTGCTTAATCTATCAGAGGAAGAGTATGTGTGAGTGTGTGTGTGTGTGTGTGTGTGGGGGGGGGGGGGGGGGTGAAAGAAAGAGAGAGAATGAGCAAGAGAAAGAAAGTCTGAGGTTCACTGACCACCCACTATACCAGCCCCCCTCCCAACCACACTGTGCCCAGCACAGTTTGGGACAATTTTAGTGACAGCTTTAGCGAAAGTCTCACCTTCGTGTAACACTCGAGATGAATGTTCTGTTTGACATAGTAAATGCCAGTTTTTATAACCTGGTTTACTCTTTTCTAAATATATCCATAAGAATGTGCTCGTCCTACATATTGGCATTTTAAAGATTAGGTGGGGTCATGTGTTTGGGATTTGTGAGGCTTTGCCTCTCAAAGGGTAAAAATGCCGCAGGGTTGGAATAAGGATTTGGAAATGATTGAAAATGTGTTTCTAACTCACCTTTAAGATGAACTTAAATTTCAACAAAGAAGAAAAATACTGACAATAAAATCCTGCAGTCATACTCAAACAAGTGTATGCCCAAAATTTTGATTGTGTGTAAATTTTCCATGTAATTTCATTACAGAAGTACAATATTAAACATTCAATTTAATGCAGTCTGGTTAAATTAAATTGACTTGATTTGTACACATTCAGTTTGCATTAAAGATTAATTATTTAAACAAATAAACCTTTGATTTTATATGCTTAAGCAAAATTAGAATTTTTCCCTGTTTAGGAAAAAAAAAAATTCTAAGGATTTTGTCCAAGGTTGAAACGGTGACGTAAAGTGATTCCAGTTGCTTTGTGTAAGATTAGAAACATGCTATCCATTTACCATTCCAGTCTATATGTGTAACCACTTAGTGGCACTGAATCATAAGCATGTAATGATAACTACCAGATCCTAGTTGCTCACTCCTGAAATGATGATGTTTAAATTGTTTAAAAGCCAATCACAGCTCTTCTTTTTCCACGATTTTCAATTATATGTTCAAGAAAACATAACGACCTTTTAATCCATGAATGTGTTGATATCACATGCTCTACTGAGTTTATAATATGTTTTAATGTTCGTTTTGTGTTATGTTTTTAGATAGGGAATGGTTACAACACAGGCTTATGTGGAAACCGCAACTCTCGTGGCACTGAGTGAAGTTGCTGAAAGACTCCTTTTGCTAATCCCCAGATGCTCTCTATCTCCCCTCCATGTTCCCAACCCTGCCTTCACCACAGGTCATGATATTACCAGCTCTCTGGAACCAGCCAACATCGACACCAGTATCCTGGAAGAGTACATCAGCAAGGAGGACGATAGTGCTGACATGTCAGTAGGGACTCTGAACCAACCCAGCAACGTCAAAACAACATCCGCCAACCACATCAGATCATGTTGTTACAAAGGAATTTGTTTTTCCTGATAAGGCTAATCCTTTTTTCTTCTTCTTTTCTCCCAGCTGTTTCTCAGAGGTCCACAGCACCCCAGGACCAAATTATTCATCTCCCCAAGCAGGAGTGTCCTCCTCTGGAGGGTTGGTGTGTGGTGTGAGCCCCCCTATTCCACTACGCCAAGGAGCCCCTCCACCTGGGCCCCCTAGCTGCCAGAACGCCTACCCCCCAGGTCCATCGCTGGGCCTCCGACACGGCTACCCCTGTCTGGCACAGCAACAGCAGCAGCAACACCAGCAACAGCAGCAGGCTCACGTCAAACCTGAGCACAGGGGCCATTACGCTCCAGGGTGAGCACAATAGCATGGTGTTAGATGGATAGAGGTACAGGGAGGACACAAAACATAACGTGAGTTGATGAAAAGGAGTGCAGATCCTAGATGCTCTTGGCACCTCACAACCTACAGCTCCATTATGCAATCAATACTTAATCAAGCGTCATTTGAACAAATAAAGCTTCAGATGCTCAAGAGGGGGAGGGAGACTGATAACAGCCAGAGAGAAAGAGAGTCAAATTACGTCCTGCAAAAAAAATTCAGACACACACATCTCGTGTAAAGGGCTTGTACATGAGAGTGATCCCAGGTTCTGCCTTAGATATAATGGCAGTTGGAAAACAAGAAGAATGCATGGGGACGATTTCTAGCACGGTAGAATTTTAAATATAGCTCTGATTATAAAATCTTGCTATTGTTAGTTTGTGAGGGTAACATCTACTACCTTATTTGTTTTTATATTTGTTTATTAGGACACTACCTGAGTCACCCCCAGACTCCAGCTCAGAACCGTACTCTCCCCAACAGGTGAATGGTGAGTAACAAGTGTTTTTTCTCTCTCCTTAAAAAGAGAAAAGTCAAACGAGCTCCAATAATAAGGAAAAGAAGTGGTGCTTTAAATCAAAGAAAGTGGGAGAAAATATGAAAGGTTTACACAGGTTAAACTTCTCTGAGTCAATATCTGTTAGTCATCAGTTTGGTGTGTTTGAACAAGCAGAAACTCGAGTTCATTTGCAAACAATTCGATACCTAACAAGGCACTAAAGGAAGCTGGGGTCTGGTATTTATTAATGTTTTAATATTCTACATTTTCTGAACACGTTCATTTCAGGTGCACTTTTCAGTTCAGCGTACAAGCTGAATACCGGCCGTGCCCAAAGTCACATTTCTATGCCGCTCAAACACCTGTGTTGGTATTAGTGAAAAAGGTGTGGAATGGTGTTATCTGATGGGCACCCCTTCAGTTTGAAACAATAGAAAAAGACCTTTAGCCAAGGTTGGAGGACAGCAGAATAAACTACAGAAAGAAATGCAAAACAGGAGGATTGATATGTAGGAGGAAATTTACATTCTGAGTGTGAAAAAGGAGCCACAAGGGCCGACAGTTTGTAGAACAATGTAACCATAATTCTCCTTTCCCAATGGGTTTTTTTTAGATCCTCACATGATCAGGACCATGACTCCAGAGAACATGTGCCACATGACTCCAACGCCGCCTCTCCCACCACACGGGCACTATCCCAGCATGCATCGGGACATGTACCTGAAGCCTGAGCCCATGATATCCCAGTACGCCATTGGACCGGCTGCAAGCGGAAGTGGAGACATGCAGCAGACGCAGATGCTTCATCAGTTACTTCAGCACCCTCAGGGTCAAGAGTGAGTCATGACGATGCACAGGGTTGAGGAGTTGGGGGGGATTGCGTTGCCCAGAGAGAATGATGGCTAATCTTTACAATTTCTTTCTCTCACAGCAGCGTTCCTGCTCATCAAGCAAAGAAGAGGAAGCACTCTGACTCTCCCAACAGCACCCTGAATTCCCAAATCCTCACAGGTATCATCAAACAAGAACCAGGTAGGCAGGCATCTTCTTTTCCCCCCTTCCTCACCTCCTCTACTTCACCTTCTCTCCACTGCCCTTAAACTCTAACACAGATATAGACGCTTACAGAACAGATATGAACATTATTAACAGTCCTTGGTCACCCTTTAATAGCCCACATTTCAAACTGTTTTTCACAGGTTTAATGCAGGATGCAGACAATGCCTACCTGGACCCAAATTATCAGTGCATTAAGTGGCAACCTCACCAGCAGAACAAGTGGACGCTGCTATATGATGCCAACTGCAAAGAGCTGTGGGTGGAAGTTCACTTGCACACGTTGTAATGTTTATTTGGAACGAAAAGAGCAGAAATGCCCCCACAGAGGCTCAAAAATGAGAGGAGTCTTAATTAGTTAAATGGATAATGTGAACAAAGTGTATAGCGGGAGTGCCAAAGGAATAGGAGTGTTGCAAAAAAGGCCTCTAAATTCCTCAGTGGTGAGCTGTGCGGGGGAGTGACGAGCACAGGGTTTCGGCTTAGAAAGGCAACGTGAGGAGGGGGTATAGGGAAAAAAATTAGCGTGCACCTTCTTATGCACTCACAGTGCCAAAATAAAAAGAAGTATAGGTAGGGAGGAGGGTTAGAATGAACTCACTAGACCTTTCAGATATGTTATCAAAACCACCTGGTTGACCATCACAACTTTTAGAACACCATGCCTACTTAAAACAGAGAAGAAAGACAAAGAAAGAGTCTTTTCATTTATTATGAAGTTCTTTTTTTTATTCAGATCTTTTAGGAATCTCAAATACGTACACCAATTTTATTAGGCTACAGTGTAATTGATTTAAAATTAATGTTAAGGACAGATAAATCCACGTGCATGTCTTTATCTTTAGTGATAAAAATACGGAAACTATGAAGTTTCCTGTGTGTTCCTAGTGTTAAGATGCTTTCTCTTTCCCTGCTTTTAGCCCGATGCCAACCTACCGTGTTGACGCTGACAAAGGCTTCAACTTCTCCTTAGCTGATGATGCTTTTGTTTGCCAGAAGAAGAACCATTTTCAGGTCACGGTATACATCGGCATGCTTGGAGATCCCAAGTATGTCAAGACAAGCGAAGGACTGCAGCCCATTGATTGTTTTTATCTCAAACTTAATGGAGTAAAGGTGAAGGCAACATCGAGGCAGCAGTATTGTAACTGGCTATAGTATTTATTAGTTCTGTAGTATATTGACTGCATGGGTTATTTCTGCCTTCACTGCCAGGTGGAAGCCATGAATCAGTCCATCAGTGTGGAGCAGTCGCAGTCCGACCGCAGCAAGAGACCTTTCAAGCCAGTCCTGTGAGTTTGAGGTTTTTAATTGAGAAACAGTAAATAGCTGTAGTGGTTTTGTTTTTTCATTTTTAAATAATCTCTTGATTTTTGTCTCTTTCAGTGTCACTTTGCCTTCAGATCAGGTCACTAAGGTCACAGTGGGACGGCTCCATTTTAGCGAGACCACAGCAAATAACATGAGAAAGAAGGGCAAGCCAAACCCTGATCAGAGGTGAAAAGCCACTGCACGTAAAAATACCACACGCTTTGCTCACAGGCCAAGTTCGGGTAGTCACATCTACCTCGGATTATTCTGCCTTTCCAGGTATTTCATGCTGGTGGTGGCGCTCCATGCACAGTCCCACAATCAGAGCTACACTGTGGCTGCTCATGTGTCTGAGAGGATCATCGTCAGGGTAACGTCTGGCCATGTCTGTCTGCTTCCTACAACAATCATATCCCTTGTGAATGTGACACCTTACTCTTTGTCTGCTATGCACACCTTTCTGTAATACACTATTTCTCACATCATCTTCTCTCTTTTCTGTTCTTTCCATTAGTTTTATCTGCATGCCTGTAATCTTCATTACACCTCAAATACTTTTGTTTAGAAGAGTTCATATTATGAAACAAAGCGCATTGTTACTGTCTTGTAACAACTGTATATCTTTTTTAAAAACCTACTATTCATGAACTAAGTACAACAGTCTGGATTTATGCTTGCATTTTAAATTCATCACGTTTTATATCTTTTGAATGTATCTAAAATGTTAAAATCCCCAAATTTTGAAATCAATTGTTTTTGCTGGACAGTGACAGTGTTGTCATTAACCTACTCAGATAGCAATATTTGCTTACAATGTGGTTCTCTTGTGGTTCACGTTTAGCCTTTACTGACAGTGATGAGCATTGCTATCTCAATTCAGCCACACCTTAAACAGTAACCCTCATTTCATTATATTTTGCTTCCAAAGAGACAGACTTTCTTGTAATTTTTTAAAAGTGGTTGTTATGACGCTCCCACACTCATGAAAGCCATGGCTTGCTGTTGATTGGCTGCCATGGGAGAACCATCAGCTAATGCAGGGTACCTGTGTCTTGCAGGCTATAAAAGCTGGCCCAGATGAACTGCTCAGTCTCTCTTCTACTCCACCTGACACAACCTATTGATGAAGTTTTGATTAGGTTATGTTTATTACATCATTTTATATTTTAATATATTTAAACTCTCTCCTTATCACCTACTTTTACCCAGTTTGTGACAGTGGTCTTGAGCATTCTTATGACATTGGCTTTTTTCCCCCCTCATTTTTGTTCGAGTCTTTGTACCTGATATTTTCAGAATAATATATTTTTTTTGTAAAGCCACACACATACCTATAACGTGTTAAAAAAAATCACCTAACTGAAGGGAAGATCCGGTGGTGTGTCAATTTTAAATTGTATCTTTAGGCACTCACTACCAAACAGATCATTTGTTTCTATTTCTTCACTCAATTTTACAAAAAATGCCAAAAATAACATAGTTTGATGGGGTTAAAATAACATTTTTGCACCAACAAGGTGATTTCCACAGAGCACAAAAACTTGGCACATCTCAGCATGGTGTGGAGCGTGTTCTTAAAAATGTATGAAAACTGGACAATTGTAGGACAAAACAATAAGTTGCAGGTCTCGAGCATATAAACAGCGTCTTAAAGTCATGTCCTTAAAAAATATACTGATCCATCTACTGTTTACTAAAGCCTGACCAGAAATGACCCCAGTAAAAAGATGTCAAGAAGCCTTCTTAGGAAAGGGAAGCTGGGAGAAAAGGTTGAGGTACGCTAAACTACACAAGACCTGGACTAAAAATCAATGGCAACAGGTCTGATGGAGTGGTGAATCTTTAAATCTTCAGCAATATGTTCCAAACTCATGGTTTGGGGCTGCATTTCAGAAAGCGGTGTTGGGGAACTTGTCAAAATTGATGGAAGTATGAATCCAGAAATCTCTCTGATTTTGATCTGCCATGCAATACCATCTAGAAAGCCTCTGACTTGCTTCTTTTTTCAGCATGACCACGATCACAGTCTGTCATGAATCGACCTCCCCAGAGTCTGAATCTCAGTATTATTGAAGCAGAATGGGTCCATCTTGACAGAGAGCAAAAATATAAAAAATGAGGGGTGGCTTGAGACTTTTGCACAACACTGTATATGAGCCAGACCGTAGGCACATCAGGCCATTACAACATTTGACACTGATATAATTGACTTATAAGTGGCAAAGGTAATCCTGACATATCTAATATGTATGCTATCTGGGTAGATTTGTAAAGCATATGATTACAAAGTATGATAGCAAATATTAGAAGAGCTTTTTGACTGTGACACGTACATTTGCTTATTGTTAGACAATGACTTATTAAACACTAAATAAGCTTGTCTGCTTTCTTGCAAAAAGCAAGATGAGAAGATGTTACACATCTCTGCACGGTAATGCCGGTTAGCTTAGCTTAGCCTAGCATAGCAGCAATACAGAACTGGAACAGCTCAGTTACTTTTGGTTGTTTGTATGATGTGTTGCCTGCCCATGTAAACAAATGAAAAGTGTTTATAGTTGTAAGGCAGAGTCATCATTTTATAATGACTCACTTAGAAAACGTCTGCTTGGATCTTCTTATCTTGTTTGTGGGAAAGCAAATAAGCATATATTCCTAAATGTCAACCTGTTTTTTGGAGCATTGCATCTATCTTTAAAAAAAGCTTTTTTTATTATAACATTTTCAAAATCCCAATCACACGTTTTCTTTGTATCTCCTTCTTTGCTTCTCTGCGACAGGCATCCAACCCAGGCCAGTTTGAAAGCGACAACGAGGTGCTGTGGCAGCGTGGACAACTGCCAGACTCCGTCTACCACCACGGGAGAGTCGGTGTCAATACAGACAGACCGGACGAGGCCCTCGTTGTCCATGGCAACCTGAAGGTCATGGGCTCCCTTGTGCACCCATCTGACATCAGGGCCAAAGAAAATGTCCAGGAGGTCAGGATGGCACTCACAGTACATGTGTGCCTCAAAACTCTCAGCGTGTCATTGTGTGTTTTCAGGACACCATCGTGAATCATGCCATCCAAGTCATGTCATGTTGTATTCTTCATCTGCAACGTTAGCGTTGTGTTTTCATACCATCTGCACATTCTGTCTGCGTGTAGGTCGACACCACAGACAATTTAAAACGGATTTCTCAGATGAGGCTGGTCCATTATCAATACAAGCCTGAGTTTGCTGCCACCGTGGGCATAGAGAACACTGCAGAGACTGGTAACAACTTCCTAAAAAAAACTGTACAAGTTTAAATCTTGCATTTCAGCATCTCATTTGTTTGTGCAGTATATCATGCTATCATCTCAATGTCTTCATTTAGTATAAGTCCATTGTTAAGTATATCCTGCATTAATCTGTGAGGGCTTGCTTGGTGTATCCTTCTGCAGGAGTGATTGCTCAAGAGGTTCAACAAATTTTGCCTGAGGCAGTGAAAGAGGGGGGTGATGTGGTGTGTGCAAATGGAGAAACTATTTCCAACCTATTAGTTGTCAACAAGGTAATGAAAGTTCAGGCATGCATACAGTACCGTGCTCAAAGTCATTACCATCAACTCTGATTGCTTCCTCTAATTTCAAAGGAGCGTATCTTTATGGAGAACGTCGGAGCGGTGAAGGAGCTGTGTAAGCTGACGGACAACCTGGAGACTCGTATCGATGAGCTGGAGCGTTGGAGCCGCAAACTGGCCAAACTGCGTCGCTTTGACAGCATGAAGAGCACCGTGAGCGGGGGCACGGTCAGGTAAGAAAAATTCATTTACACATTATCACACAATGACAGTATGACCGTAAAGGTTAAAGAAATTACTTGTGTTTTTCTTGTTAATGTAGCCAGTCAGGAAGTTATTTTAGCAGGACAGGAAGTGGCCCACTAAAGAAAAAGACAGTCAACCCAGGAAGCAAGGTGCGTGATGATACTAGTGTTTTCTTTTCTCCCTTCGTTATTGTTGTTATTGTTCTGTTTTTGAAGTAAAATGTGCTCATTTAATTACATCTGATCTGCTTATTGCAGAATTTACCTCCAGATCAGGGCTGCATCAGTCAGAAGTTCATGCAGGGAACCATCCTGGCACTGGTTGTGGTCATGGCTTTCAGGTTAGAGGAGATAATGTGTTTGGTGAGGGGACATTAAACCCTAGACTATATTTAAAAGATGGAAATAGACACCATTTATCATCCATTTGTTCAAGCCCCAACTTTATGCCTCAAGTTGAGAATTTTGGCTGTTTTTTTCCCCTTTTTCTAAACATCACAAGCAAGTGGTGGATCTCTCTGAAAAATGCATGCTCTTATTACAGTGATTTAATACGCCATACCTTAAAGTATACTTCGCTTTGTCATGTATTTTACTCTAAAAGTATTTCACTCAAACCAAATAAGACTGAATCAAAACAGAGTTGAAACTACCAACTGAGATGATAAACTCAAAATGTTTACCAAGTTCATAAATTAAGTGAGAAAAAGAGCTATTTTCTGATAAATTTCTATGTAACTGTACTTCTTGCTGCAACAAAAGGAGTCGCCCCCTGCTGACCATTATAAACAATGCGAATGTTTTTAAACCAGTCAAACAGCAGATGCAACGCCCATCTTTTTTATATTGTCTATGAGTGGGCCAATAAAAAACGGATACATGATATGATGATGTTGATTTATTGGATCTTTATTTGTCCACAGTGTCATTTCCATGTCTGTCCTTTATGTACTCACTCTTCACCACAGAGGAGATGTCACTGAGAAAGATGGGTATGTGTTTTTAACACACAAACACCTTGTAGTAAAATGAAATTCATTTTTCACTTCTTTGTTAATGCCTTTCTATATAATCTGTCCCTGCTTTCTGTAGCTATGTTCCTTCCTGTGTTCTCTACATCTCTTGGATGCCCATCTTCACTGCCACTATAACTGTCTGTCCACCTGTCTGCCCATGGTACACAATCAACACCCAGTCCTACTACTCAAATTTCCTGATCTGCTCTTTCAGTCTTATCTTTGATTGCTTAGTAGGGCGTTTCTTTTGTTCTGTCTGAAAGGAGATCATGAGTCACATATCTAAGCATTCTTAAACTGTCTTTTACATTAAGTGTATCATTACTTGAACTAAACCATGTCCTCCTCCTGTACCAATGAATCTGATGCAGGTCAAGAGCTGAAGTGGGATCTTCCCGCAAGGGTCCAGATACTCCATTGTCCACTACCCTTGCACCAGGTGAGTGGAGGCTCTTATCAAATGACCACGCGGGATCAACTTTCACTGTTAAGTAGTAGTGTGAGTAGTTTTGCTTATCTGATTTCATTCTGTTTCCTCAAAACTCCTGCAGCTTGCTGTTCAACCACAGCCATAAACAACCAATCAGCTGCTGTTTCAACAATGAGTAACAACCAATCCACACCAGGTATCAAAGTCTCTGGTAATGTGAAAAAAGTCTTGTTTCTGAATGTCCATACACATTTATTATTTCTCCCTCTCTAGCTTTTAGCAGCCTAGTTCCTACACCCGGCCTGATTAACAAGAAGGCCAAGTCCAGACTAATGGACAAAGATCACAACAGAAACCGTCTGAGTCACACATCAGCACCCATTTATTTTGCCAAGTCCAAAAGGCCGAGCCCTGAAGAGACGGATGGAGCGGGAGCCATCAACCGTCTTCCTGGTGGGCAGCATCCACTGCCACGCAGACAACGCAGCCTGCACACAAAGGGTAAAAATCACAGCCCAGCCAGAGCACTTTCTTGACACGCATAATATGCAGTATGCAAACACAGTAAAGCCTTTTGTTTGACGATGGCAAACAAAAATTGTCTGCATGCTGTACAAAGGAATGCTATTAGTTTAGCGTCTAATGCTATTTTATTCCCTCTTTTTTTCAGGAGTGAAATCGTCTCCCTCTCTCAGTAGCTTATATATCATGGAGACAAACCAAGAAATCAAACTGCAAAACTGTGCAACAGCCAAAAGCTGCAGGTAAACACACAAAGGTTACTCTAATGTAGAGTTATGTGTACATTTTCACTATGAAAAACAAGTAAACACTAAAAAGAAAGAAACAAGAACAGTTTTATTGTGCCTTGGATGTTTTTGAACCCTATTGTAGGGATTTATTTTTTTTTTTTTTTGCTAACATGGCTGGAGTTGGGAATATGGTCACTATCAACCCAGTATCGCTTCATCATCTGGAGTGTTACGTTATCAGTGCATTACAACTTTGCATTATTAATGTTGCATGTTAATGCACCTTTTCTCTGTCTCATCTCTAGCTACACGGTATCACTTCATGGAAAAAGAAATTCCTCCATGTCACAAATCACGTTACACATGACGTGAGTACGCAAACGCCATCTGCAATAACAATAGCAAAGTTTTGATTTATAAACAAATGAATTCATAGTAATGTTTTACGTTTCCTAGAAAGACTTGTGGGGTTTGGTACTAACTACAAACTAATGGATGGAACTACTGTAGCTGCTTTCTCATGAAATAATTTCTCATATATTAAGCTTCAAATTGCACATTTACATTTTCAACGTTCAACATGCGAGATATTGTTGGGAGATTATCAGGAAATAAAAGACCAAGATAAAATAAAGCTTTACCAACACAGGTCTACAAACAGCTTGTGGGTACGACAATGTGGAGCCACCAAGGGACGTTTATGCCCCAACCACACAGAAACACAGCTCTATAATGAACAGAGTACATCAACAAAGGTACTTAATGGCATTTATATATTCCTCATCTCTCATATAATGAAAATATTTTTCATTGTTTTGTCAGTTGATGCTGCCCTAATTATATAATACTGATATTATACAAAATATTTCCTACATTACTGTAATTTTCTCATTTTTTGAATGAGATATTCCTATGTTCTTTCTGCTTCTCTCTAAGGGGACTCATCACTTGTGGTCGGTGCCTGTGCTGCCTTACCAGGACATCACCTATCACTTTCGTGTCTCCCTGTCTGTGAGTAACCTGGTCCTCCAAAACATACAGTCATCATGGATGCTCTTCTGCGTTCTGTAATCTGTTCATGGTTGTTTTGGTAAAGTCAGAAGTGAGTAATAAATTCTGTTTTTCTTACACTCTTTTTTGTTAACAGAGTGACAGAGTGAGCTGTGACACTGAAGGAAAATCTACACCGTACTCTGACTACCATTTTCTCATAGAAAGCAGCTGCGTGTGAGGAAGCAGATGATGCATCCCAGTCCCTTTACAGTATACCATATTTCTCCATTTGTATGCGGTTATGATGGGATCAAGTTTTGTCTAATTATTGTACATTATTTTAAAGATATTCAAACAGAGCAAATGATTTACTGTACCACCACTGTAGTCCCTTTCATATGTATATGCATTAAGACATCTCCTTTTGCTGTGATCACTGGAGTTTGAAACACTGTATATGACTTTTTTTTCTGTTGATGACTGAAACTGAAAACTGTGTCGTACCACTGTTAACTGCTAATGTAAAAGTAACGCACTTAGTTCATAGCTCAACAATTTTTATTTTTTAAATTTGTTACTCGTCACTATGTCTTCCATTCCTAATATAAGCCGTAACATTGTTTTTAGCAGAATTTTCTAAATCAAGTCCAGGCTACGATGTTACAACAGAAGGCACTGCAAACATACACTATGGATCTGTATGTACAACAAAACCAGTCACAACTGGTTTGGAAGAATACTTTTCAATACTTTTATACACTGGAGAGGAGATCTGCTGAAGGCCACGGTAAATGGTTGCAGCTAGCACTGAAAAGATACCTCAGTAGTGCACAGTGTCTGCAGTGGGGCTTTGTGCTGAGTCTGCAGCAGTTAACTGTACTGCCTATCCTAATGCAGCCCCTGACTAAAAGCCGTGCACAGAGGTATGCACACTCTGTGGCATTTCTGTCTCAATCGTGACACTGAATTAAACACCAAGTTGTTACATGTTAATGCCTATTACTACATAGAAACTGCTTCTTAAATGCATTAAAAACACCTCAAAACCTCTGAGCTGTGCACATTGTAGCAGATTCCTTAGAGGATTTAATATGTTAAGACCGGAAAGCATAGAAATCACAGGAAAATAACATGATGCACTGAGAGCTCGCTGAGTCCAGCACTGACAATATTTCAAGAAACACTGGAATAGCTTACACTGTATCTTGCTAACTGGACAATGCTGGTAAGGCAATAAATATGAATATGAAATATGTCATTTCATGTGCATGCCCAATCAATTTCTCTAAAATGGTACATTGTAGCTGAGATGCTGCTCCAGCTTGGAAGTTCTTGTCTTAATGCCTTGATCACAAACCTACGAGGAAATTCATTTACACACATATAAAACTGGATTCTATACACTGGACTCTTTCCTCTGTTTTTCTGGATGTTTTTTAAAACAATTTTTCCTTTGCTTATACAGCTAAGTATATGCAGTGATAATATGTTTGATATAACTGATTTGTATTATGTTTTTGTTTTGTATTAGCTTCACTTGTCTCAAAGGAAATCTCCATTTAACTTCAGACGTTGTGGTTTTGTTGCATTTACTGAAATTTGCTTTTCAATCCTTGTCCCGTATGTGTCTTTATGAAGAAAAAAAAACACATTTATATTAAATAGGAAAAGCCATCAGATAAAGTTTATGGACTCTGTAATAATATGAAAATTCTGTACATGCTTTCACTATAATTATTATGACTTCAGTGGGTATATGGTATTATTTTAGCTTATTTATAATTCACCAGCTAGCATAATGAAACCACTGTAGCACTTTTTGCACTGTATATATATATATATATATATATATATATACGAAAAAGGCTTTTGCTGTATCCAGTGCACCAGACTGGTGTCAGACACTTTGGTAGAACTGGGTTGTTTGTAACTGTATAGCTTCATTTTTTTTGTCACTACCAATGCTCCTTTTTATCGGGTGTGTTTTTAGCATATTGTTGGGGGTTTTTTTTTGTTTGTTTGTTTTTTGTAGTTGATTTTGATATCAATAATATATTAACTTTCAGCTACTGGAGCCAAGGAATGATTGATAAACATTAAAACATGCATATATTAAAAGGCCCATGTGTAAAGCAAAAAAAACGCAAAAGACTAAAGCTCAGTGACTACATTAATATCACTACTTTTCATTTTCAAAGCTTTTGTCAATAAATATGCTGTAACACTATAAATGCATGCAGTAAATAAATTTACTATTACATTTCCTGAGGTTTTATTTCATTTTATGCTGTTTAGTCTACCTGCTCTATAAGACCACTATGGATGTGTATGGAATCATTTTAGTTATTATCTCATTATTTTCACTTACTAAGTATCTTGAAAATTCCCCTCACTTCTAAGTGACTGTGAAATTTCGAGCTACTAACCCGAGATAAATCAGAAAGAAACAAACGGTGAGCTAAAAAAAAAAAAAAAAAAGCTGTTCATTCAGCCCGTTAGATGGCAGTCGACGGTTTATGAACAGTCTTTACCACAACAATTAACCCTGAAATTTGCCTGGTAGGTAGCAGGTAGGTAGCTGGCAATCAACACAGCAAAATCCAGCAAATGATTAGCATAGCGGAATATGACAGTTTCGGCACATGTAGAGTGGACATGTAGACCTGAAAATCGACAGTCCAGGAGAAAGACACACTCAAAGAAATAAGCGCCTGAAAGGCTAAAATGAGCAGGGAGAATGTCCCCTTCCTTAAACGTCATCTGTGCGTCAGGATACCAGGAAGTGTTAGTCAGTACGTGGCCTTTTCATCTGTGCAGCAGCAGGAGCTCCGCTTCATTACAAAATGGTAGCAACTGTCGCTTTAATATTATTTAATTTACTTTGACTCTTAAATATAGACGTTTTATCTTTGAATGTGATTCTGCAATGAACCAGTAAAAAATGAGTTTTATATGAAACCTTGTTATCAGTGAAAATCATTGACGTTAGCCGATGTGTTAGCTAAATGAGATACTAGCTCATTTGCAGCACTCCTTTGAAGATTCTCTGTATTATGGCTGGAGTGTGAATTAGAGCAACAACTTTTTTTTTAACCCTTGTGCCGGCTTGTTTCTGTTTTGTTTTGTTTTTCTTCTGTGGCTGTAGGAACTCGAGGCCATGACCAGATACACCAGCCCGGTGAACCCGGCTGTGTTCCCCCACCTCACTGTGGTGCTGCTGGCTATCGGCATGTTCTTCACCGCCTGGTTCTTCGTGTATCCTTTTTAATTTTTGAATGTTGCAGTCGATTTACTGTAAGTTAACTTGCATCAGAGCTGGCCAAAGTCGTCACTAAGTGCAGTAATTAAAGAAAACAAAACTTCATACTGGAACTTGTTTTCATAGTCGATGCCATTGGACAGTAAACCCCAATAATCAGATGATTGCCTGTGAGCCAGTACTTGGAGACACTGGGGTGGAAGAACCCATTTTTTTACAGGAAGAAACGTTAGCAGAACTAGGTTTAGGGAGGGACAGCTGTCGACTGCCTGAGGGGAAGGAAGACAAAAGAGGAGAGCATAGAGGACAGACTTTGGGAAAGATGAATGTTATCAACACAGAGTAGTGGGGTAGAAACAGCTCAGTATTCTGAGCCTATATCAGCGTAAATAATGAGCAGTTACACAGTCAAACAATCTAGCAAAACTACCAGCTTTATGAAAAGAAAGCTGCAAGCCTGATTTTTATTTTTATTTTAATTTTTTTTAAATAAAGAGGTTGTCTCCCAAACTGGGGTAGGGAATATGTCTAAAATTAAGTATTGCAGGATGTGAATCAAGCCATGTTATGCAAGGACGATTAACATGTTATTGTGCGTCTCATGGCATTACCCATTTGTTTGTTTTGCAAGTTGATTTCATTTCATTAGTCTGTTTAGATTTCTTTATCAGATGATATAGAGATTATGTAAATGACTGAGGCTCCGGTGAGTGGAATTAGATAATTAATGTATGCCAACCACCCTGTTTATATGTTCACTTTTTAAGCATTTTACGCCATAAGAATATTTTTATTTATTCAGCTATTTTTTGAAAAATACTGTATAAATCAAACTTTAATGTTGACTTTATGAGTTAAGGATTTTTGCAATAAGTGGTTGTTAAAGAAGTAGTTTTTGATGTTAGATAAACATCTAGTTCATGCCAATTAAGCAGTGGTATCCAATCTGTTTATTTTAAAAATCTTAATTTTAGATTGAGCTGTCACAATTTTTTTTTTAAATAATGAAGGCAGTACATCATGTATAATAAACCGGTTGCATAACTATATTCAGCAGTGCTGCATAAGAGATTAGGCTTAAAATAGAACAAAGACTCTAATCTTTGAGTTGGCCTTAGCTTTTCATCAGCTATGAGGTGACATCAACAAAATACACACGGGACGTCTACAAAGAGCTGCTGATCTCCCTCGTGGCATCACTTTTCATGGGGTTTGGTGTGCTGTTCCTACTACTCTGGGTTGGGATATATGTATGAAGGTACATTCAAACTCTGTCCTTATTTTTTTTTAAATGCAGTAGTTTTAATTTAGAGTTGCTGAAACCATCAACACTCATTGTTTTCTGCCGTTTCAGGTGACTGACTTTAAAAAAAAGAAAAGAAATGAAAGACACATTCCAGTGTAACAAAGGACATCACACACAACATGAACTGGACTTTGGATTAATTGGACTGCACTGACAATATTTTGGGATCACATGGACTCTGGATTTTGTTTCACAAGTAAAGGGGATTTGTACAACCTTTGGTGTGTTTCTTTGTTCATCCTGACAGCTTCAGTGTTTACAATAATCAACACATCCCATAATGAAACAGATTTTACGGTTATATAAAGTGTTGATGTGTTGGGATCTGCCCAGACCTGAGGTGGAACGTAACCTGTCACTTCTTTAAGAAATCCAAGGTTATTTTGACACACACGGGGCTATTCGCGGTGTGTTTCAGTAGTGGCGCCTAAAACCCTCAATCCCTGATTAATCTTTGTGTTAAAAATAGAGCAGTCTGTTTCACCTTGTCTCCTGGATAATACTGAATACCCCCGAGATGAAAGGATTACACTGGAATTAGAGATGGCTTATTTAATAAAAGCAGCGGAGACACAATTCAAAGATCTCCAAATAAAGAAAAGTGAGTTCACGTGAAAATTGAATTATTAAAATAACAATAGTGTAAACAGCACATACTAATTTTACATAAGGCAAAAGAGACCACCTGATCTTTCACTGCAGGGGAAACCTGCTTTCCAACAAAACTATGAGCATATGCTCTTCTAAAAGCTACCCATTGAAACAGTTAAAAAAAAAAAGAACTTGTTCTACGAGGCAAAATCTGCATTTACACCTGGTCATTTTCAAAACATTCTCTCAGTGTGTTGCAGTCTTGTCTGCAACCCAAACTGATTTACAAGGCCACATAGATTAACTGACTCATCCTTATTAATATGATACTCACAAGCCACACTTGGCTTACCTGCCACTGTAAACCATTTAACCCACAGCTTCTTGGCTACAAAGAGCCAGTAAACAAACAGCGGTTGACACTTTGCTTCATCCCTGTTATGAGTTATTAAGTTCCATTTGTGTGTAATATATATATATATATATGTGTATATATTTATATACACACACACACACATGTCAGTGTTGCTTTGTTAGATATGGTTAATAGTGAAAGGATTTCCAAATATAAAAATGGGTTAAAAAAAAATTATCCAAAGGAAGGATTAGCTAGTGATGCCCAGTGATATGTTTTTCCACAGTTTCTTAAAAAGTGTCTCTGCTTCACTGACGAGCTCTGGCGAAGGCATCACGCAGCCACAGAGAGTCCTCGTACAGCCTCGGGTCTCCCATGTACTCTGCTGTACGTTTGTATAAGTAGTAATAAAACACAGCCGCTGTTAACAGAAAGAAGCACAGTTAGTCAGTGACAACAGAATAGCTGGGGTGGGAGATGTATCTCTGAAATTAATTCGCCAATTACCTGTTCTCTGAAAAACAAAAAGAGCTTGGAGACCATCTGTCCAAACAAAACTGTTTGAATTAAGCCATCTTAGGTTCTGGCAAAAAGGAAAACAAAAAAGTCTCAGAAGATGGATCTTCATATATGACTTCTAATTTGCAAACAACAGTTTGAAAGCATACCAGCACCAAGCAGTGGAAGCAGATGCTAAGGGTCAGGTAAAGAGTAGAGAATACCAGCAGGGCCCTGAACCTCTCCAGAAGCAGCGACACCAGGCCGACCTGGAACACGTACGTGTTGAACATCATCAGGAGGATGATGATCACGTTGAACAAGATGGCAATGTCCTGGATGCTGCAAACACAGTTTTTTTAATAGTTAATTTTTTTAAGTACGGCTTTCTTTTTTATTGATATCATACCGACAAAAACTAGATTGCATGTCAGACATTAAAGTGAGACGCTGTCCGTGTAACAGCCAAGAATTCTTCTAATGAGTGCAAAATGTTTGATGTCAGGAAAACTGGCTATGTAACAGAAACCAACCACTTAATAAATGACACATAAATGGTACAAAGAGTAACCTTTCAGGAATAAAAGTATTATTTTATTATTATTAATAGATTTTTTAGTATTAAATCAGCATAAGCCTGGGCTTTAAGTCGTCTATTGCATTAGATGAGAAGAATTAGATGATTAATAAACAAGGGCTTAACTTGCATCTGAAAACGTTAAATATTTAATGTAACCATCACATTTTAGTACTTATTAACCTATTAAATTTAGCAGTAACATTCATTATAATGCACTAAAAACAAGAAAAGCAAGTGACATAAACACAAAAAAATGCACATTGTTAGAACATCTATCAAATTCTAGAGATCTCAATTCATATAATGAAAGATGACATCAAATATCTCTAACTCTGTATGTAGTAAAAAAAAAAAATTGAGAAATTGTGCATGTGTTTGTTAATCGGTTATAAAATAATTCAATCTCATCAGCACAGAGCTCTGTGACTCACATGAAAAGCACAAGTTGGATGACAGCTGCTCCTCTCAGAAGTTCACTGAAAGAGTTGACAAAGAGGTCATAGGCCAACAGTGTCAGCTGGATCAGCAGCACCAGTGAGAAGTTGCCGGTCTGAAGCATCTTCAAGGGCTGGTGGTGCAACCCCACAGCTCCACGGTGTATTCTCTTCAAAGTCTCCTTTTTTCTTGGTATTTGGTGGTGAAACCGACGTCTTTGGTCAACTCTACCCTCCTACATACTTCAGCAATAAACGACTTATCTGGAGCAAGACATTAATGAGCCACAATAATCCATTTGCAGTAAGCACTGGTCGCTTTTACGTTAAATTGTACATATTATATTCTCCAATCCGGTTTGCTCCGCTGTCACTGAACATGTTAGTTGTCCTAGATGAAAAAAATATTTCTGCGATGAGTGCTGCCTGTCCAAGATATCTGATGAAATGTATTCAATCCTGCCAAAAGCAGCATGCTGACATCTCAGATGTGGGAAATCTCCAGATATGCTGCACTACCTGAGAGGAAGAAGAGAAGCAACTGAAACAACAAAGACATTTTAAAAGCGATGAAAATGCCCACCTCGTCCAACTCATATCTTAGCCCGCTAGCCATCTCCACTGTGAACGAGGGGTTGATGAAATTTCTGTCTCAGTCGAGCCAAATAAGCATTGAACCTAATCACGTAAGGTCAACGTGCTCGTGTTGTTACACAGGCGGGCATGGAAAGGTCACTATTAGTATTATAGATCTGACCCAAGTAAACTTACTCAGACTGAAACACCTCTTGTTTAGTCGCTGTTTTCGAAGTACTCGTTCTTGTTTTCTTTTCATCTATCTAATCTACATCTTACGGTTGCCCTTTTAGTCCAGTCTGGAGTTAATCCAAAAGACGGATAATAGAGGAACTATAGGCTTATCTTTTCCACAACAAATCACCCGTCTGGCGATGAACTCCCCCCAGACACGTTTGCTACGCTAACACAACATTGCTGCTCATTGTTACGCAAGCAGGCTTCACAAACATAATTTAACTGACATATACTTACGAGACAAAAATGATGAAACCAAGTCTGCGTGAGGCAGAAAGCACTAATAAATCACAAAAACCTCTCTTTTTATTCGCAAACGCCGCTATTCAAGCATCTACTTCTGATTTTCGGCATTAGCAGATGTATTTCCGCTAATTCCATGGTAACGCTTCTTGTTACCGTAATAACGGTAGTACGTTTTTTTCCGAGAATTAAGCAAAAATACAAAATTCCCAAAGTAATTAATTTTCACCAATTTGGCAGGGCATTAATGTGTATCGTGGAAACTTGGATGGTTGCTTTCTAAAAACTGAACGAATAAGCGTAACAACTTAGTAGAAATTTCCGAGTGTCTCAAATCCGCCGTGCTGCGGCATATATTACGGTAATCTCCCTGTCACGCGAGGTCGTCACTGCCACCCAGCGGCGTGAGTAAGTCTTTGAATGCCTCCGAGGTGATCAAAGGTAATGACTGGAGACCTGAGTTCAGCACACCGCAGGTAAGTTGTGAAAGTTTCTTCAACTTCCTAGAGTTGTCAAACAGCGCAGTAAAGCGAGTCATTTAGAAATGCTATTCGTCGCGCTAATCGCCACCTTCTCTGTGTTGTGTCAAGTTGACAACCTGTTGTTTTGTAGTGCAGGTTCTCTCCCCCGTTAATAATAAATGTACACGTCTCCTTTCGCTGGTTTTAGTTTCCCGTGCTTGACACTTTGCTCTAAAACGGGGCATATTTACTCACTTTAATTAATTGTGAGTGATCTTGCTAAATTACAGCCATCAACGCTGAACTGCATTTTACAAACTGTCGCATTTAATGAAGAGGAACTCAGCACATGTTCAACATATGTTCTAAATACATTCACACAGTCAGACAGGATGTGATCTAATGCTTGACTCTTAAGTTTGCCTCAGTTATTTTTGTACCCTACAGCATGTTGTCTCACTCCCCGGGGCTGCCTACATTTGCACCAAACTTAGAGCTTACTAAGAAGTGTTTTTAAGTGCTTAAAAGTTTTGATATGACCTTTGGCTTATTGGGAATCTGAGGTGTCATACAAAATCCTCAGCATACAGTGTTTACACAGGTCTCTTATCTGAAATTGCAGTATATCCCTTATTACACCCAAGTTTTGAAGGCTTCATAGATAATCAGTACGATAATTTACTGCGATAATCAGTGTTTTGGATTTTATGCCTTCATAGATAGCACGCCATGGAAAGAAAGGCAATATTTTATCAACCACTGAGGCAGACCTTTTTTTAATTCAATGTAGCGTAAGGATGTCCAGAAAGAAAGTAGTTCTTACTTCTGGATCAGTTTAGTAGTATGTTTAGTTGTGTTTACACTGAAATGGCTATCCTGAGTAATAGCAATGTCATCTTACTTGAAGAATGATCATGTGTGACGCTGGTAACCCTTATAAATCACTGTTTTATATGAACAGTCATGTTGTCATGGAGGCTGTTTTTCCCCCAACAATTCCTGCAAGTAAAATTTGTTTGCAATTGTGGTTGTTCTGACAATGCAAACAACTGCAAATGTTTAATTTGCATCTCCTCTCCCGTAGCTATCCTCCCTCCCATTCGAGGACACTAATTCTTTTCACATGACACCATCCTGTTTTTTTACCTTCCACGCATCCTGGTGCTCATTCATAGGTTAGATTTTTTTAATCTATATAAACAGTGAGGACAACTGGCTCATCTGAATGAGGAGTTCTTGTCAAGCCTTTCAGGGGATTCAAAATTATCTATGAAAATGTTTATAGAACAAAATGTGTTCTATGAAAACCATTTTCTTTATCAAAGTTTGTCGCACTGCATTCCTAAAAAATGTCCTAAAATGTAGCATAGACACGACTGATCAGACAGCCGGTCACAGGAGCTCACATGATGTGTAGAGTCAATAGCTAGTTTTTTCTGCACCTCTTGTTTGACAAGGGAGGGTCAAGGTCCTGTTTCTTGCACTATCTTGCAATACTAAAAAGTAGACCCAAAAATGTAAGCAAATGTAATTCTAAAACTGTGCCGGACAAGCAGCGTTATTCCTGGATGAATAAATTTAGCATAGCTGAAATATTATTACGATCGTGTGTTCTCTATCATGTGATATACTAGAAGATAAGCATGTTTACATAGCCTGTACTTAATGATAGACACATTCAAACCCACACCCATCTGTCTCTGTGCAGCAATGTCTAAGTGGCTGGACGATGATGAGGTGCTGGTGGGTGAAGGCAGTGGCGAGGCAGTGCAACTGAGCCCCAGAGCGCGGACTCTGCCTCCTGGGAGCCCCAGATCAGGCCACGGGCGTAGTCCGCTAGCTTCACCCCGCAGCAGGGAGCCAGTTCCACTGAGCCCACTGGCAAAGACCATGAGCAAGGCCAAACAGCTGTTTCTGCTCTGTGACAAAGAGGGAAAAGGGTTCATCACAAAGCAGGACATGCAGGTGAGCAGCTAATGTGGTAGAGGAGCAACGTTTAGACTGACTGCAGAGTCTTGAACTTTGTCATCTCCTCTACTTGCTCAGTTTTCTATGCACTAATGTTTTGTATTTTCATGATCCTCCTTTTCTTCTTGTGTTCTCTTTCTTACTTTTTAACTTTATTTTAACTTATTCTCAGCTTTCATGACCTTGTCCTTCTGATTATTTTTGACTGTTTCTCACAGCACTTTCGAAAGTCTGATTATCAAATTGATATTTGATTAAAGTTTTTCTTGTTATTACTAATATTATTGTGCTTTTAGAGGTTACAGTGGGAGTTGCCACTGACCCCTGAACAGCTAGAAACAGTCTTTGACAGTCTGGACAGAGAGGGCAATGGTTACCTCACTCCTGTGGAGTTCAACACTGGGCTCGGTGAGCACGCTGCACTCAGTCATTTTAGAACAGTTTTAAAAGCGGATGATTAAATAAGCACATTATGTTATTCCTCGGTTCTATTTTCTGTGGTGTAGGTGAGCAGGTGGAGCTGGAGGAGGTGACAGACCTGGATCATGATGAAGCAGAAGAAGAACTGGACGAGGCGGACTTTTCTCAGGACCCCAGTGCTGTTAGATTTGTAAACATACTAATGGAACTTGGCACTGACAAACTTTTCAAAGAGTGAGTACTCTGCCCTAAAATCTTTACCATTAGCTTCCCTTTAAACTGTCCACCAAGATCTCCCCATTCAGTTTCACTGCAGCAGCTGTGTACAGTAACGTCACCTTCATCCTCAAATGTTAGCATATACACTATGTTCATACTGTTCTCATAAAATGGTTTAAATGCATCATCTCCTGCAATTGAGTTTTATTTTTGACTGAAAAATTGACACCAGGCGTGGTCTTCTGCTACTTCAAGGTTTAATGTAATGTGCATTAGGAGATGGTAATGTTTCAAAGGACTGTTTATTTAAAGGAATCTTCAAGGACTTCTTCAATATGTAAATGTATTTATGCAGTTCAGCATTTAAACTCAGCACCTTCTCTTTTCATGTAAACAAGTGATGTCGTGCAGTCACAGTTAGTTTTGTTTTTCGGTCACATTAACAGTTGTGTATTGTGCTGTGTGTCAGTCAACAGGAGCTGTGTACTCTGTGGTGTGAGCTCCAGAGAGACCGACCAGAGATGCTGAGCGTCCTAGAGGGCATCTTGGTCCATGCAGTGTCCCATTTACAAGACACCATGAAAGAGAGAGACAGTCTGGAACAAGCCTTACGCAGGTCACACCTTCCTTCCAGTACATTCATTTTAAGTAGTTTAACTGTGAGTGTTTGGATTATGCTGAGATTTTGTGTTGTTGTTTTTTTCTGCATTAGACGGGAGAGCGAACATGATCAGGTTGTTCGGTCTATATATGAGGAAATGGAAAGTCAAATCAGAGAGGAGAGAGAGAAGCTCCTTGCTCAGGTATAGATATGTGGTAGTTGCACTGTTGTTCCTTTTAGCAGGTGTACCTCAAATTAGCATTTAATGAATTTATTGTGAAATCAAGGACAGTATTAAACAGAAGGAGAAAGGGAAAATACTTGAGGAGGAGCTGAGGATGCGGGAACAGGAGTTGGAGAATACACTGAAAAAACAGACGGAGGTAGGCATCCGAACTGTACTCATGCCATTATGAAGGGCGTTATATTTTAATGCGAACAGGATCTGTCTTTGTTCTCAGCTTGAGACCCGAATGCGCCAGCTGAGCCACGAGCAAGTAAACATCAAAGAGCAGAACCAGCAGCTTCAGGACCTCAACATGCAGTTACAGGAGCAGGTGGAGCGCAACAAAGAACAGTTGCAGGCTGCGTTGGCTCAGCTCAACTTGGCGCAGATCAGCAATGCGCAAGAACAACTGGCCAGACAGAGGTGATTAACCAAGGTCCAGATGATGCCTTAGCACCAGCTTTGAAGTCATTAAAAACATTGTCTGCATGTGGTATGGCTGAAACATTTTTTTTTTTAATTTTAATTTCATTTACTTTAATTTATTTGGCACCAATTCACAATGACAGACCCCATGCCCTGCATATTGTAAGGGAGATAATATTAGAAAGAAACCCCAACAATCACACAACCTTCTATAAGCAAGCACTTTGCAACAAAAGGAAGGAAAACTCGCTTTTAACAGGAAGAAACCTCTGACTGAACCAGGCTCAGGTAGGGGCAGACATCTGAGTCAGTCAAGAGTTTTAGTGTGAAGAGAAGGATTATAAATTCTATTCTGAATTTAACAGGCGGGTGATGAAGAGAAGTTGATATGGGAGAAACATGTGCTCTTTGTTTCTAGTCCTGGTTTGTACTCTTGTTGCAGTGTTCTGGATCAACTGAAGGCTTATCAGGAAGCTTTTAAGACAACCTGATGATAGTGAATTAGAATACTCTAGCCTACAAGTAATAAATGTAGAAGCTATTTTTTTCAGAATCACTCTGAGACAGGAACACTTCTGATTTTAGAGGCACTGTGCAAATGAATGAAAGCAGCAATTAAAGAAAACATTTGTTTAATGTGCTCGCTGAAGGACGTATTTTAGAGGATGATCTGATATCCTCGTGTTGGTGTTGTTCCCAGACCATCATGAAAATGTTGTTCCCGGTTCAACATTGCAAGTGACCAATCACATTGTTGTGACGTTATTCTTTTGCGCGCCAAGCCATTCGTGCATTTATGAAATTCCAATGTTGCAAGGACAATATCAATTCTGCTTACTGTTTATTAAAGGGTTACGGTTAGGGTTAGGGTCAGGGTCCGTTGATCGGCGGACAGAGGCGGTTTCACGCAGCTTTAGTACAGTTTTTTGTTTTACGCCGGTTTTTCCCGAAGTCGCAAAAGTATGACGTCACAACATTCTGATTGGTCACTTGCAATGTTGATCCTGGAACAACATTTAGTATGATGATCTGGGAACAACACCAACACGAGGATATCAGATCAACCCATTTTAGATAGTAGTAGATTTTTATCATCTGGCTTCATGGATAAATAATGCTGGGTATCATCTTCATAACTATGAAAATGTATGCAGTGTTTTTTTAACAATATTGTCTAAGGGAAGCATGCATAATATTAAAAACTATTGGTTCCCACTCAGAGCCCTGTGGAGCTCCATGACTAACTTCCATGTTTTAAAAAGATTCCCCATTTTCATGATTATCTATGATTTAAACCAGTGCATCTCACATATATCTCTACCAGGTACCATATGTATTAAAGGCCCTTTAAGATGAGCAGTGTGTTCTAATCTCTAGTAAAATGTTGTGGTTAGCGGTATCAAATGCTGCAATGAGGTCTAACAGGACAAGGATAGAGATGAGTCTGCTGTCAGAGGCCACTGGAACATCATTTGTAACCTTCACTAGTGCTGTTTCTGTGCTATGGTGAGAAGGCTGAACCTCTACTTGCAAATGATCAGTTGGCCATTTTACAACAACTCCTTCAAGATTTCTTTAAATAAAAGATTAGAAATAGGTCAGTAATTAGCTAAGACATGTGGATCAAGTAAAGATTTCAAATCTTTTGTTTGCTTCACTTAGAAACGTGATGAAGGTGTCAAGGAACATGAAGAAAGAGAAAGAGAGTCTTTTGAGACAACTGGAGATATTGAGGTAAGTCTAAAACTGTCTGCTGTTTCAGTTAATGCCAAGTTCACAGACTACAGGTATGTTTGAATAGTCCAAAAATCCCGCCACACTTACACTAGACTCCTTAACACCGCCATAAGATAAACTACAAAACTCATATCTTCATCTCACCTTGTTGTTTTATGCAGGTCATAGAAATGAGAACAGTCAGTGAAAAATATCACTTCATTGAATGAGACCTGTAGCAGAAAGCACATTGGCAATACAGCAATAGACACTGCTAATGTAAAGTGAAACCCACTCTATCAAATGTCAGTTTCCTTTCCTGTGCATTTAACAAGCTGTTTTTAAAAATTCAAAACATATCAGTAGGTTATGGCATGAAATGATTTTGGGACAGCACCATCTTGTCTCCTTTAATAAGATTGGTCCGGTGTATCCTGTAATAAAGGAAGCATCAAAGCGCCTTTCCTTATTTTTTGGAGAGTTCAAACAGCTCCTACTGCGGATGCCGTGCAGATATTTCCTTTTCACATTTCTCAGTTAGGAAGCTTCCCAAGGAAAATGCACTATTCAAACTTACCCGTGGTCTTTTTTTTTTTTTTTTTCTTTTTTAAAATTTAATTCACCATTTGAGACACGGGTCTCACCATGTGAGGATGTCTCTAAATAGATTTCTTTTGTGTGTGTGTGTGTGTGTGTGTGTGTGTGTGTCAGGGATATGAACAAAAGGCTGCGAGATGAGAAAGACGCCCAACAGTCTCAGAAGAGGGTTAGTCACAGACATGCTGTCCTTCCTCCTCTGCCCTTAACATATTACCTACCTAGTGAAGATGTTTGTATGCTGTGGACACAGCAGGTTGATCCACCCTAAGCTAAAACTTGGAATAGATTCATGTTTTACATCATCTGTTATTATTTATATGGGCAGCTGTTATTTTTTTGGTTATTAATTAATGTTGCTGACACAGCCTTTTGCAATGTTGTTTTTCTGTGGATGTGCTCAGTGAACTGAAGGATTTTGTTGACTAGACGTTTATTCTGTCCTGTGTCAACTTGAAGGAAAAGAAAATGTTCTATTTATATTTATGTTTATTGGTCACATTTCACTGTACAAATTCAGGTGAACTAAGTATTTTTTTTTTCAATCTAATAAAACTTTTTCTCAGACTTTTCATGACTGATAATCTAATTTAGCAACTTTCAGCAGGTTCAGCTCATCCTTGTTGTTTCACAAAACAAACATGAAGCATTTTTGTATAAAATGTGCAAATAATCTCATGAGTATTTATTTTAAAAAAAAAAATCAACCTTGACGCAAAGACTGCCTCTTTCTTTATTTACCTATTGTATTTTTTTAAATCTACAAACACGAGTGCACAGTTAAAAATAAATGAATAATCATAGTTGGACTGCATTCCTGCATTTTAAATGTACACTGTAAATAGTTTACCAGTGGAAGCAAGTGGAATTACTACAGAGATCACACACTCATGAGTGCAGTCCTGTGATAAAATCAAGTACACCATAGACATAATTCAGTAGTTTGTAGAGTTCAGCACAATAACTTGAAGTAGTCGTTTTGAATGAAGCCAATATGTCCAAGTCTGTGGCTACAAAACACCCAAATCATAAACCCTCCACCACCACATGAGGCTTTTGTGCTGATATCCTGTGTTTGGTTTTCACCAGACATCGCACTGAGCGGTTCGGTTCAAAGCGCATTTACCTTGGATATGCACCATGCTACATCCATAAATCTTTAATACTTTATAAATCTGTGGACGAGTATGAAATCCTAATGCTACATATTTCTTCTGCCTCACTTTCTACAAAAACCTTGTAGACTCCAAATGTCACACAGGCTTTGCAGAAGAGAGGGTCAGTTATAGGTAACTACTTACTGGAGGACAAGCCAATGAAAAGGTTTGTATAAATAGTGCATCTGTTTGTCATTTTTGCAGTGATGTAGCAGATGGATATAGGCAGCCACTAATTTTGTGTATTTATTGATTCTGAAGACAGCCATGCTCTGCTGATGAGTTGGAGCAGGACAAAAAGACAGAGGTGACAATATCATCCAAGAAACACCAACCGTCATGTAGAGTCAGGGGTGAAAATGTTGAACAGACCCAAACTCAGGTAGGGAAAATGTAAAATCTACAAATACACATAATATATCTGAGAAATAATTATTGAATAGCGCAGATGCAGCAACAAAACTGAGCAGTAATGATGGAAATTATGTTTTGAGGCTTTTGGTTTAGGGCTTAAACAACCACTGGTCACTCAAAAAAAAATAAAAATTAAACTTTTCAAATATTAGATTGATCAAAATGTCACCTTTGATTCTTTTATCTGAATTCTAGAGCAAAGCTGTCAGTACTCAGCAAGTGTTCAAGGTTGTGTTTCTGGGTAACTCGGGGGTGGGTAAGAGCTCCTTCATCCAGTATTATTGCACAGGGCGCTCCGACAGTAAAGTCAGCACTACCATTGGTAAGTCTTTTCACAGCGATGTACGTGCTCATCAGTGTATAGAAAACTACTGTGTGTATGTTGAAGTAAATGTTTGATATATGTATTGAAGTCGAGCATGAAGTCATAAGGCTTTGTTGTTCATAGGTATAGATTTTAAGATGAAGACTATAACTGTGGACTCCACCACCATCATCCTGCAGCTGTGGGACACTGCAGGGCAGGAGAGGTCAGACATGTTTACACAAGCACACAAAATCATCCGAGGTGCAGAATGTTTTACATCGAATCTGTTTTTTAGGTTTCGCAGCATCACCGAGCAGTACTACCGAAAGGCCGACGGCATCCTTGCCATGTATGATGTAACGCACTCCGCCTCCTTCACTGCAGTGAGAGGATGGATGGACTCCATCAGGGTGAGTAGGCGGCACTACCATGGTTTGATGTAAAAGCATGCAAAACAGTGGATCTTTATTTGAATATACGTGAAAGTTACTGACGTAATGGCGATGCACGAATCTCAGTCCTAACTTTGATTCCTTTTTTATATAAGATGACCTTTATTAGTCCCACAGGTGGGAAATTTGTTTTGTTACAGCAAAAGTGCAAAGTTATGTAGCAGAAATTAGAAAAACACTGGAATGCAATAAAATAAAATAAAATACTATATACAATACAATAAAATAGAATAGAATAATATATACAATAGAATAAAATAGAAATACAAATGCTATATACAACTGAGTAAGAAAATACAAAAGTACAACTTCGTCAGAAGAAGAATTGTATTAGAATTGCACATATAGCAGTCTTATTGCACGTGTGAGGGTTTGATCAGCTGCAAAAGTCTTTGTTGTGGAGTCTGACAGCAGTGGGGAGGAAAGACCTGCGAAATCTCTCCGTCCCACACCGTGGGTGCTGCAGTCTCCCACTGAAGGAGCTGCTCAGTTTTTATATATATTATTGGGGTGACCTCTTTGGTGTATCTCCTTTATGTATAGCGTGTACTATAAACCCGCTGTATGTTTGTCTCAGGAGAAGATGTGTGAAGGTGCTGTACTAATGCTGCTGGGGAACAAGCTGGACTTGGCTGACAATCAGTGTAGAGAAGTGAGAACAGAAGAGGGTCAAAAACTGGCAGAGGTGAGGCGCATTAGACTATTCACCCAAATTTCTAAAATTGGAAAGCCACAAATGTATAAAAAGAAAAGTCTATTTTTTTTGGTTATACAGCAACATCAAGCTTTGTTTTATGAGTGCAGTGCCAGGAATGGATTGAACGTGGAGGAACTAATGAATCACCTGGCAGGGTATGGCATCACATATTTGTGATTTACAGAATCACATTATGAAAATCCTCTGGAGCATTTATATAATATTACAGATAATCCTTCTGTACTTTTCTGTTGTAGCTTTGCCCATTTGTGACTTTTAAATGTAATCCCTATTAAACATCCTATCAAAGGCTAATAATAAATGAGAAGAGGGAGGTGCTGAGTGTAAATGTTGTCTTTTGTTTTGTTTTGTTTTGTTTTGTTTGTTTTATGCACGCAAATCTTCAGAGGGAGGCTTTGGTAACATTTTTAAAATTGCCATGGTAGTTGTTTTATCTGACGAATCGACAAAGGGATCAAAGTAGCAAGCAATTCAGCATACATATATTCTATCTCAGATTCCATAATAGATTCCACTACTGTTAATCTATTAATTACCTAATAAACTGGTAGCTGGATGAACTTCCTCTGATATTACAGTAAGATCACAGATTTTTCTTCTCATATGTTGCGGTTTCTGTACATTTTAGGATGTTGGTAACTCAGCATGAACGCCAGTGTGAAGATGCACTTCTACTGACTGAAACCATGCCTAAAAGAAGTTGCTGTGCATGAACAGTTGAGGACAGGCTTTTGAAAAGACTGAAACTGCCTCCAGGTGTTCTTCTTTGGTTCAGTGGAGCCACGTTGTATCCCACACCAACAGCAGATCACCACGTCGTGACGTCACATCAGGCATTTTTCTGTGAACAAGTTTACTGAATAGAATAATGTTTTCCTTTGGGTTTATGCATCTTTCAGAAATGTCTAATAAAATCTATTTTTGATGACTGCTCTTTTGTCATGTGTCTTAAAAAAAATCAGTTAAACCTTTAAGCTGCATGCTTTAAAGCAAGTAGAGCTCGTATGCATGGGAAACCAGCTGGGGGCAGACAAGTACAGCTTGCAGAGGGGCGAGCAGCCTGTTGTGCCAAAAGAGGACAGACGCTCAGACCCTTGAGTGGGAGGCTCGAGTGTGACTGTCAGCTGAGAACTTACATTGTTGCTCAACCTTCAAAGACAGTTGGACGCTGAGGTCGGCGGACTCTGAGAAGACGTTACCCTGATAATCTACATCCTTTGGGAGGTCCACCATCTAAACCAGGTAGGAGTATTTTGGTCTGTGTGAAAACAGAGCAGTTTTTCCATGACATAATGAGTTAAAAATAACTCTGAATATGACCACGGTGATATTGTTTTCAGTCGTACTTACACATTAAGATTGTCTTAAAAGTATATTTTAATCAGGTTTATACGTGTTATCTTTTTAACTGTTCTTTATATATGTTTGTAAACAAAGATGTTCATTTGTGTTTAAAATATAAAAAACAGAAAAGAAAAACATTTCCCATGATGCTCAGGATCATGACTTCTCTCAAAATAGAAGCACCAGGAAAGTTCTGTTTAGGCAAGAATAACAACATTTGACTTGAGCCTGAAGTAAAGAGTGAAAAGCTAACACAAAATCACTGAAGAATGAGACGATCAGATTATGTTACTGAAACGGGGGACGGATGTGTGTCTGCTGGATGATATGTGACACAGGACGTTAAGTATGTTTTCCCCACAACATATTTGATTTCATCTCTGAGCTCTTTTCCATTGCACTCTTATAGCACCTCGAGCTACTGCACAAAGACTAAGGTACAATCTCAACAATAGCTGTCACAACCCACGGCAAAGGCAGGACTAAAGGGAACTGAAAGAGGAAACTGATATACAAATAAACTGCATGTATAACTACATCACATATGACACTAATACAGCTTTCCATTATAAAGGATAGGAACAGAAATCTGTGTAAATCTTGCAGTGGGGGGGGGTATAGCCTGCAGTTTTGCTCTCAGTATCTTGTAGTAATCCCTTTAGGGGGAGACTGAGATGTGCCATCGAATATTTGGTTGTTTCTTTACTGTATCAGCTTGAACACTGCTAACATTAATAATTCCCCTTTTTTAACAGAATGGAAGTTCGACGTGAAAAAAAGCACGCCTGCGGGACGATTTGTCTGAAGTATCTTCTTTTTCTTTTCAATGTTCTTTTCTGGGTAGGTTGATATAAAAGTGCAAAGATTTTCACTGAATTTTAGATTACAAAAGCAACTTTTGAACGATGTCATCTTAATTCAGTCAGTTGTAATTGATTTAAAGTTGCAACATTAAATTTGTGCAGTGCTTAAAATGCCATAGACATTAAGATGACTTCCTTTGTACACAGACACATTTAAAAAAAAAACGGAAAAAAAAACATACAAACTTTTTTATTTACTTATTTTTACTTTATTAACTGCAATTTCCTTTAGGCTTTAAGAATAGACTGATGTTCTAGTCTCTCAGGGCTTACACTGAAAGAATGAGGCGTTGTCCAGTGTGATCACATTTTAAGAGCAAAGTTATAACTTATGTGCTGCATTCTCACTACGAGCATCTGGTTTGAGTTGAGCTGGTAACGGTATGTTCTGTCAGCTGGCAGGTGGGGCTGTGTTGGCGGTGGGCGTGTGGACTCTGGTGGAAAAGAGCGACTACATCAGTTTGCTGAGCTCCAGCTTCTATGCAACTTCGGCGTACATCCTGATAGCTGCTGGAGTCATCGTGATAGTGACCGGGATAATCGGCTGCTGTGCCACGCTGAACGAGATGAAGAGTCTTTTGATTGTGGTACGGTGACCACGCCCACAAAATACTACCTGTTACAGAAAAACTGATTTTTCTTGCCCGTTTCACTTCACTCCACAGAAGCTGAAATCCTTTTTTCATTAGTCCACATGAGAAACCATGGCACTTTTAAGTCCATGTTTATATACTCTCACCCCCTGGTCCAGGTTGTGTATTGAAAGCTAATCCTTGGTGACCTTCTGTCTCGTCTGCCTGCACTCAGTGCAGCTCATTATGCCAGGCATGCCTGTCAGATATAACAGATAAAGTCATGCACAGTGTGTCTTTAAGAGTTTAGATATAGAGTGTGGCTCATGCCAGAGGAATGAAGGGCATCACAAGCTGCTGCTTGGACTTAAGAGTGTGTGTGAGTGAGACAGACAGACAGACAGACAGAGGGTCTGTGAGGATATCACTCAGACTCAGTGGTATATCTCTATGGTCATACTCCCCGCAATCTTTATAATGAGCACCTTCCTTTCCCACCATTTAATCACTTATTTTCTGGAGTATGATGTTTGTATTTTTTAGCCATGCACAGATATGTTCAGTGACATTATACCTGCAAAATGGTGCAAAATAATGGCATTTCACTGTATTCATAGTCATTTTTGTTATGTCTCTGCCTACAGTATCTGATCTTGTTGCTCTGTATTTTCCTTCTGGAAATCATTGCTGGTGTTCTGGCATATATTAACTACCAAGAGGTGAGGTGCCATACTTTCTATTTGTATCTGTTTGTATATAGAGACAAAAGTAAATAGTGACATACAGTTTATTTTGCTATAACTTGCACAGCTTCCAGTACTTTTTATGGTTATATCTATTCATCATTTAAATTTCACCCCAGAAATTACAAATGTCTTTTTTTTTTGTCTTTCTGCTTGCATTATGTGTATTTTATTAATTCTACTTTCCTTTCAAGTATTTCTCCTAGCTTTGCATCATTTTAATGTCAAATCTAACAACCACTCAGTTGCTGCACTCCTTTGTGAAGTGTGTTTTACATGCTTTTCTGTGCATGTTCATTTGTCCATTTTTCCCCCATCCTTCTCACGCCTCTCTTTCTTCCCCCTTTTTTCTTGCTCTAGTGTTTCCCTTTCTGCTACCAGGTAATCTACTGCAGTGTGTTTCTCCTTTATATCAGTCTGTTTTAGTTCTGACAGGTTGAGGTTATTTTTATTTGCAAGAGTCTTCATTAGAATCAGGGAGTGAGGTCATAGAATCTGTGCTCATATATTTTGAGTTATCTGTGGGTATTGCTCAGGTAGACAGGAATGTTACGGGGGAAGGAGGAAACTTGATCAGGAGCTATTTTTGTTGATGGGAGGTACTAAAGAGCTTCTCCTGTCTCACAGCTGGATGAAGAGCTCAAACAGAACCTGAAAGTGACCATGCAGCAGAAATACCAGCAGCCAGGAGAGGAGAGCATCACACAGGCTGTGGACAAACTACATCAGGAGGTGTGGAAAAGGAGAATTTGTTTCAGAAAAAGGCTCGAATAAAAAAATGAGTAACATCAGTAAGAATGGACATGATTAATAATGAAATTCTGTGTTAACTGCAATTTTCTCATTATTTTCCCTCTCAGTTTAAGTGTTGTGGTAGCCACAACTTCTCAGACTGGAGCGACAGTGTGTGGATCCAGGCAGCAGAGAACGAGCGTCTTGTTCCCGATAGCTGCTGTAAAACTCCAGGTGAACTCTGCGGCCGCAGGGACCATCCCTCCAACATCTACAGAGTGGAGGTAAAAACGAGAAAGCTCTCCATCGACGCAGCGTGGCTAAATTTCACATGATAACAAGATATTATTATTTATTCTTTTTTTTCTCCCCTGTTCTTGTGCTCTCAGGGAGGCTGCATCATGAAGTTAGAGGAATTCCTCTTGAGTCAGTTATATATTCTCGGTGCAGTTGGTATAGGGATTGCATTTCTACAGGTGAAAGCTTTTACTGCTGAGCAAAACGGAGATAAATATGAACATCTATTTTAATGGAGTCTGGAAATAATGAGGTCTTTGTGTCTGTTTTGTTTCAGCTTCTGGGGATGATGTTTACATGCTGCCTTTACCGGAATTTGAAAGAAGATCCATACTAATTTTGTACTTCCCCCCTCCCCATCCATCTATTCATTTTCTTCCAATTGTCCAATTCATGACCGTGGGGATGGGTGCTGGAGCTTATCCTAGCAGTCATATGGCGAGAGGGAGGGTACACCATTGGACAGGTCACCAATCTGTCACAGGGCTAATACATGAGGACAGACAACCATTCACACCAACAGAATTTAGAATCACCAATTAACCCAACCTTGTGCACACTGTCGGTGGAAGTTGGAGTACCTGCAGAGAACATGCAAACTCCACACAGAAAGGCCCCAGGTTGGATTTGCACCCAGAATCTTCTTGCTATGATAATGCTAACCACCACACCACTGTGACACCCTTGTAGGGATCACTGTAGTTTTTTTAAACATCACAAAATTTAACACAACTTCTAAAATGTTTTCCAAATTATTATAACCCCACCACCCCAAAAAAGTATTTTTTCCCACAGTCCTACGATGCTGCATAGTTACTTCAAACACTGCGATGCTGCTGGACAGCACTGCTCATTTGTTCTCGCAAAAACAGCTTTGCATGTGTTTATGTATTCTTTAATTTAGGTCACAAAGGATTTTTAACTCTTTAAAATGAGTGGTGTATATTTAAAAAGCAGAGCAATATGAGCATGTTGTGGCCGCTTCTCTGTTTGTCTTTTTAATTGCTTTTTTATGTATAGTCATTACAAATGTGTATTTAAAAAACTAATATAAAGAACTATTTTTCTTTGTTGGATGCAAATAAAAGATACTTCCTTATAATTTCCACCCAAATTCTCAGATAATTTCTCCGACTGAACTTTTATTTTGAAACTTATAAGCGGATGTTGTTGTCAGCTGACTGTACACCCTCCTCGCGTATTTCTTTTGCATCGTCTCACCCTCAAGGTTTTTCTTTATAATTTAAAGCAAATATTATTAAAATGTCAGCGAAACCAACGTGTTTGATAGTGGCGAGTGCTTCTTCTCAAGGTGAGCCCGTTAGCTTTACTTTGAACAGCTCGGCTGTTCTCAATCATTCATGAATTTGTCCGTTAGCTTTGACTTACTTAGAGCTGCAGAACTAGCATGAGCTCTCTAAAGCGTTTTATCTCACACATTTTGTTTATTCAGGGGTGTCTGCGAAATCTTTCCATCAGTCCTTCAGCCTTTGTAGTCCGGTCTTTAACCTACAGACAGCCACACCAGGGGTAAGACTCCACCTGACAAGCAAATAGCAGATACACGAACAGCTGTCGTGACCTAAGCGCGTTAGTCCGTACTTACGTAGACAGTCTCCATGACAACTGCGCAGATTAAAAAAAAAAAAAAATCAAAGGAGAAATTTAAATAAATAAATAAACACGTCTTTTCTTTTTCTTTTTTTTACTTTTTCTTTTCGTTTGTTTGTTTTTAAATATGGTGGTAAAGAAAAAAAATTCCACGATATTTTCTTGGGGGGGGGGGGGGGGGGTACCTTATTTTGGGGAAATTCAGCAATCTCTTTATCACTAAACTTTTGTGGTGATTCCTTGTATGCGGTTTTTATGTCCTGGTGAGTACTGAAATTAAAGTTCATTCAAATAACTTTGAAATAGGTGCATGTAGAATAGATAGTTACCAAAAGGACCACAGAGTGGTGCTTCTTAGTCAGTGGAGTGTTGCTAAAATTAGAAAGTGATGTATCTTGTAGGATTTAAAAAAAAAAAAAAAAAAAAAAGACCAGCGGTATAATCAAGGGTGATGAATGAAAGAAGAAAAAGAAACTCCAGGACAAACAAGTACCTCGTTTCACTGTGACACCCATTGTCCCTGTGCAACAGTAGCATCACATTTATACAAATATATGGGTGTTACTAAAAAAAAAAAAAGTGTTTTTTCCTGAAATCCAAGTTTGTTATAAAATTGCAGCTACATTGCCAATCGCAAAATCCATTTTTTTTCTCCTACTGGTAGCTCATCCTGGTAGGGCAGGTAAAATGATCAGAACCCTGAGTTTAAAATATTTATCAACCACCAGTTTCAAGAATTTAAATATTATCGCAACAAAGATACATTATTAGATCCATGTTTGTAGAGATGGACTTACACACCCGAAAAAAAAGTTGTCTTTTATACCCTGCTTTCACCCTACTACTACATCTGAAAGGTCACGGACATGCGCTTTAAGATGCAACCCAGTTCTTGGAAATAGTTCTTGTCCACTTTGTGATCATTACCCTGGGTGTGTGATGTTACCCTGTACAGAAGTGTTTCTGTGGTTGCAGGGGAAGCCAATAGACTTTGTTGGGGTTGATGAAAGCACAGCTAGATGGGTGCAGGACTTCAGTGTGAAACCCTACGCAACACCAGCCAAACTTGAATCCATAGATGGTGAGAATATTTATTTCATGCCCATTCGGCCGTTTTCATGTCTGCTGCTTTAACTACTATCTGCTCACTTGTGTCACGATGACCCCTTTTAAGGTGCCCGATACCAGGCACTGCTCATCCCACACTGCCCTGGAGCGCTGAATGACCTGGCACACAGCGGCTCTCTGCACCGCATTCTCGCGCACTTCATCTCTCAACAAAGTGAGCTTGGGGCTTGTTTTAACATCTGTATGTATTTTTCTTGTTGTTTTTTTAGGAACACATGTACATGTGGTTTGCTTGGTTTTTTTCCCCTCTGTGCAGAGCCGGTGTGTGCAGTGGGACAGGGAGTGTCTGCACTGTGTTGTGCCACTGAAGGACAGAGGTGGATTTTCAGTGGCTACAGCTTAACAGGGGTTAGTGTTTGGTGAACTCACTAGGGGAAATATAACCCATATATTTGTTCAGCTATCACATGTTTGCTGTATTTAGTAACACCAACTTGTTGATCTTAATAGCCTTCAGTGTTTGAACTGGTGCGGGAACCTGATTTTGCCAACCTGCCCTTGATTGTAGAAGACTTCGTGAAAGACAGCGGTGGATCGTACACAGGTGAGCTTACCCTGCTAATAACAGAAGAGTCAAATACCAAATAATTATTTCTAAAACAGTCTGATGTTCGTCTCTGTGGGGTTTTTTTTTTTTTTTTGCAGCAAGTCAAGAAGATGCCATGCATGTGGTCGTAGACAGGCACCTCATAACTGGACAGAACATGCAATCAACCTTGCTCGCTGTAAATAATCTAATCCTGCTCTGTAATGCCAAATAAAAACCTGAAATAATACACGAGGAATGCTCCGATTCGACAGCTTTGTCGTCCCACTTTTATATTCATGTAATTAAACATTTATTTTGAACAAGTATCAGAAAAATGCTGGGTCAGAAAGAGATGTTTGGCAAAACTGCAACATACCACTTGGTTATTTGTTGATGCTGTTATTATAAACCGAGTAAAAGCAACAGGATTGTGTAGATTCAAACATAATAAAAAATAAAGCATCAGGAGCAGATGTATTGTTGCTGATGGATGAATCTTTTTAAGAGCACAGATGATTTTAGCCATTGGACTGAAGCGATGCTGCAGATGTCTGAAGGCCTCCAAATATAAATAAACCCTTAATTAAAATGGATACATACTGATAATCATGCAGCTTCTTTTGTTGAATGCAGAGATGTACTAATCTGTACTTTTTTTCTTTCTTTTTTTAAATCGTATCATCACAGAAAATAAATAAAATACACTGAAGTACCTTTTTTTGTTGGTTGCAGATGCCTAAAAATAAACCGCCGTGTCATTCAAGAGCTCGATACATTCACGACCCTCAAACAAGTTGAGCGTTAATTAAACCCCGTCAGTGGCTCACTGCAGATGTCGAGATAGGAAAAAAAACAAAACGGCACTGACTTCAATGACAAAAAAATATAGATATATTGTGTCAATCCGAGATTCACAGTGTTCGCCAACAAGTCCAACTCTTATAGCAGATCATAGAAATAATCCAGTCCTTGTCCCAATTCCCACAAGGAAATTCCTGTTCCCAGTTCAGCAGCTAAAGAAATCCTCAGGTCGATTGACTGTAAAACAGTTGAAATAATATTAATCACTCATTGATGATTAATACTCCTATTCTTTTAATTGCAGAAGTGAACAGTTTTACCTTCAGTGAAGGGTAGTACACCACATGCTTAACTGCATTGTTCCTAAAATAAAAGGCAAAGGACAGGATATTTAATCAAGAAAAGCTCTCGGGACATTTAAATAACCTCGAAATATTGTTTAAACCCTGATGTTTTATTAAATTAATACCTCTTGTAAGTGAAGTAATGCTCTGCAGAGTATTCATCCCAGAGAACCTTTGGCCTGTGTTCTCGCAAGATCTCGATGTACCTGCAGGAAACCACAGACGAGTGCGGTAAGAGGCTTCAAGTCCATGTCAAAGTTCTCAATCGACTCTTTACTCCAACTTATCGCCATTTTTTACTATAAATAAAAAGCTCATGCTACTTGCAGTCAGAAAATTACGTTTAGTACTGTGAAAAAGTCCTGAGCCACCCTGTAATTCTTTTTATTTTGCTAAAAGAAAGGGAACCAATTTTTTTTTTTTTTTTTTTTTTTTTTTTTTAAATCCATGCAAACATACGTGGAATTACCAGAGTTTCTACAATTCTAATGAGCTTGAAAGTCAACACAGTCTGAATGCTATGCAGTAAATGTTTAAGGATGCTGCACACCTTGTCGAGGTATGCTATGTTTACTCTTTGAGAATCACCTTTTTATTGCAAAAATATGATTTTGTGTCAAACTCCAAAACTGGTTCTTTGCCAAGTCATCTACTATGTGCAGACACAACACTAGTGCGTCCTTCGAGTTAGGTACCTTTTTTTATGCTGAGTGATTTATAGATCAGGGTTAAGTGGTTTAACAAAAAAACTGTAATGGAAATGGTCAGGACTGGACTGAAAATGTGTGAAAAAGCAGGAAAAGACTTTTTCAGATCAGCCCAAATATCAAAGAGAAATTAAAAATGCATGCCGTGGAAGAGTTCGGGTCTTAGGAGGTTAAAGTATTGCAGCAATAGCTAGAGTTTCAGCTCACCTTGTTCCCAGGACTGGCTCTGTTCCCTGGCTTGCAAAATCAAGGCCGTACAGATTGAGTCCAAGCAGAATCTTCTCCCTCCACTGAGAGTTTGGTGCAAGCTGGAGGACACAGTCTCTGACCCAGGGCAGCGGAGAGCTAGGGCCCGGCCTATAACAACAACAGCACACAACTCAGAAAACTGGATTAACGCCAGTTTGAATCCTCTTGTTGCATCACCTGTGCCATGTACTCACCTGGCACCACTGGAATAGTCATATGTCATGAGACTGAATCCATCGACGACTGGGGCCAACTGCTCAAACTCCTCCCTGCCAAACATACCCGGCTGCCCTGTGCTGATAATTCACAGGAAAAACAAATCTAAACCAATCACACTGATTGTTTTTGTTGTTGTTGTTTGTTTGTTTTTTTTAGCATTTATAGCTGCTGAATGCAAAATAAATGAATTCACCTTGTTACTGCTGGTGGAATAACAAGAATGCAGTCTAATCTTTTAGCTTTCAAAGTCTCGCATATGTGTTTCACCAAATGGACCAGTTCCCTGTGTGGGTAGATCAGAAATGCTTGATTATTGATTAACCTCAGACAAAGCAAAACTTGTGATCGGGGCTTGCAACAGAATCACTCACTTTCTTTTGTTACCTCCCAGCTGACTCCACAACTCCAAGGTGAAGCCATCGAAACCTTCAGTCTGCAAAACCACGGTTTTTACGTTAATCAGTCACCGAATAAACCAAAAACAAGGTTTTATTGGAATTAAAGACACAAACACTACTTATTTACTTTTGCAACATCCACCAGCTCAGTTCCCAACTCGTCAATTTCATCCTCACTTCCAAATACTGCCATGTAGTCCTGGTAGGACCAGCCATCAAATAAGAGCCGAGGCACTGATGGTTAAAAAAGAAAATGAACTAATCTGAATCCACACAATCAGACTTGAGTACCTGTGGGCAGTAAAGTTGGCATTCACTCACCAATCCTGACTTTTTTGTTAGACTTGCGTACAGCTTTGACCCAGCCTGAAAAGATCAAAAGACACTCTTTTACCTCATGTTCATCCGTGACTTAAGGTGAGGCTTTAATCAGTGATAAAGTTAAGGAAAAAAGTGGATCATCTGCCTGGATCGTGATCGTGGAGTCCCGTAACGTCAAAGGTTTCAGGTCCTCGTCTGCGCAGCTGAAGCCACACCGGTGACACCGAAGTTAGCTTGGACCCAAACATCTTGGCAACGTCATAGCCGTGGGAATTCCACTGCAGGATGAGAAAAATAAGTTGTGTCTTTGACTGTGCTAAAACGTACATATGAAACCCTAAAGGGCAGGTTTTTAATTTTCTTACATGACCATAAGCATATTAAATTAAAGTGTTACCAGTGTCATAGATGAGGGGGGATTGGATAGATTTTTTGGTGACAGCTAATAAAGATTAAGAAATTAGAATGTGATTATCAAACCAGTTAATGATTCATTATCTATCAACTGATAAATCTACTCACTGGAGTCCACATGGCTATGGTCTGTCCCATCACTTACACACTATTGTCAAACGTTTAAATTCAGCAGGAGAACAAGGAGATATAATTGTGACTGGATTTCAGACTTACGGGTGTCACATATCCAAGCACTGGTCCTTGAAACGTTTTCTTGATGTGTGCACAGTATCTCTTTTCCTCCTTCGCTATGTCTTTCCAGTGCGGGTCTGACACAACAAGGTTTCTCTCCAGTACAGATAATTCTGCTGGAGATGTCTAAACAAGTGAGATCAAAGAGAAAAGAGCCCGTTTCAGTAACAGATAACCACGACAGGACGGAGACAGGAGACCAAGGACATTTTAGGCAAACGCATTCAGACCTGTTTGACCTGACAGCACAGAACAGCTCGAACCAGTTTAAAGATTAAGACCTGAAGTTACTCACCTCAGCTTCAGCTTTGTGCGACTTCTTTGCATCGGTTTTTGAAAGTGTGGCACTGACCAGCCAGCAGCTTGAGACGATATGAAGGAAGACCAACGAGGCTCTCATTTCCAAAAAGCCAATTTAAAAAACACAGAGCAGTTAAATATAAGATTGGCTAGCTGAGGTCTGCAGATTTGCAGTGCAAGTGTTTCCTTCCTTTACTGGGATGTGTGAGATTAGAAACCACCATATCCTCCCGCGGCCTAAAATCAAGCAGAGCAGTAACCCAAAGCGGCCCGGCTCGTCCTGCTAAAACATACTACCCTAAATAACCATAAACAGACTGAAAGCTTTTGATGTCAGGCGGTTGGTGTCTGTTTGACTGACAACTTATCTCAATGTGCTTCTGAAGCGTCAGCCTCGCCAGGAAACTTCCGGGGTTTGCATTTTTCAAAATAAAAGGTGCGTGTTTGTGACATCCGAGCCTATAGGTGGCAGTGTGCCGAGTTTGTCAACCAGTAAAACACAAACAAGGAAGAGAACAGGAACCAAACAAATCCACCTGAGTAATGATAGAGAGGGTGTTACATTTCCAAGTTATTTAGCATGATTAACTAACGTTAAATTTGGCTTTTCCGTCTTTAGGTTTCAGGCGCTAACAGGTGAGTGCAGTTCTCGCTTGCTAACTGCTCGTAAAGTAAAATGACCGTGGCTGTGATGTTAGCATTTAGCTTTAACATGTTTGTGCGTTGAAACGATTTACCTATACCCTGCTTCTTTTTTAAGGGTTACTTTCATCTATAATAACTAAGTGTGGGTCCTAGTGCTTTTTATTTTACAGCTTTTTTTTTTAAATTTTACAGTTTTTCCTTTGTTGTTTTTGTCGTTTTCCCCAAATTAAAAATAAAATAAATACAGTAGTGGGTGTACAGGCTAGTAGATTCAGTTTCGGACGAATTATTTAGGAGGAGAAGTACAGAAAAAGTACAAAAATATTTAAATATGGTTAAGACCAATTTAACCTGTGTCGTAATAATAATAATAATAATAATAATAATAATAATACATTTTATTTGAAAGCGCCTTTCAGAACACTCAAGGACACTGTACACAGCAGAACACTAAAAGCAAGCAGTTTACACAATCATAAAAGCACAAGACATAAAACAAATTTAAAATAGCAGAGTGGAGAGGTTATGTGGGATAAGCTATTTTGAACAAGTGAGTTTTGAGTTGGGACTTAAAGAGAGAGAAGGAAGTGATATTTCTTAAATCAGGAGGTAGGGAATTCCAGAGTCGAGGAGCAGAGCAAGCCCTGCTCCCCATGGTGGCAAGACGGGGAGAGGGGACAGAGAAAGAGAAGAAGATCTAAGACACAGAGATGGGGTGGTGATCTGAACCAGATCAGAGATATGCAGGAGAGAGATGATGAATAGCCATAGATGTGTACAAGAGTATTTTGAAATTGATACGATATTTGACTGGGAGCCAATGAAGCTGCTGCAGCTTAGTAGTAGTATGATCATGAATAACTATTATTGCTTTGAATATTTTGTTTGTTATTTGTTTGAGTTTTTTTGTAGAACATTAAATCATTTTTTTGTAACCCAGAGAAAAGGTGTATAGAAATAAAACTGTAAAAAAGTTAAACAGAAGGTAGAAGAAGCATGAACGTTGGAAGCAAAACTATACTTTAGTATTAAAGTGGATGAAATGTCAATTTAACTAATCCATAAATCACAAAATTAAGATTATTTATCAATCTTTGCACATTATAAATATTATAGCATGTAGAGATGTTTTTCTAAAAATCAGATGATGTGCTAGAAACATCTTGTTCTGTTACCATTTCAGTGAGTAATGGCCTTGGAAAAGTTTGTGTCAAAGACACTCGAGCTTCTGCAGGAGGAGCGGGAGGCTGAGATAGAGGAGACCAGGTATGTAATGTCACATCTGCACTGTCAAACGGTCACACTGCAGAATTTAGTTTGCTGAACTGTGCGACATAAAGATGTTTTTATTATTTGTATTTAAATTGTTTTCAGAGAGATTAAGGTGTGGTTTTAAAAAATGGATTTGTTTCTAAACACAGAGATTTCTCCTGAAAATAATCTAAAACCAAATGTTGTTATCAACAGTTGTCACTCGTGATTTCCCTTTTTTGTGCCCTCAGGGTATGGCAGGAGAACATTTCTCTCAAGGATCTTCAAAACAAAGGTGTTTGCCTGCTGAAACTGCAGATAGGAAGTCAGTCCACAGGCCTCTACGGCCGCACAGTCGTCATCTTGGAGCCAAGAAAGCATCTTGGGTTCTCATCTCTGCCAAGCAACAGCTTCGGACCTGGTGAGATTGACGTCTGTTTTTACTTTATGAGGCAGAGTGTTCAGCTTTGAGGCCCTTTTCCTTTTATGATGAGGCTTAAAATTTTCTTTTTTGATAAAGCTTATAGTTAAGGCTGGATCAGGTGACCATGAATCCTCACTTAGTTATCCTGTAACAAGACTAGGCTCTCTTCAACACCAACAAGTCGCAGCAGATGGCTGCCCCTTCCTGAGCCTGGTTCTGTCAGAGGTGTCTTCCTATTAAAAGCTTTGCTTTCCCACTTTTGTCAAGTGCTTGCTCATAGGGGGTTGTCTCTCCATTATTATAGAGATTTACCTCACAATATAAAGCACCTTTAGAAATGGTTGTTCTGATTTGCACTATATAAATAAAATGTAATTAAATTATGTTTATATTACAGTGAGGTATGTGTCTGTCTTTGCAGGTGATATAGTTGGCTTGTATGACACTACTGGATGCACTGCAGCCTCACAGATCAGTACTGGGATTGTGACAAGGGTCGGCCAAGCATCTGTAAGTGTGGCCTTTGATGATTTAAAGGATGGCCACAGTTTAGATTCAGATGCACTTTACAACCTTTTAAAGTTAGCAAACGACGTCACTTACAAACGAATGAAACGGTGAGGAATATCTGTAACCAAAAATACCTCGGTGCATGTGAATCAGTACACTTTTGAAACTTAACCCATGGGGTTTCTGCTTGCAGTGCTTTGAATACATTAAATGGATACAACAATGGACCAGCTTCCAATTTAATAAGTGTCCTCTTTGGAGACACAAAACCTACTTCTCAGTCACAACCAAGTGAGTAAATATTAGCTCCTGTTTTAATTAAAAGATTGTTTAGAAATCTAAGTTTCCATATGCATATATAACATTCAGCGCATTGGTGTTTGCCTCTGTTTTATTTCATCAGATAAGGTTGAATTCTTTAACTCAAACTTGGATGACTCCCAAAGAGAAGCTGTATCCTTCGCTCTGTCACAGAGAGAGCTTGCAGTGATTCATGGGCCTCCGGGCACTGGGAAGACCACCACTGTGGTGGAAATCATCCTGCAAGCTGTCAAACAGGGGCAAAAGGTGCAAAAATGTGAATTTGTTAGTGTATAAAGAAGAATGTTATCAATGCCACAACTCTAGTCTAGACAGGATCACTTTGGCTCTTGTGACTGTGCAGATCCTGTGCTGTGCTCCTTCAAATGTGGCGGTGGATAATTTAGTGGAGAGGTTAGCCCAGGGCAAAGCCAAGGTCCTGAGGCTGGGTCACCCAGCCAGGCTACTGGAGTCCATACAGAAACATTCACTGGATGCCATCCTGGCTCAGAGTGACAACGCAAACATCATCGCTGAGATCCGGAAGGACATTGATAAAGCATTTGTGAGTATTATAGTGTGGTGTCCCGCTAACATGTCATTTTAGTGCCGTCTCAAATGATTTGTGATGTTGTGATTGTTCCAAGACGGGAATGAAAAAGGAGAAAGGAGAACGGGGGAACATGAAACGAGAAATAGGAGAGCTGAGAAAAGAGCTGAAAAGCAGAGAGGCAGCAGCCATCGCCCAGATCCTTAAAAGTGCTGACGTTGTGTTATCAACCAACACAGGTGAGTAATGGCCCGATGACAGTGTCATTCAGATGCTGGAGTAATGATGAAAGGTAATCGGAGAGCGCTTGTCTGCGTGTGTGCAGGTGCCTGCGATGATGGGCCTCTGAAGTTCCTGCCAGCTGAACATTTTGACTGGGTGGTGATAGACGAGTGTGCTCAGGCACTGGAGAGCAGCTGCTGGATCGCCCTGCTTAGAGCGCGCAAGTGCATCCTGGCTGGAGACTACAAGCAGTTACCACCTACCATTAAATCACAAATGTAAAAAATTCAAGTTTGGGTTTTTTATGCATTCATAATATTCAGCATTTGATATCTATACCGTTGTGACTTTTTTCCCTCAAGTCCCAGAAGTTTTTAACCTTAAAATACACGATGTAGCATTTATCTGTTGCCAGTATGTAAATGAATTGTAACATAACCTGAACAATGAGACATTCACCGCCTGCTTTTATTAAGCCTCTGGAGTTAAAAGTGGAGGACAAAATCCAAAGGATGTCACTAGAAATAGTTTTTAGAATTTTAATTTTTCCTTTAAAAAGCACTTTTGACACATTTTCTGAAGCATTCAGATTTCTGATTATAAAAACAACAAGCTTGGTTAAAGGATAGGTTTCATAGTTTTCCAGTCTGTTGCTTTTTAAAACACCGAAACAGGTTTTTCTAGCTCTAATCAGCTCTTCTGTGTGTACTGGTGGTTCAGAGATCTCATCCTAATGCACTTTTAATCCCAGTATCAAATCAGTTATAGAAAGAAGTCATCGATGCTCCATCCATTTTTTTCCACTTTTCCAATTCAGGGTTGTGCAGGGCGGTAACCTATTCCAGTTGTCACAGGGCGAGAGGCAGGGTACAGCAGGGATCTCTCCTGGTATTCTGGCTTTCTCCCACAGTCCAAAGATGTGCAGTTAGTGGGGTTGGGTTAAATGTGTATTCTAAATTGGCCGTTGATGTGAATGCGAATGAGGCTGGTTTTCAGAAATTAAAATGTAAATCTCTAAAATTTTTATGTTGTTCTGTTGCATACAGGGCTGCATCAAAAGGCTTATCTCTGAGTCTTATGGAGAGACTTATCCAGATGTACGGGGACTCGGTGGTTCGTATGCTGACAGTTCAGTACCGCATGAACAGTGCCATTATGCAGTGGGCCTCCAAGGAGATGTACCATGGAAGACTGACCGCTCACAGCTCTGTGGAGGGACATTTACTGAAGTGAGACTCAATGTACTATTTTAAAGCATCTCATATTTGAGTTCTGGTGACGGATGAATCTTTGGATTCATTTAAAAATGTCGCTCAAAACAGAGATCTAGCAGGAGTCGCATGCGTTGAAGAGACCAGCATGCCGCTGCTTCTTATTGACACAGCAGGGTGTGGTCTGAGTGAAATGGAGGTCGCAGATGAGCAGTCCAAAGGCAACACAGGTTATTCTTTTTTAATTTTAGCTTGTAAACAAGCCATCTATGTTTACTGCTTGTGTGGTATGACAGTTTAACAGCGTGTGATGTGTTTCCTCAGGTGAGGTCGACATCGTCGATCTGCACATAAAAGCTCTGACTGAAGCTGGAGTTAAAGCTAAAGACATAGCTGTTATTGCTCCATACAATCTACAAGTAAGTCACAGAAATGAGACTGGCAGCACTGAAAGTAACTGATTGGTTTCAAAATTCCAGGGAGAATTATTAAAAAAATTTTCCTGAAGGTCAGATCATCATAGCACAGTGATTAGGGAAATGCAAAAAGGATGTAAAGACTAGTATAAAGAATGACTTAGCTTTTAAGTAACTTAATGCATTACTTTAAAGAAAAGTGATATGTGTATTACATTGCTTAAAAAAATAAAAAATAAATAATTCCCCCAACAGAGAAGAAATACCTCCAACGTGCACAAACATTTGACCACAGTGTGCAATAAATTTGCATGTATGTATGTAAAAACATCTTTCCCTTTGATAAAAATAAACACCCGAAGCTTTATCATTTAAATGGTACATGGTAAACACACTGGTACTTATATAATGTCGTTCTACTTAATTTTGAGCACTCAAAGCCTTTTCTAAGTCTCATTCAGCCAATCACACACATTCATACAGTTCTTTTATCTAACATTCACACACTCACACTGCAATTGGTGGCAACTCGGGCTCACAGACATTCCGTCATTCCGACCTTCTAATTGGTAGACATTCCGTTATACCACTTAAACCACAGCTGCCAAGGAAAATCGATATAACAGTGCTGTTTTGAATATAACAACCGTTTTTCTCTCCGTACAGGTCGATCTTCTACGTCAAAAACTTTCTGCAAAGCATCCAGAGCTCGAGATAAAATCAGTGGATGGATTTCAGGGCAGGGAAAAAGAGGCTGTCGTGTTGTCGTTAGTTCGATCCAACAGAAAAGGTAATTCATGACATTCCTTTTAATTCTGTCACAGAATTGCAGATGTTAGCTGCATTAAACATAAACAACAGGCTATCACAATTTTTTTTTTTCCCACTGATTCCATTTATTTTAGGTGAAGTTGGATTTCTAGCAGAGGACAGAAGGATAAATGTTGCCGTTACGCGTGCAAGACGACACATCGCTGTCGTGTGTGACACTCAAACCGTTCAGAATCACGGTTTTCTGAAATCCCTGATTGATCACATGACTGAGTTTGGTGAGGTCAGAACAGCGTTCGAGTACATTCAAGACATCGTACCACAAAATTACACCCGTGACCACAAAGATGCGAAAACAGCCTCTTCCAGCACCTCCACATCTACCAAACACAAGGTCAAGGATCAGCCCTCCAGTAAAGCAAAGCCAGGACAGAAAAAATCTGCTGGTAGCAGCAGCAAGGAAAATGCAGCTGGTTCAGAGAAGCAAACAAAGTCTAGCACATCAGCAGAGCAAGAGCAGAGTAAGGGCAGACGCGCTGAGATCAGAGAGCAGGTGGAAAGGTTTATGAAGGACTTAAACCAGAGTGAGCTACAGTTTCCGTCATCGTTTAACTCTCATGACCGGCTGCTGGTCCATGAGATCGCTGAGGAGCTGGGCCTCATTCATGAGAGCAAAGGAGAGGGAAGTGAGAGGTGTATCACTGTCTCCAGACCCCCAGTGTCAAAACCAGCCAAAGAGGAAGCACGAGCAGCAACGGAAGAGGAAGAGGAAACGATCCCAGATTCAAAAAGTGAGCCATCGTCTCAACCCCCCTTAGACCTGAAAAGTTTACATTTAGAGAGGATGAAGAGGGAGCAGAAGAAAAGGGAAGAAAACGCTCAACAAAAAAAGCAACAGAACAACATTCATCCAGCTCAAGGCCACTCATCAAAAAAAGCAAAAGGTTTGCATCAGAAGAGTCTAAACAAAGCATTTAAAGGTGTTTTCTTACCCATCAGCTTTCTAACAGCTTAACTCTGCATCATGTTTCAACCCCAGGAAAAAATCGAACCAAGGCTGGGGCCTGCGACATCGCTGCTGCCTCTGCTCCAGATGACGACTTCGACACACTCATCAGTAGTGTCATGAAGGCCGACAGTGTTTGTAGTTTTGTCAAGTGCAAAGCATCTGTGCTAACACTCGGGCAGCTCTGCCTGTTCTGTAACAGGCAGTATTGTCTCAGTCATCATATACCAGAGGTAAGAGGCACGCCTCAACTGAGTAGTATGTTTGACGTGTAGGTTAACAGGTAACACCTGCCAAGCATCTGTGGAATTTATGTTTTTTTTACGTGAAAGTCTGATTGACGTCTTGCAAATACTTTTCAGGTTCACGGTTGTGGAGATAAAGCCAAGTCTCATGCTCGAATGAGGATAAGTAAAGAGGGTGTTCTTTATGCTGGGAGTGGGAAGAAAGACAAATCTATGGACCACAATAAGAAGGCCTATCTGCAAAGAAAATTGGACTCTAAGCTAAAAGACATGGCGTCACAGAGGAAGCCAAAAAACAAAGAGAAGGATGGTTAATGGTTAACTTGACACTAAATTTAAATAAATCTAAAGACTTCGTTCTGAGAAAGCTAAAAGAGTGTTTGAAATTTTTTATTTTCTTGCTCTTTGGACCTCAGTTTGATACAGTAAAGTACAATTTCCTGCTGAAAAACTCTTATTTAAATAAATAATTTTAATTACAAAACATTTTCATTGTGTTTCAGTCACAATATTTATTGCATACATTACTAGTACTGTTATGACACGTAATGGAGCCTGCCTTTTAACTCTACAGAAATGGGAAGCTATTCTACTTTCACTTTGATTATCTGGGGACAGATTGTCAATGGACTCGCGTTTTGCACATCCTTACACAATCCGGGGGGAAAGTAGGGGAAAACCTTCTCAGTAAATTTGTCTTTGAATGTGTGGATCTTTGTAGAATCTGCAGCATTGATGAAAACGACTTTTCCCCTGTCATAGTCCAGCTCGACTGTAATCCTGTTGGGCTTCTCCTTCATTGGGAGCTTGGAGCGAGGTGTGGTCTGTGCCCACAGTGAGTCTCCATTGCTCAAGCCAATTACCCAGAAAGATGGTATTCTTTCTTTGGATGGAGTCTAGAGCCACTCCGATGTACCAGTCTTTGCCTTGGCCCACATCTAGAGTCCAGCTGTGCTTTCCAGATGTAAAACCAGTGGCTCCCAGCACAGAAATACGGCTGACAAGGCGTTCGGGATTGTTGGGTAGGAGCTTCTTGCTGCTGTATTGCACACAGGACAGTTCTTCAGAGTAAGTTGAAATGGGCAGTGTTTGGATCCAAAACAACAGGAACTGGAAACCATAAAATTCAGTTAGTTGAAAATATGATAGATTTAGAGTAAAATCTTTTTCTTTAACCCACCACATCTGACAATGTCTTCCACCTTCTTCCAAATGTGAAAACTAAGTGATCCCAGATGCTTTGCAGAGTTTATCAGGATATCTCTGATGACCTCTGGCTCTCCAATTTTCCACTGAAGCCTGAAACATGTTAAGTTGTTACAGCATTCTCTCATGGAAAGGATCAATGCTGATTTTAACAGATAGTGGGTTATGCTTACATTTTCTTTGTCTTCTTGTAGTCCTTAAGTTGAAGAGAGAATGTGAAAGAGAGTACATTATGAAATCATGTGTGAAATAGAGTTGCACATCTGGAAACGGCTGAAAGTATTAAACCTGTACAGTAATTCAAAGACACACATATGTGCACTACCGTTCAAAAGTTTCAGTTTTGTATTGCAATTCAAGTCGTTCAACTCCAATGAATAGCTTGAAATGGTACAAAGGTAAGCGGTGAACTGCCAGAGGCTAAAAAAAGATAAGGTTACCCAAAACTAAAAAATAATGTACATTTTAAATGTATACAAAAAGGCCTTTTTTTCTTTCTTTTTTAGGAAACACAAAATGGTTTAACAATTTAAAGCTGTTCTGCAGTAATAGAGGTTGATCAAGCCTTGAAAGTTGGTGCTGTCATTTCCTACAAGTGTTCCAACTTTTCTGGATTACTTACAACCCCCTCTGTCTGTGAGCAGACCATGGAAGCTAACTATGGCATCAGAATAAAACAAAGAGGCTTGCCTGGGCCGTGAAACACCACTGCCATCAAGTAGGCAAAAGGATGGTTCCACAGTGTTTGCCATCAACTGTCAAACATGGAGGAAGAAGTGTGATGGTCTGCATTCATTCATAGTTCCTTCCAAAACATGCAAACCTCCTGTACTCCCGTACCACAATGTTGGATTTTGAACCGAATGCTGATAACACACTGCAAAGTCTCCCTCCTCTTTAGCCCGGAGGACAGAGCATCCACGATTATCAACAAGAACGTCTAATTTGGACTCGCTGAACACTTTACCACTTTGAAACAGTTAATTTCAAAGGCGTCTTGGTCCACAAGACACAAAGGTACTTCTGCACTGTTCAAATATGGCTTCCTCCTTGCATGATAGCGCACATAAGCAGCCGAAATGAAGCAAATCAGAAGTGCCAAAACTGTAATTGCCAACTAAACTAGGTTTAAAAGTTCATATTATGAGCTCTACACCAGGAAAAAAAGCCGTTATTTATGCGTTATGTAGTGTTAAAACAGGTACAATGCTGTGAAAAAGTATTTGCCCATTCCTGGGTTCTTTTTTTTGGATTTCTCAACAAGATGATGGTAACAAAGGAAGATTTGAGGCTCCAAAACAGGACACAAACTAATGGGTTACAACCATGGACACTGTAAGAGATGGACGTAGCGATTTTGTAACCGGATGCAGTGAGTCGGTGCAGGTCTGACTGTCAAGCCATACGCTCTGTTACGGCCTCCGGCCTCAGGTGGCCCCGCCTTCCTCTAGGTAAATCAATGTGTTCCAGGACTCGTGTGTGATTGGTTACTGGGAGACCCGTGCCAACCCTCACTTATGCAGAATGAAGTGTGCCAGACCACACGGACGATTGGCTGCCCCGGGATCCCATGATGCTCCAAGAGGCAATCAGTGGCAGATCGTACCCACCTGTGGCTACAAAAGGCTGGAGGTCCTTCACTCAGTGGCGGCTGCTTAGGACTGAACATGCAGTTTGCCCTTCATGCCTCCCTCGTCGATCTTTGTTGAACTTATTCATATTGCTGACCTTTGTCGAACCTTGGTGCATGCTTTAAACCTAGCCTGATTAGAGTTTTGAGCTGCTAGCTGGCTGTGAGTAGGATTGCGTGAAGCTGGCTTGCCTTAGTTAAAACCCTAGCTTTTATTTTGTGTGCGGCCAGCCTGCCTTAGTTACCCTTTAACTTTTACTCGTGACTGTTCTTTCTTTATGTAATAATTGTCTGCCCAGTGGTCTGTTGCACAGCCCTGTCGGTTTTCTGTTTAAAGTTTGGAATTAAAACCTTTTGCTTTACTCAGTTTTGTGTTGGGGGGCTCGTGTATGTTACTCCCTCCCTGACGCCTAGCAGAGGGGGTCGTAACACGCTCATTGACTAACAACTTGTCAATCACAAACTGTTACTTCCTTTCTGACAAACAGTATAACCAAGATGTATGAAATTAACTCCTTTTAAAAATTTAATATGACCCTAAATATGTAACTGAGACCATGAACTCAACAGGAAAGTGTTAACAGTGGTAAAGGTAGAAAACGATATTTCTATAGACTTCAATGGGTCCCAAAGTCTTTTTGCAATCACAGGGATCACCCCCTGGTGGCCATTAAAAAGAACGCAGGCACATTGAAGTCGGCCCCACTTGTCAGACGCTACATGTGTCTTTAAAACTGACCATACTGATTAACCAATACAGCATACTAACATTTTACATCCAGACTATGGAAAATAGGTCTGTGAGAAATGCTTGTCTGACATTTTATGTTTTAATCCAAACTAATCCAAGTTTGAATCCAAGAAATCTAAGAAATACGAAATTTCAAATTTAATAAAGTTGGTAAACATTTTATGCAAAATATGATTTTGGTTAATATTCAGTAATTTTCTTGTTTGCATGTATACTAACTAAATACTTTTAATTTTACTGTTTTGTATGCTGTGTGTTATATTGATGTTCATTATCACCTGGGCGTCCTGTTTAGCCATTTTCACTGTTTACTTGACTGTTTTTAGGAAAAATAACTTAGAAGTTAATATAAATAAAAACAGCTTGTAAATAATGATAGTAAATGCACCTGTAGAAGCTGTACATCCTGTGCTTTGAGAGCTGTTTCAATATCATTGATGGTGGAGGAGAGTGTGTTGATCTGCTCTTCAATGTTTTCCAGCTTCATACACATGATTTGAGTCTTAGTTTCCTCCTCCTGTTTCAGTGCCTGCAATCTGGTGTTTTCCTCCTCCTTAAGGAACTGGTGGAGCTTCTTAAAACCCTTGGTAGAACCTGGGACCATTTCGTGGCCTTTCCGTTTTTTAATTCCACGCCATTTCCACTGTGTTTAATGGAGTATAGCCAAATTTTCAAACATGTATTTTTTTTCCCATTTTATTTTAAAATTTCAGTCTGAGTTTTTTAAATGAGCTTAAATGGCTGAATAAAAGGCATACATCCACTATCGAACCTCGTGGCCGATTTGTGCCCCATTGAAACCCATTATAAACGCTATTTTTCACTGTACAATTATTACCATTAACGTCGTGGCGATGGCTTAACTTTCACTTTCATTCTGGACTCAGGGCCTTAGAATTGTAATTTTTTATTTGGCCACCGGGTGGCGCCCTTGTTCCACATGTGACGCCTGCTGGAACATACACACCTTCTCCAGCGGCCTGCTCGAGACAGATACCCGGAAAAGGCAGACTAATTTCCCGCGTGCAGCAGCAGCTTGGCCCGCTGCTCGTTCCGGACCATTTTCTGCCCTTAGGATCGTTTGAGGGTGCATTAATTTTTTTTAATCAACAGGAAATGACGTATTTGTTTTCACGTGGTAGCGGAAGTGTGTGCTGCAGACACGGGAACCGAACCATATGCTCCGGCGCTGCGCGAAACACACCCGCGGCAGAGGCACTCCTCCCCGGGGGAGCAGGAGCAGCAGCGCCGCCTGGGGACATTTTCGGCTTCTGCAAAAAAAATTAAAAACGGATCGAAATTAATGTTGGTGCCAATCTTTTGTCCATCTAAAGGCCTAATTATAATAACAATAAAATATTACTTCAAATGTTTTTTTTGGAAAATATTTTATGTTTTATGTTTTTGGGGCAAAAAAAGCAGTGCGCTCATGTGACGAAACCGGGATATAAAGGGTTAAAATCCGCGAAATGTAATTAAAACTTGACATGAATATTTCAAGGAGAAGTAGGTCTAAAAGATTGGCTAATTTAAAGTGGAATAAAATATTAATATATAAATTTTGTATAGCACTTTTTGGGCGTGGTCGATAGTGTGCATTTTATGAAATGCGCTCCTGGAAAAAAAATAAAAGGCGATCGAAATGACTGTTGGTGCCAATCTTTAGTCCATCTAAAGGCCTAATTATAATAACAAACAAATATTACTTCAAATGTTTTTTTTGGAAAATATTTAGTTTTTTTGTTTTTTGGGGCTAAAAAAACAGGGCGCTCATGTAATAAAACTGGGATTTAAAGGGTTAAAACAATGAAAATATAATTAAAACTTGACATGGATATTTTAAGCAGAAGTAGTTTTAAAAGATTGACTAATTTAAAGTAGAAAAAAATATTGATATATAACATTTTTAGAGCACTTTTGGGGCGGGACCATTTTTGGTCCCGAGGTTCACGAAAGGATGGGATTTTGAGGTTGATTCCTGTCTCAGTTTCACATGCCTGCGTCTGTAATTTTAAAGAATGTGGGGGTTTTTTTAAGCTAGTAAATGGAAGGAATGTTTGTCATGCTGGGGATTTTTTCGTCAGAAGCAACATTAAAAAGCCCCAGTAAAAGTCAGCATTGTTTCACGAAACGCAAAACCATTTACCTGGATATGGGTTTTTATTTCCTCCCATTGTTCCTTTGTGTTGATTAGTACTTTGAGTTTTTTCTTTAAGGACTCGAGGCTGGCTGAGATTTCTGTCTGAAATGTACGAAGAAGAATTTTAAAATATAGCATTTCTGTGTAGTTCCTGATAATCAGTTTTCTTTGTGGTTTTGTTTAATATCACATTGAATTAAAATTGTTAATTATTTGAGTCATATTGGGTGCACTCATTTCACTATTTTCTTACATTTTACAGACATAAGAATAATGAGAATTCGTGGAACAAATGACACATTACGTGATGATGGAAGTCATTAATTAAAGATCTGTTTCTTACATTGTGATGTAAGTCTACCAACAACTTCATCCCAGTATTAGTTTTTTTAAATGTATATTTTTACAAACCTTTTTCTGTTCAGCTGCTTCTTCTACTGGGCAGCAGACATGGACTTTGTGCTCTTTCGATTGTTGGCAGACAAGACAGACAAGCTCTTCATCATTGTGACAAAAACTATTCCGCTTCTGGTTGTGGAGAAAACATTTGTCTTGATTAGTTGTGGACATAACTGAGATCCTTTCTGTTTCCAGTTAAATAATCACACTCTGCAAACAGTGGTGCACTTCCCTGGCTGAAGGCTCAGGTGTTTCTGTCAAGTGATGTTCTTTGATTCAGGTATTGTGACAGTAGGCGGTACAACTGGGAATATTTACAGCTTCCTGTAGAAGTTGGCCAACTAGTATAACTGGGTAATCATGCAAGTCATCCAGACATAACCAAAGATGATATAGATGCAGAAGTTGACTAATGTCCTCGATACATGCTTAAAAATAAAAAAGTTCTCAGAAACTTTACGTTCATTTCCTTTATTTTAATAATGTGCCTGTTCTGTTTGAGTTTAAAATCATGAATGAGAAATGGCTGAATTAATCTTACTGATGTATCAGCTACTGATAACCATTGCAGCTCGTGTTCCGATTATTTATCTTGTTCCCCATTTCATCTACTGACTGCAAAAATATAGAGCCTGCACCATGAACATGGCTGCTTTATAATAACATAATAAACAATTTTAACAAGTTTATATAAAAATGTATTTCTAAATATTGAGCATACAGGCAGCCTTGTGACAACACTCTGACTCCCAGACAAACATGGCCCAAATACCCCAAGTTTAACGCTTTGGTGTCTGATAAATACGCAAATATACCTAAAAACAAAAAATCAAATACACTCATCTATCCATCCATCCATCTTCTTCCACTTATCCGGGGCCGGGTCGCGGGGGAAGCAGCCCAAGCAGAGAAGGCCAGACCTCCCTCTCTCCAGCCACCTCCTCCAGCTTATCTGGGGGAACACCAAGGCGTTCCCAGGCCACCCGAGAGATATAATCTCTCCAGCGTGTCCTGGGTCTGCCCCGGGGCCTCCTCCCGGTGGGACATGCCCGGAAAACCTCGCCCAGGAGGCATCCTTGTCAGATGCTCAAACCACCTCAGCTGGCTCCTTTCGATGTGGAGGAGCAGCGGCTCTACTCTGAGCCCCTCCCGAATGGCCGAACGTCTCACCCTATCTCTAAGGGAGAGGCCGGCCACCCTTCGGAGGAAACCCATTTCCGCCGCTTGTATCCGCGATCTCGTTCTTTCGGTCACGACCCACAGCTGGGCACCTTACATCAAGATACAGACATGCAGTGATGTTTGTCTGCAAAGTTGAGTAATATGACTAGTTGTGGTCCAGGATCTTTGACTACTTTTGATTTCATCTCTACGTTTCACCTTTAAAGAATATTTATCCTCCTTGTTTGGTATCATTCATTTTTTAAGCACAACCTCACGTTTTTCATTTTGACATACTATATTAACACAATTGATCTAAATTCAGACAAAAAACATAAAATCAGCGTAGAAAAAAGTTATATTTTTTACTGTAACAAACACAAACATGTTTAGCGAATCATTGTCATAACTTGAAATGCAAATATAATTGCAAATTTGTAAAGCTTCGACACACTAGGAGACTCTCCAACTACTACAATAACAGGACTACTACAATATTCTTTCCAAAGAGGTGTTTTTCCTCCCCACAGTTGCCAAGTGCTTCCTCATAGGGGATCATCAGATTGCTGGCCTTGTCTCTAACACCTTACAGTATTAGAGACAGGCAGCTGTTGTTTGCATTTGAAGCCATATAAATAAACTTGAATTCAAAATTAAATGAATGGATTTTATTGATTTTTACCTTCACGGAAATCCTTTTACTTCAGTTTTGTGTTGTGCTGCAATAATAGTTTGTCAGTTAATCATCCTGCCCCTGGCATGTCTGACTCCACACAGAAAAGCCTCAGGCTTTTAAACCGGAAACGTTTACGGTGATGTCACAGAACAACACACCTGCAGCCCACACATAAGATAACCTTTTTCCACTATTCAGGAATTGACAGCACTAATAAGAGTGTCTGAGTGCTTACCAGCATGGCTTAGTTTCCTAATATGTGTTGTCACAGAAATGTCATTAACCTTTACACTAGATGCCAGCTATTTCATGTTGTTTGTTGGTTTCTTCTACATATGGAAGTATCCTTGGGTAAGATACTGAAGCTTTACTTTTCCAACCTCTTGCACAGTTAGATGAATAAAACATTTTATTTTAAAATCTAAAAATGGTTTTTATTTTTACCTGTCCTTGCCTGTCATAGTGTGTGCTAGAAATACTTGAAAAGGGAAACTATAAATATTCAGAGAGAGAACCTGTCTCGCTTCTTGTTTTCTCCATCTCCCTTTGATAAAGGATTAAAGTTATTTTGTTTTTTTCGTTGTTTCAGTTTTTTATGTAGTTATTTGAATTTTGTTGGGCGGTGAAAGAAAAAAAGCTTAGATCCTTTAATTAAGAAGTACTAGCAAACACAGGAAACATACAAACATCTGCAGCCATGGAGTTGCACTGCTTTTTAAAGTTGATCTGTATGTGAGGATGGGAAGAACAGACACAGAAACCACATCCTCAAGAATGAACAATAAACTGACCTCATCATAGGGATTAATACAGTTCTATACTATTCTAATCTAATGTTTTTTATTATTAACCTTTGTCACTATGTTTGAAAATGAAGCTAAAATATCACTTTGCCTGAAAACATGTCTCTGTTTTTTCCCATAGTTATACCTATGCCACATACAAAAGAAAAACAGTGTCTGAGTTCCACTCCTCAGACAGTTGTTTCCTCCTGAATTCCATGTGTAAAGCATTGATTTATCAGTCAGCGTAGCCTGTTAAATAAAATGTAGCCTCTGACTATTCTACTTGTACTTTTATTACCTGGGGACAGATTTTCAGTTTGCTTGATTTTTTTTTGTCTTCACACAATCCGGGGGAAAAGTAGGGGAAAACCTTCTCAGTAAATCTGTCTTTGAATGTGTGGATCTTTGTAGAATCTGCAGCATTAATGAAAACGACTTTTCCCTTCTCATAGTCCAGCTCGACTGTAATCCTGTTGGGCTTCTCCTTCATTGGGAGCTTGGAGCGAGGTGTGGTCTGTGCCCACAGTGAGTCTCCATTGCTCAAGCCAATTACCCAGAAACCCTCAGCAGGGCTGAGGAAGATGGTATTCTTTCTTTGGATGGAGTCTAGAGCCACTCCGATGTACCAGTCTTTGCCTTGGCCCACATCTAGAGTCCAGCTGTGCTTTCCAGATGTAAAACCAGTGGCTCCCAGCACAGAAACACGGTTGATGAGGCGTTCGGGATTGTTGGGTAGGAGCTTCTTGCTGCTGTATTGCACACAGGATAGTTCTTCAGAGAACTCTAGGTTGGACTGGGCAGTGTTTGGATCCAAAACAACAGGAACTGGAAACCGTAAAATTCAGTTAGTTGAAAATATGATAGAATTTAGAGTAAACTTGAATTTTTTCTTTAACCCACCACATCTGACACTGTCTTCCACCTTCTTCCAAATGTGAAAACTAAGCGATCCCAGATGCTTTGCAGAGTTTATCAGGATATCTCTGATTACCTCTGGCTCTCCAATGCTGCACTGGAGCCTGAAACATGTTAAAATTGTTACAGCATTCTCTCATGGAAAGGGTTGATGCTGATTTTGGTAGATAGTGGGTTATGCTTACATTTTCTTTGTCTTCTTGTAGTCCTTAAGTTGAAGAGAGAATGTGAAAGAGAGTACATTAAGGACATGCTGCATTACAAAATCACATATGCAGTACAGCTGTATTATCGGAAATTATTGACTGAAAGGTAACAAACATGTACAATAATTCAAAACTACACATACTGTATATGTACAAACGATAAATTGCGCTATGATGGCAGGTGTCATCAACCTCCTAACCCTAAATTTAAGACATACACAGTGAAAACTGCGACAGATGCATCGACAGGAAACTCAGATACAGACAATGAGACAGGAGGTGCCGACATATGGTGATACACTGCATTACAACAGCAACTATTACAACTAGAAACAGAGAGGAACGATTCTGAATAATTCTGAACAATTGAACTTGTCTGGAAAACTTTATGCTATGCTTGATACTAATGATCATAATAATTAGATGACAGTTTGCTGAAATTTAACTCTGTAGCGCCACCATTAGGCCGAACTTCAGTGTGTCCAATACTGTTTATGATCGAACAGCCTTCTAAACTATAATATTCACATCAGTTTGATTTATACAGTTTTGTATCAATTGGGAACATGCAAAACATAATACAACGAACCACCTAATTTGCTCAGATTGTACTGTGGATTAATATAGTGGCCAGCATCCATTCATCCATTTTCCACCCACCAGGCAAGCATTTTGACAGGATGGGAAAGTAGATTGGCAACTTTACTCTTATGCCAAATCTTCCACACCACTCTCCCCTCACTCATAAACAAGATTCCAAGATGCTTAAATTCCTATACTTGAAGCAGTAACTCTTCCATACCCTTCAAAGTCCTCCACAAACCTCTAGACTACTTAAGCAAACTCCCACCGACCCTCCAATATGTTCAGGAGGACAAAAAGTTAATCTAGTGCTAAATTGCCTGAAACTCCATTGTTCCCCCTGAATCTGAGGATCAACTGATGTGCCTTCCCAGGGAGGCTGAGAAGTCTGATTTCTTCGAAGCTGGAAAACACTTTTGATTGACCTTCTTGAAAAGGTCAATCAAAACCCCAGTTGGCCAATCCAGAGGCACTGTACTCAACTTCCTTGCAATGCTACGAAGACATGTCAGCCACCGCAGAGTCACAATATCCAGAGCTTTGAATTCATCCTCGGTGGCCCTACCACCCAAGAGTTATTTAACTACCTCAGTGACCTCCCCCTCAGTGACGGTGTTATATTAGGAGTGTGGCTGCTAAGTGATAGGTGGATGCGTGCACAGGTAGCTGTAGCCAAAAGCTGTGGTTTTAAATAAACACGATTTAGACTCTAAACAAAAAGCTTCAAAAGGTGACTTCATGATAAATGCATTATGCCATGGTTAATCTTTTGTATGCAGCCTTTCCTCTTAAACAAAATACAATAACAGGAAAAAGTTACTGCCGGGACTGTGCACAGCGAAGCTTCATAGAAATGTTTATTTGCCATATATAACATCCGATGTTTCTCTACTACTACTGTGTTGTTTTTCATATTTAATGTGTTGTTGTTGTTGTTGTTTTAATTAAATAATTTTTACTTGACTGTTTTTATGACAAATAATCTAGAAGTTATTATAAATAAATGCAGTCTGTAAATAATGACAGTAAATGTACCCGTAAAAGCTGTATATCCTGTGCTTTGAGGGCTTTTTCAATATCACTGATGGTGGAGGAGAGTGTGTTGATCTGGTCGCTGATGTTTTCCAGCTTCTTACGCATGATTTGAGTTTTGGTTTCCTCCTCCAGTTTGAGCGCCTTCAGCCTTGTGTTTTCCTCGTCCTGAAGCAACTGGTGGAACTTTTTAAACTCCTCCTTGATTGCTGTCTCATTTTCATATGCTTGCGTCTGCAAGTTCAGGAATGTGGTTTTTTTTAATGCCAGTAAAGAGAAAGAATGGTTGTCACGCAGAGGGATTTTTCAATCTAAGCTGGAGGCAAAATAAAGTTGCATGCTTGGAGTCGTTGTCAAAATGCTAGAGGCACTGGAAATGTTTTTTACCTTGATATAGGTTTTAGTTTCCTCCCATTTCTCCTTTGTATTCTTCAGTATTTCGAGTTTATTCTGTAAAGACTCAAGGCTGGCTGATATTTCTGCCTGAAATTCAAGAAGAAATTAAACATTCAGAGCTCAAACAAACAGCTGATTAGTCTTGTTCATCAGTTCCGGCCTCCTAAGATTCTTTCTATTAAAATTTAACAAATAGACAATATAACTGACTTTCTTCTACTGTGTTGTGGTGGAAGTATTTCTATTTTCACAAACCTTTTTCTGTTCGGCTGCTTCTTCTACTGGGCTGCATTCGTGGACTTTATGCTCTTTTGAAACTTGGCAGACAAGACAGATGAGCTCTCCGTCGTTGTGACAAAAAATCTTCAACATCTCGTTGTGTTGACAACATTTGTTTTGACTGCTGGTCATTATAAGCACTTTGTGTTCCTTTGCGACATTGTGCAGTGCCAGATTAATAGGAGGTCTCTTGGTGTCAGACACGATGCCACAGACGGGACACTCTCGCAATCCTTTCCACTCCCAGTAGTTAAACAGGCAAACTCTGCAAATGTTGTGGCCACATTTTAAAAGAACTGGAAGGCAATAAATGTCCGTGCATTGAGGGCAAGTTATGTCTTCTTCAGGAACCGTCGTTTTCGCAGCCATCAGGTTGAAGGGTTTCTATCGAGTGAGTTTACAAGAAAACTTCCTTTAAATTTCAAGGCATTGTGACTGTAGGCGGTTTCAGTAAAAGATGGCCAACTGGTATTTCTGGTTAATCGTGCAAGTCATCCAGAATTCCCTGAAGCTGTGGTAGTGGGTCAGAAAAATTATTTTGTTGCCAAATTACCAAACAAAAATACAAAAATACAGTCACCTTCAAGAGTGTTTTTATTTACCATCATGTTAAACACAAGAAGGACATTTGACTAAATGCATAAACTTACTAACAATGCATCGTAGTCAAACTCTTACAGTCAGTTTCTCAGACATGGATTAACCCTCATCCGAGACAGAAAGAAAGTTTTAGTGAAGGTCTCCATGATCCAGGCTCAATCCATGTCTGGACAGCTGAGACATTATCGAATAAATCATGTTTATATCATGACGTCTAGAAAAACATAACAAATCTACATGTATTTAAATGTTGTGGTATTACTGCATTAATCCGCAAAGGCAAAAACAGAGGTAGTTTAAATTGTTAAAAGACGAGTGGCGGCTGCACTGTCAGTAAAGTTGTTTTTTTTATACTACAGACAAGACAACAAGAATAACCGGCAGATAATATATGTGCATTACAGCGAGTGAGCTACAGGTAAACAGTGAATCAGCATTATTTTGAATGCAGAGAGCTCAAATAAGATTCAGATGCCATTTAAAAGCAAGGTCAAATGGTGCTCTTATAATCAGAGATATAAGTGCTTGTTCAGAAACACTTGTGTAAATGTGTTGCTCTCACTTTTCTCTATCTCCAATGTGCACTTAAAGTATTTCAAAAGGCTCCTGTCATTTGTCAACACAAAATCAGATCTTTATCTCCTTATCACTATGCTGTTGAATTTATCAGTGTGTCCCTTTAACGGCCACGGGAGTACTTTAAAGCTATCTACAAGCACAATCTCAACAGGAACTTTAGTGAAAGGAGTTTTAGCTTTTGAGAAAAAGTGGCTTTACGTGAGAAACCTCAGTCTATGACAGCTCTTTCCATAGCGTTCCTTAGAAATGATTTATAGGGGATACGAATAATAAAAGCCACTAAATAAGAAAGAAAGAAAGAAAGAAATACTTATGCAGTCACATGGGTGCATATTTTGAAGTATCTAAACTTTTTTTTCTGCATCGTAAATAAAATAAAAAAAACATGCAACCCCTCACTGACATGATATCTCAGTTAAAGTGGCTTCGCTAAAATACCTTTCCAAGTAAATATTTTAAATATACAGAGATTTCACCATTTCACAAATACAATACATTAAAATACACTGAACGCATTTGCCCCCAAATAACTGTGTGTAAGTGTGTGATTGGTCAAAGATCCTTTCCCCGTAGGGTTTTCTTCTCAAAACGTTTTGAACAGGTGAAAACAGGTGTGCACACGGGTGTCCACTGTTCATAGACATAAACTACACCTTTATTGGCTGCTATTTCCAAGCACAATGTGCGCTGCTTGCTACACAACAACATTCAACATTTCGTATTTACTGCTGTTTACACTTAGCTAGATTAATGTGATGGTGTTGGGTTTAGTATGTTGCTCTGTTTTTGTTTGTTTTTTTGCTTATTTTCTCTTCTTTCTCTTTTTAAGTGCCCTCTCTCACTGTCCCTCTTCCCTTCCGTTTTTCTTTTCCTTCATCTTTCTTTCTCCGTTTCCTATCCCTCAGTCATGTCTGTCCCGTCTGTAACAACTGAAAATATAATAAAATAAATAATAACAACAAAGGTCGATCAAATGGACCAATACGACAAGGCCATGATGATCCATTTGGCAAAGTAAATCCATTGGGTATCCTTGTTGGTCTTCAGGCAACAATTCTGACGGCTAAAGAACCAAATGGGACAGGCAAAGAAAAAAACCCCAAAAAAACCGTTTTGAATTAATGAATGTGAAACATTCCCAGCAATGAAAGGAAAAAGGAAACTGGCTGGCTCCTGGATTTCTGTGAATAAGGACAGAAGAAAACAGCTGCATGTACCTGTTTTGTAAAGACATACTAGTTTTTGAATGGTTAAGAGATTTTAGTTCGTTTCAGGACTTACAAAACACGTCAAATAAATCAAACTTTTAAAAGAAATTAACATGAGAATAGTATGTACACAGGTTTCAGTAATAAATATGGCTCAACTGTTGTGCTGTAAAAAGTCAGCATTGAATCTTTGAATCTGAACAAAAAGTCACGACACTAAGTCTGGGGAGATGTAATTTCGTCTCACTTTGTACTAAGCAATTCCAGTGTATAAAATAACAATCACACTATGTTGTAAATGTTCTTTTTACGGTCGGTCTCCTGTTTAAATGCTGCAACAGACGGCCAGTCATCAGAGACCATGTAGGCTCTTCAGCTTATCTCGAATTGCAACACTTCCATCGGTTATACCTCCTTTGTCAGCTTCAGACTGTTGTCTAAGAAAGATGGATGCCTTGATCGTGTCTTCTGAGCAACATGCTTCGACATTCTGGATTCAGTTCAGCATCCTCTGCTCAGAGCAATGAAACACTCCTCAGCACCTCCTAAGGCTACCTGCGTCTCTCAGATCAGTCAGGAGCCTGTGAGGCACCATGCCGTGTCTGCAGATCCAACGCTCAAACGCAGCCTCGCAATCACACAAATCCCGGCTTCATGGAGGACTTGAAGCATTTAGGACAACCTTTTGTCCCATTTGTCTGGAGACACCTGAAAGACAAAGAAATATGGGAAATACACTCTTTAAACTACATCTAGATTTGGTTATGAGAACAATTTATAGGTGAAGAAAATCCGAATCACAATCGGCACTTTGTTGTTTCTGCAAAGTTGTGATGCATGCCCAATCGAGTAGGATCAGTGGCAAAACATTTCATCATTCGTCCAAGTGCCTCGTTTTTCTCCCACTGAAAACACTGCATTTCTCCAATGTAATGTAACTAATACCAGGCGAGATTTGAACAGACACCCACTTGAGATGGAAAATGTGGGAACAGGGTAAGGCTTGCAGCTTTTGGTCCCTGTCCCCGATGGACTCTCCACACATGCCGCAGTAGAGCTCCAGCTCCTCGACACACTGGAGGAACTTCACCACCTGCTCTCTGACCTCATTCAGCTGCCCCCTGCTCCGGTAAATCCCTTCACTCAAGCAGTGAACCTTCAGTGTGCACAGCTTGTATAAGAGAAAGAATCACAATGTCATTGCTTTAAAGTTTAAAAGCATGAGAAACTAGTGCTTAAAATCTTCAGGTGTCTTGTTTTGTTTAACCAACAGTCATCTTTACAACTACGACTGAAAGAAAACAAATCTAGAATGAGAAATGGCTAAACTATCCCTGCAGCTCTTTTCCTGTTCAGTTACCTTGTTTCCCATTCCATCCGCCAATTCCTGTGCTCGCTGCAAAGAATCAAGAGCCTGGAACATGAACAGGAACAGGAACAGGAACACTTTATAAATACCAGATAATTATTTTGAGTACAAATAAAACATTGTGTCCCTTTACTGTCAGAATTTATATTTGTGTAAACTGTAGGGCACCTTGTCAAATTCTTTCTGCAGAAGCCAGCACTTTGCCACTCCCAGATGGACGTGTGCTTGCCCAAGACGGTTTCCTATCTCAGTCATAATACCCAGCGCAGACTCATAACGAGGGAATGCTTTCTGAACATATGAAGAGAAAAAAACCCAAAAAGGTAAATGCACAGACTAGTTGTAGATGACCAGTTTTGAAATTTTACATTAATGTGAATGCAATATTGGTACTATACATCAACATCATGTCTGCAGCGATGAATGTCTGCAAAGTTTAGCAAGCACAGAGCCTGAAGAGGCCGGTCACCATGCTGCAGGGCAATCTTCATGGACTCCTGTTGAAGCAAAAGACAGATTAGTTATTGGTACAAAGTAAAGAGCAGACATTAGAAGAGTCCTACCTCCATCATGTAACACCAACACCCTGAACTAAATTGAAACTCTAAGCTGCATCCTCTCAACTGCAGTTACACAGATTTATTTGTATCGCAGTGTGCATTTAAAGAGAGATGTGATAGAATAAATATGAGCCGTTGTCCGTGGTATCCTGAGTATGTCCGGATGCATAAACTGTTGGGTTAAATGTGATAAATCTGAAATGCATCCTGCTGTCTTGTTACTATACTTCTACACTCAGAGGCAATGAAATCGAGTTATCTTTCACCCCCCCAGTACATAATTAGAACAGAGCAAAGACTAAATCCACCCTCTTCATTAACACTTTAAACCGCGCCTCTCTGAGCATATTTTTGTCAGGGTCTAAGGCCTCGTACAAAAGAACAACTGCCACTTGCACCTGTCGGCAGCGCAGCATCTACTGTCTCTGCAGCTCCAACTTCAGAGCAATCAAAGGCACGGGGGTTGGGTCAGCAAGATGGCGAGGAAGGCTCTGAGTTATGTAAGTTTGTCTCTGAGGACAGTAATGATGTGTTATAAAACAATACCTCACAGCACTCCATGGCATCTGGCAGGCGCTCCAGTTTCCTGTAGGCTACAGACATGTGGTACTGGCTCATGGCTCGATACTTGAGGCTCCAGCCTTTGCCGTAGTCATTGACAAGCTCGGCCGCTTTGCAGGGGAAGAACAGGGCTTTCTCAAAGTCCTGTAGGCACATGTGAATGACCACTTAGGTGACACCAGAAAAGGGTGCCACATCTTTTTAGATACTACTAGCATTAGCATTTTGGTTTTTAATCTTCTTAACAAGAGCACTCAGACAATATTAAATCGCGTTGCGATGCAGGATGTAATATTTTTTTGTGTCATAAAATAACGTGACACATGAGTGCATTCTTCAAGCAGAACTTCATCACTATCCCATTGAAACCAATCCTCTCTGGGAAGCCAGAGGATTACATATACAAATCTCAGATGTCAAGGGTACTACAAAAAAGAAAAAAACACACACCAGCCGGCCAACTCACTCAGCTCTTGTTTTACAATGCCCAGCACTACACAGGCTAAGCATTGATGATGTTGGCTCAGATGTTCTGCAGTGTTGTCATACTCTGTGAATACGCTGGCAAAATCATTGATTGTGGAATCACACGTGCAGTCCAGTGAATGTACAAAGTATGTACGATTTTTACATTTATTTATCGGTAATCGCTCATTTTTATTGAAACTGAGCAAAATGTAATGATGGGAAAACAAGAATCGCTTGTCAGAAAAACAGCTTTTTGAGTACCTTAAGCTGGACGTAGATATTTCCCAGACTGCAGCAGACTCTGCACTCCAGCATCTTGTCGTCGTTGTTGTGTGCATAGCGCAGGGCTTTCTCGTAGCTCTCCAGGGCCTTCTGGAAGACACTGAGACCCAGGAAGGCATTGCCCATGCTAAGACATACCTGGCCATTGAGTTGCAGGCTGACAGTGGTGCCCTGCATGTTTAAGCAGGTCTTACAGTATGAGACTGTTTTCTGGAAGTCGCACAGCTTCTCGTTGCTGCGTGCCAAGTTCAGGTAGCCCTCCGTCAGGTAGTCTGGGTCCTCCATTTCTCTGGCTGTGTCAATTTGTTCAAGGGCATACTGCAGATAGAGTAAGAGGATAAATGTTGCAGGGAACAGGCATAGTCTTCAACTTCACGCAGATTCAAAGACTTTTTAATTCGTTAAATTCATTCAGACATAAGACCCCTACTTTTTTACAGTTCTCATTAAAGCCGAGTTAGTGAGAGCGGGCGCTGCTTCAGGAAGGATGATTATGTCAACAAGACACCCCACACTCATACTTAGGTTGCAGAGCACTTATTTACTCCGCATCATGTGGAAGCCACAAATTAACCCATGCTTCTCAAGTTCGCTGTGGTTGGAAGAAGGTAACCTTTGACCTCTTCTCATGAAATAATCAATGACACATTGCGGAAATGTTACAATGCTACAACTGTGTAAACGGTGGCACTTCACAGCTGACATGATGACATTTAAAATTATGAGATATTCAGTGACATTTAGTAACTGGAACAGGAACTGCACACACACGCCTACTGCTGTTTGCATTAAGAAAAATGTAATCGCACAGTATGCAAAATGTGAATAATGTCTTAACATTAGTAATATAAATAAAGCGTGGCTGTTTAGTCCTGGAATATGAGTCATACAAGTATGAGCTACGGTTATTGAGGTAGATTTTTTTACTCCTTTACAGAAATGCTAGATATACTATACCATTATACGTGGCTCGCTGTGGTTTTGATAGCCTACCTTTAGCATGTCTTTGTACTTTCCCATTTCTGAGTGAGCTGTGATCAGGCACCCCAGCACTCGAAACTTTCCTCCGGGATCTGAGGTCTTTTCCAACACTTTTGTCCACACATGCAGAGCTTTGTCTGTCTGATTGGACTGATACAACTTTAGACCCTTCTCTATCTGCTGCTTGGTTTGGTCCTGGCCCATCTCTGGTGCAAGGTGCCTCATAAAAATATTCATTCGTTTAGGCCATGCAATTTCAGTGAGGCAGCAAGAAAATAGATCCTTGCCATGAACAGTACAACTCCAAAGAAGATCCCCTGAAGATGATCCCTCTGAGAGGTTTGTGCCAGAAGGCCCACAGGATCCCGCTCTATCAGCTCCGGCTGTGCTGAGATGGAAAGGAAACTGGATCCACCAAAATGAGAAGGCGACACACCAAGACCATTATTACCAAACGGTTTACGGAGAGCTGAAGGGCCAAGCAAATATCCTCCCCATTTAACCGAGCCACGTTTCCCCTTCACCATTAAGCATTTGCAAAATTCTCTCTCAGATTTCCTTTCGAAACACGTCAAAGAAAAATGTTTCCCAAGCAGTGTGATAGCAGTGGTATCCCAGAATATCTAGTCCCTCCACACCCACCGAAAGGAATTCTCAGCACCCCGGTGTCCAACCCGCCCCCCTCCGCTTTCCTCCTACTGCTGGCGCTACAGCAGATGGCCCTGTCACTCTAGACCATGTGTCCCTTCAGGAATTATGTTCTGCCCTCAGCAAACCGTCCCAAGGTCACTACAGCTCCTAGCAATCTACCTTTACACTAAACATTACTCAAGGACTAACTACACGAGTGACATCACAAACTTCTGTAGACTTAAAAGCACTCATCCGCAAAAACATCCGACCAGATCCTCACATGGGCGGCGGTGAACTGTGACACCGTTTCGCGAGCAGCTTATATCCAGACATTCAAACTGCGCCCGTCTTACTGGTGCTCTTAGCTTCAATTCCTATTGCGAGTCCTTATGGAGACTCATATGTGGCCCCAGAAACCCCCACCCCTCATCAACTGATGCTTAGAATAGTTCACAAAGTCTGACATGTTACTGGGCTTGGGTTTCAGCTGCATAGCCTCCTGCAAAACATCAATGGGATCAAAGTTTTGGCGTCTGTGTGGTTGCTTTCTCTCCTTCGATGCCCCTTTTATCTCACAAGGACATAAACAGATAAATGTTAATTAAGTACTTTTTCTTTTTTCAGGAAAAGTTTTCCAGACCTACACAGGCACAATTTGTAAGTGCATCACTGTATCTAAACACAGGATCAATGGTAGCATTGTTAATTCATTAAAGGTTATAAATATCAAAACAACCACTCAAAGCTTGTAGCTACAGCAATATATTTAACATTTCAGATAATGGTTAACTTGAACATGTATGGTGTACATCAAAAAATACAATCTTGAGACAAGAAAATCTGAAAAGTTAAAAAACACCCTTTGTTATCATGTCTGCACACACCAACTTAAAGTGCCCGTACTATGCTTTCATGTTTCCATTAACCTTCAGTCTGACACATTTAGTGCATGTAAACCTACCTTCTGTTCTGTGACTTATCTTATGTAACACATAAGCATAATACCCGCCCGATGGTTAGTTTAATTTAAAAAAGGTGCCTGAATTACATCCACAATCCACCATAATTTCCTGGGAATCACAAAAAACTTTCCTGGTACAATACTACAACAATGGTTATCATAATGCAAGTATCCTCTGCAATACTTCACATCTGTGGAACTGTAGAAAAATAATCCTAGAAAGGCATTAAAAAGTATGAGTTATGTATTTAAGCACTGTGGTGTCAATAATAATACATGTATTATTCTTATTTTTATTATTACTGGCACATTGTGCTTCAAGCCTTCATTCCAGATTCAGTGGTGATTCAAACAAAATTCAGTCAAAAAACAAGAAACAGATGGACACAAAAATGAAAAGAATTAAGATTTATAATCTTTTTGTAAACCTATAGTTATTAAAATCATTACAGTAAGATTTACATTTTAATGCCAATTCATTATATTTAGCTCCCCGTGAATTTCTTACCTATGATATATACTGTGTTATTAATATTTTGTCCCACCTTGTCATGTTCAAACTAAAACAGCTGTTGTTTTGTTTTGCTTCTTTTTAAAATAGCAAATTCCCAATCAATATTTTCTCTTCACGGCTAAAATCTTGCTAACAGCAACACTGTGTGACGAAATGTGATGACCATTCACATAAGTTGGAGCTATTGTTTAATATTTATATTTACAGATAAAAATAGTCATTCAGAAAAAGTCAGATGCTGCAATATATTTTGAATATAGCTTAAGCTTTCCATAACCATTGTGGGTTATGTACATTAGGCAACTTTGCTTTGCTTTGATCATTCTAACAAACCAATCAGAGCAAAGTGTTTTTCTCCGGAGTGGGCTTTAAACAGGGCAATAGTTATTGGAATGAAAAGGCCGTGTACACACTCAACATTAAAGTATGTAAACTTATTCTAGTAGACTCTGAAAACAAGTATAACATGAGCACTTTAAAAACATCTTATGATATCTGACCTACAATATCATGACACACTTACAATATAGTGACAGATGCCTTGTGTTCATTAATATTTTTACACTGAAGCTGTTCATGCGTGTCAGTAAATGAGGAGTGCACAGAAAACAATAGATTAGTTCATCACTTTTCACAGCACAAATTAGATTCTCGGCAAAGGAGCCGACAATGAGACACGTTGTAGTACAAGCGACACACCGCTGAACTGTTGTTGTGGGGCCGGTGGTGGAGTCTGAATGGAATAAGTGACACAGCTGAGTAAATACAACTCGTGGACAAATTTCTTCACAGGACGTCTCCATGAGTGAAGTCTTGGTCAGTCAACCAACAGTCTTCCCTGATTCTCTGTGGCTGGTGTGTTGACCACAGTGTGAACATACCGCGGAGAGGTTAGGCCAAAACAAACTGCCAGTTTGTGAGGAGGATCTTAATACCTCTGATTACGGAGACGACAGACGTCGCCGGGTTAAACTTTAAAGTATTTGCGTCTCCTTTCTTACATTTGTCTCTGAAGACGTAAATACAGCCATTACAACTGGCCACCTTCCACAGTGACGGGACACAGCTCCACACTTCGGGGAAGCGCAGGCGTGTGAAGCTCTCGAGCAGTGGGTTGTAACACACCAATGAGTCTCCTTCTCCTACGATAAAAATCACGTCCATGTGGACTGCTGCGTGCATGCAGCCGGCGAACGGCAGCATGTAAGGTTTGATCTGGCACTTTTGGGAGGAGGTGTCGAAGCACTGAATGAGGCGAGAAGGCTTTGTGAAAAAATCCATGTCGTTCTCCTCCCCTCCCAGCAGGTAGATGGTGCCTCCCAGGTTGACGCCAGCAGCCCCCGACACTGCAGTGTCCAGCTGGTTGGTCTCTGTCCACATGTTGTCCTTCACTGTGTAGTAGATGACGGCATTAGAGAGCGTGTCCTGCAGCGTTTTACCTCCCAGTGAGTAGATGGCATCCTCAGTGGAGACGGACACCATAGTGTGGTGGAGGCGGTCTCTGGGAAGTGGTGCGCAACGCTCCCAGTCCATCGTGTGCATGTTGCACTTCCACATGCGCCGCGGGATAGAACCCCCCACCACATATAGGTCCCCTCCATGTTTGCAGGCTGCGGTGATCTGATGACATAAACTGTTCTGGCCGCTCACACTGATCGCATCATCCTCATCGCAGTGCAGTGACACGGCCAGAGAGTGAGTTCTCGTCTCCTCCTTGCCAATCAGGTAAATATGGACATTCTCACCAATTTCCTGAAGACGAAGAAAAGGAAACATCAGCAATGTAAATGTTTTTTAAAAATATTTTACAGCTCCATATGAGAGAAAATTACCTTAAGATTTTCTTGAAGGATGCAAGAAAACTCCTCTCTCTCAACTTTATTGTGATTTATCCATGACTCGATGGCCACTGTTGGATTCTGAGAACTTGGAACGCCATCTGAACACAAACACAAGGCATGTTTGAAACTAGATCAGAAGATGTGGGTTTTTTTCCTGTTAAAGGATCATAAAAATGTTTTCTCCGTTAAGATTGTAAAAATTTAAAAAGGCCTTTTTTTGAAGAATATCTAGATTTAGCGTTGTTTTGTTGTTGTTGTTTTCAGATTAGTTCAGGCACAGTGTTCATTATTCACACATCCTACTTTCAGGATTTAAATAAATATTAATGCATCAATTGTTGAACTCAAAGCCAATAATAATACCCTTGTTTAAAATAATAATTAGCAATGCAACATTAAAATCCTAAATGTATTTTAATAAATATGTAAAAACAATTGCTAGTCTGGTGACAGAGAAGCAAAATGTTATACCTTTGATGATATCTAGTAGCAGACAGAGGGGCAGATTTAGAAACTCTTCAGTCTGGTGCAGCTGGGCCAGGTGGATTTTAGCACAGTGCTTCGCAGTAGTATACAGCTCCTGATCACTGTGTCTGTCTGCAAGCCACATCACCTAGATGAAAAAGGAATTACTTGTATTGCAGCACCATTGCCAAGAAGCAAGGACTATGAGAACAGGTGTTACAAAAACAATAATTCACCTGCAAGCAGTTCTTGACCTCCACTGTTCGGGAGAGGAAGCGCGAGCATTCTTCAAACAGAGCAGTCAGCTGGTACATGTCCGCCATCTCATAGGTGTCCTGCAGCTCCTCCACCCTCAGTTTAATGGTACCATGGTAGATGTAGTCAATCAGCAGCTGGAAGACGGTAGCGCTGACATCCTTAAGCTCGATAATGCGGTTGTGCGACTCTTTGAGATTGGAGGTGAACATGGAGCGGAAAAAGCTGCTCTGCGCAGAGAGCACCAGGCGGTGCAGGTGAAACTCTTTGCCGTCAACGGTGATGGTGACATCAGCAAACAAGCCGTCCTCCAGGCAGAGATCCATAATACTCTTCACCACTCGGCTCGAGTGGGAGCGGTCCGTGAACGTGTACCCCAGGAAGTAGTTTTCCTCGCCCACAGATCCCCCAACACTGAGGCCACCCTCCTCACTGGACTCCATCTTTTCTGCTCGCCTGTGAAAAAGTAACAAACACTGATCGACGTGTTTATACTCAGATGTCAGTATATTTTCAGCATATCTAGTTAATAATAACATGCCAATTTTCCAATAAAACCTGTCTCCAATGAGATGATATGGTTCAAATTTCAGTGAATGTAACTAACTAGCCTATTCGCATAAGTATATGTGAATAGGCAATGAGTCACTTTTGGAGTATAAACTAAAAACAGATGATAAAGAAAACTCTCGAACTCTTTAAAATTAATGACTATTTGAATTATTATAACAACATAAATGTAAACCATTCTAACACGGTTAAGTATGTAACTCTGAATAGCTGTCCTATACATCCTTAAAACTTAAAACAGAAAGTCTTTCAGAGCGTTTACACATAACCTTGCCATTTATTTTAAGTTGCTGCCACATGCTTTGTAAATTTTATTCGTTGGCCGATTAAGTGTCATTCACAAATGTTTCTAAATTGTCGCCAACATCAGGAATTTAGCGAGTTAATTCACAAATAAACAACTCAGTGAGTGCAGATACCATGCTAGCTGCTCAAAACTCTGTCAAGATGCCATTAAATGTAACGATAAAACCCTGCAGTTACATTATATTTACTACGTTAATCGTGTTAGCTGTGCTGCGTTCACGGATAGGATTAGCTAGCATTAGCACTAAAGCAGTTAGCAGACTACAATCCTCTGGAGCACAAATTCCACCGTAAAATTATGTCGACTGTGTTATTACTAGGGCTGTGAATGAGGCAAAAAATAAAAATAAAAACGCAAGGCTTTAAATGTGAGTAACAAACAAATACGGTTACCTTTATCTCCACTACTCTATCATTCAGAAGGAGCTAAACTGTTCACCGGAAGTAAATAAACTTTTTCAGAACGCAAATATGACACATTCACCGGCACCAATGGGTGCTACTGCATCCCTGTGGTTAAGCTGTGTTACTGCGGTTTCTTCAACTTGCAGTCAAGTGTGTGCCACAGCCCCCTGCTGGGCCCTAAGGATACTACACGTGGGGCGCGACAACTCACTTAACATACAAAAAATTAAAACCAAAAAAATACAAAAAAATCATCCTAATTAAATGTTTACGTCAAAACGAATCCCCAAAGCCACATGGTTTACACACCTGTTTATCTATCTAATCTGCCAATCACATACAGCAACTCATGCCATGCACTCTAGCATGTCGACGTACTCTCTCTCTCTCTCGCTCTCTCTCACAGCTATGACACTTAGGATGGTATGTACATCTGTGTGTTGTCTTGGTATGGGTGGCATGCTTCTTGAATAATATTGTGGCGAGCTCAGAAAAGGAGGAGACGGAGGTGTCGTTTGGTCTTGCTTCCGTGAGCTAGCCAGGGAGCACAGCCGTTTATTAACAATTCTAGAAAACTCTGCCGCTAGCTAATGCTCAGCGCAGCCACAGCACAGCGAAAAAACAACAACACAGGGCGCCCTCTGACCCCGGAAGGACACACCGTCGCAGCGAGAGGGCGTCACCTGTCACTTTGGCAACATAAACAAAATATAACTGTACAAACAGAACCCCGAACAGCCCTGACCCTCTACAATATTTTCGGAGTTTGCCAGTTTCGTCTTGCCTTTTATGTTCTTCTTCTTCCTCCTTCCATCGCAGCAGATCTGCCTCCATCTCAGCCCATCCCTAGCATCCTGTCACACCAACCATCTGCATGCCCTCACTACATCCATGAATCTTCTCTGTGGTCTTTATCTTTTCCTCCTGCCATATTCAACATCCTTTGTGCAATATATAGACTATCCCTCATCCGCATGCATTCAAACCATCTCAGCCTTGCTAACCACCAGTATTGAAACTCAACTACCTTAACTGCCTTTTCTCTTTGCAGCTTCATTGGAACAGGAGTCTCCCTGTCATTCACATACGTGTATTCTGTGTTGCTTATACTGACAGCAACATTTGATCATGCATAATTTAAAAAAAAATAGCAAGGGACACGTGTTCCATCGAGCTGCACTTATTAACAAAGAGGGTGAGCTCTGACAACTTGAATGAATGTCATCCATGCAGTGAATTCTTGCATAAAAGATTGTGAATCAGTGCAGGAATTCTGCTTACATGTGCAGAGCTGGCTGACTCACTGACAGGGAGTCCTGGTAGAGATAAGAAGTTTACACAAAAACACTAAAGTTTAGGAAGGAAAAAAATACGGACTCACCATTTTTCTTTCCTTGAATTATTTATGTTGAGAGTTGCCTCACCTTGAATCCACTTTACCTAATTTCATGTATTTATATTTTTTCTTGTTTTACATGAATATACTGTGCATTCACGTGCTTCCTATGTTTGATGTTCATGCTGGAAATCTGCTCAATAAAAGAACAACAGAATTAGTTGCCTCTCTGAGCTCTGCTCGCTGAAAGCTTTCCATCCGTTTCTGTCTGCTCTGCATCACTGCCAACTGGCTTTTGGTCTCTTTTTCCAAGGTGGAAAAATGCACGGTATTCAGTCTAAGCTGCGCCTGCCTGAAGTCACAAAAGAGTACTAGGAAGAGATGAGGTGAGGAGTGTATTATCTGCCGATAACAATCAGAAGAAGAATGACCGCGAGCTCCCAACTGAAAATCTTCCTCCAGGTCCTTTTGTGGCTTTGCTTTGAGCAGGTGTTGCAGGGTGAGTAACAGAAGGTCCGCTGGCATGGCTGCGAAGAAAAGAGAGAAATTTGAATGTTGTCACTGAATACTGCGTGCAGTTGTGCAGTATGTATCAAAATGGATGAACAGATGTTTATTTGAACCCTGACAGTTTGTCACCACTGACTAATTTGATTACAGTGCAGCTAAACTTCAGTGTTTTCCTGTTTAGATGTGGCTGGAGGCTTAAGTCCAGCTCCTCAGAACACCGACCCACTAGTTTCCAATGCAAACCTGATCTATGAGGTACTTTTCTTTGCTTTACTTAAGGCTACACTTAGGCAAGCTAAATATTACAAATAACTGATGAACATTTGTCCCCCCCCTACTCGTGCAGCTTTTGCTGGGTGGGGTGGAGCTCGATCAGGACAACAACATCGTCCTGCTCGATGAGGAGATGGCGTCGATGAGGCAGGGGCGAGCTTTTCTGTCTCTGATCAATGACAATGTTCCCAGAAGTCTGAGCTCCATGGAGCAGATGGCAGATGCACTCGAGGGCCAGAGGAGCAGACCGATGATGGAGTGGCAGTTTGAAAATGTCGTGCTGAGCATGGTGTACACTGCGCATCAGGCTTGCCACGAGAAGAGGAAAGAGAGACAGGAAGCTTGGGGTGAAGTTCTCCTCAAGCTGGCAAACATCACGGTACACGAACTCCGAGGGAATCATCTCTTCAGATATTCTTAAAATAAAGTTGCATGCAATTAACCACTTGCCTTAAATGTTTCTGGATTTTGTATTAATAAGAAATATGTAATCAAAGAATGACTCAGCCATAAATGAAATGAGCATCTTTATTGTCATACAGTAAAAAAACAAAAAAAACACTGCTTTTGAACACATTTATATATATAAAGACTTTTTAAACATGCAGACAATCTCTGAACGTGGAGACTCAGTAACAATGAATAAACAGCATATGAAACACAGCTTTTTAAGACCTCGGCTGTTTTATAGTTCACTTCTTCCTCATCTGTGTTTGTTTTTGTTTAGTGCGGCCCTTCTTGGTTTTAGTCTCAGTTTCTTCCAGTGAAGCTAGCTTTTTCTTAAGCTTTGCATCCACAGCAGGACCCCTCCGGTTCCCACTGGAGTGTGGCTGACTCCTCCGCTGCCCTCTTAAAACTGAGTTCAATGGTCCTTCCTGCTGAACGTGGTGATCGCCCATCGGTGACTCGTTCTGGTCCCAGACCAGCACAGTTATACCTGGGGAGTGAGCAGGACAGCGCTTTAGTGGGAAGTAAATAAAAACCATGGCTGTTAATAATGTGCAGTACTTGTCCAAGTGCTCACCCATGCCAGATCCAATTGCGTCGCCCATTGGGTTGAATTTGTTGATCTGTAAAAACAGAAGCCGCGATCTTAAAATAATTAAAGTTCTAGTTCTTTATGTTTACAATGAAATGATGCTCACAGATTTGATCCCTGAAGCAGTGGGATCGTACAGCTGACACACGAGCTCTGCTGTGTTGGAGTCAAAGATGTCAATGGTCCTCAGGTCGGCCCCGCAGAAGCGATCGTCGGGGTAACGGCCGGCCACAATTAGATCATACATAGGGTGCCATGTGGCCTACAGCACAATTAAAGCAGAAAAATCTGTTGTCACCAATTATATGAAAATGTTAACATCTCTCCAACAAATTCTTATACCCTATATCGATGGCAAACGGCTGATTTAAATGAACTCTGCCGGTTCTTGCAAGAAGAGTGGTCAAATATCCAGCCAGAATACTAGTGCAGATGTGTGTATACTTTTGACTCTGTGTAAAAATCTATAATAAACTACTTGTGCACGCAATTCTTGTTTGTTAAAGACATTAAAGATGTATGTTGTACAATAATTCCAACGTGCAAAAAGAACAGTTTAAGCCCAAAGACAGGAACCAAACCTTGATGGGTGTGAGGTGCTGAAACTGCCTGTGCGGGTGCTGGATGATGTGCTGAGGCTTTGACCAATCAGAAGATGAGTAGACGCGGATCTCATCGTACTGATCTGTGGTGAGCAGCTTGGAGCAGTCCAAAGGGTTGAAATAGGCTGTGAGGAGATATGAAAATCTTTGTCAATTGGTTTTGCAGATCTTTTAGGTTTAGAACTTAAAAATCTATCAAAGAAATGAATTAAAGACAATTAGAAAACGTTTTCTTTCTTTTTTAATTTTTTTTGAAGTAGTAAGCATGAGAGGTTTTTCCATGAGGAAGTGTTACCTGAGTTGACGGCTTTCTCGTGAGGCATTTCGTACAAGAAGCTTTTCTTGTCCTTCATGTTCCTCAAGTCCCAGAGCTTTACCGTGTGGTCAACTGAGGCCGTCACCAGCAACCAGTCGCATCGGGAGTTGAACTCTGCGTGGGTCACTTTGGCTTTGTGCAATTTGTCACTGAAAATCTGAAACATTAAAACAGAGCAAATCAATTAACATTAAATTGCCACAGAGGAGATTCATGGGTGTAACAAAGGAAGACTTGCACAGGAGAATGCAATCGATAGGAGTGATATGGAAGCAGATGATTGGCTTGGGCGACCCCTAAAGGGAAGGGCCGAAAGAAAAAGTGCTCTGTGTTAAATAAGAACTATAACTGATCCTTTAATTTATCAAAACCAGTGAAAGCCCTCATTAAGAAAGAGGCACACACCTTTTGGCCATCCAAACCCAGAAGTAAAAGCTGCCCCGCATTGTCTCCTGTCACGAGCATCTGTCGGCTTACAGACACGTCAACGCAGCAGTACCAAAAACTACGGAAGAAAAGAGCTACATGTAAGAATTTACAAAATAATGTTTTCCACAAATCATAGCTTTAATTGAAAATAGGATGTATTATACTACGTGACACTTCAACAAGAGATAACATTATATATGCACAATGCTCTCCGCTATCTATGTTTTCTCATTTACCTCTACTGATGTCTACCCATGCATATAGTCATGCTTTTTGAAATCTGCCATTTATTTTTTTTGTATTATAGCCCTGACAAATTACATTTCATAAAATAGGAAAAGAAATATGAAACCTTTTTAATGCTATTAAAAAAATGTGGCAGCAGGATTCCTACAGACACAGTAGAGGGAAATGAAAGAACTTTCCCTTTTTCATAATGCCGAGCATCAGTCTTCTTTAGGAGTTTCTCACCAAACATTGTGGTGATCGTGGCCGCAGTCTTGAGTTCTGGACAGAACAGTGGGTGCGCGGCCCTCAAAACTCTGTGCGGTCAGTGTGCCCTCGCCAGAGGCCACATAGACTCTAGAAAGGTCTGTGGGGCAAAACTTCATCCCTCCGATAAAGTCTCCTGCTCCGTTCTACACACACAAATACAAATGTAGGTCTGTCACCAGGCAGCAGTTATGACTACAACTACCACACAAACGTTCACACCAGCACCAGCCTTAAATCATGCTTTTTATTTGTTTTTGTTTTTTAATGTCTCTGTAAAGCACTTTGAATCACCTTGTTGTTGAATTGTGCTACATAAATAAACTTGCCTTGCCTTGATTACAAGTTCCCCTGAGAGATCTCTGAACTCTCTGTAAGAAGACTGATGCTAGACTAACCCCTAACGCTTTTTGATTTTAGTGCACAGAAGAAAAACAAGTGGACACTCCAGTCTTACTTCAGTGTTTCTGTGCTGGCAAACACTGTTAGCGTTGTCCCACTGAAATCCCGAAGTGCTGTCGTACCCCCCATAGATGAGGTGAACAGCTGAGTGGGATTTAAGTGGTTAAACTTCATGTCTGTCACTGAGTCTCCAGCCCCCATCTAACCAGAGAGCCAACAACAGTGTTTCATTAAGTACAGCTACATCGCACCGCTCTGAAATGCACCACAGCCTGAAGATGCATCTGATCTCTGTTAAAATCAGTTTGCTGAATGTCTTTTTGATCAATCGAAAGAACAAATCAAAACCATTAAACAGGAACTAACCCCTTGAATAAAGGTCTTCTTGGCAGGCGCCTCAAAGTCCCACAGATAAATGTCTCCACCCTTGGACCCCACAGCCAGAGTAGTAGGATGTATCGGATGCCACTCAAGACAGGTGATCCTGCGGTTGAAGGGGCTGCTGCCACCGTGGAAATGATAGGATGACAGAGAGCGAACGAAAGGTTCCTGGAGACACTGGAGAGACAAAAGAGCTAGATTCACACCTGCACTGAATAAATCCAGTAAAAGGAAACGAGAGGTAACAGATGGACTATGACTTATGAACTTGTCCCTGGATTAGATTTTTTTTTTTTTTTAATTACTATTGGAACAGGTGTGAGTATTTTGAGCAGCATTGGGGCCAGCACCACATCAGGCTCTCTTACCTGTCTCATCTGTGAGTGCAAACTCTGGCCCAGAGTGCTCTTGTAGATATAGTGCAGTATGCTCCCGTCCCAACCTCTCTTCTGGACTCCTGCAGACTTGAGAGCAGTCGCTAGAAGACACACGAACCCATTCAAGTGTCACAAAGACAGTGCTGTCACTGGACTGAGGTGTTTTCAGAGCCTCATACCTGATTTTGACGTTTCGCCATTTGTTTTGTCTCGTAGTTTTCTGGAGAGAGTTGGACCGGAGACGCCCTCAGGTGTTTTCTTCACTTTATTCTTTGATCCAGCTGCAGCTGACTTCGTGGGCTTGCTTTTCATTTCTACCTTGTAAACACACAAAGCAACAGTTACTCGTCACAACGCGGACGATTGTGCACTTGTCTGCACTTCTAATGTTCATATTGCTGCTTACCTGTGATGTTTAGTGCTTTAACCCTGCAGTTTAACAGCAAGAACTTCTCTGTTTGCATAACACGACAGTACACGTGACTATGTGCTGAAAAATGTGTGTTTTGTAACTTGTGTCTGTTAAAGCTGGTGAACGGTGGGTGGCACTGTAGAGCCACCATGAAATCTCAGTGTGCACCATGTTTGGAGTTCAAACAACTCAAACTACAAAGTAAGGTAACGGCAACGAAATGCTCACAGAAGATTGCGAAGTAATTCATTGCTCAAATAAATAAAAAATGTCATGTTATGTCAATGTCATGTTAAATTATTAAACTAAATAATTTTCATAAAATATTTAAGAATTGTGTAAAACAAAGAAAGGATTTACATTTCGCTGGTGCAGACATCAAGGACTATTTATGAAGATGAAGAATGAAAGCGGCTGAAAGACGTTTGTACATTATATTTTATATTTTTATTGCATTTGCCAACTTTTTATTTATTTATTTATTTATTTATTTATTTATTTGTTTGTTTTTTGTTTGTTTGGGGGGGGGGTTAGGCTCGGAAGTGAAGGCTCGGAGGTGAAGGCGGAAACACGTGTTTGCCGTTGCCAGATCCCATTGGTTGCTTCGGGTCCGTTTTGAAAAAGTAGCTGATTTGAGGCTTTGAGGCGGAGGGAAGATTCAAAACTAGACAAACAGAAACAGTGAAACCAGCACAGGCACCACGCTACGATGACGAGACAACTGTAAGTACAAGTTTATATTATATATGTCGCTGGTAGGCTGTATTGTTTATGCGTTTTACCATGTCACGAAATGGCGAGTTTAAGGAGTTACCAACGGACGTTGACTCTGCTTTACCGTTAGCAGGGGGCTAATTAGCCGTCTAACAACAGGCTTTGTTAAGCCATCACATAGTCATTAATGGTTAACGCTTACAGTGTGTTTGAATTGTTAATGACTATGTATTTATTTACTTTTACAGGAAAGGTAAACCCCCCCGCAGGCATCCTCCAAAAAAACCCTCCAGCAACCAAACGGACCCAGTTGGGGTGAGTGTCCCTGAATTCTTAAAGAAGGTCAACTTGGCAGACAGTACAAATGTGAATCGCATACATTCCACTGGGTGGAAGAGAAAACATTCCAGTGAGGGAGTGTTTGAACCTAGAGTGGAGTAATTTACTGACAGAGTGAAAATTCTTCTGGACAATTTCTCTTCAACCTGACTGTGAGCCCACAGTTTCGCTCTGCAGCCATCACTTTTCTTCCTCAAAGGCAGATTTAGACTTTTAGCAGCAGAAAGAAGAAGCTTTTGCAATAAAAGTTTCGATTGCTATCTCTCCTCAGTTTTTTGGGCCAACCAAAATTCCCCCCTTTTTGTTCTTTAAAAAAAACCCCAACAGTATAAAGACTCTGGCTGTGAATAACGAGACTCCTCAGTTTCTTAATAAAAGTATGTTTAAAAGTTTCACCAAGTGGTAATAAGCTGAAACAAATGGTAGCAAAAATCCTACTGCATCCAAGAATGTCAGAGTCTGTTTGGTGGTTGTTGTTTTTTTTTTTTGTTTTTTTTAATCGCTCATCAGATATTCTTGGGCAAATTAAATACCTTTGCAGTAGTAACGAGCTCAAAATGTACCGTTAGAGCTTGTTTTAATGTGTGTTGTTTTGTTCTTCAGGTATATTGCCGTGTGCGACCCCTGGGAGCTGAGGATGAGGAATGCTGCATTGAGGTGATCAGCAGTACCACCATCCAGATGCACACCCCGGAGGGCTTCAAAACAAACCGCAATGGAGAATACAAAGAGGTAAGAAATCCGATAAGTTTGGAGTAGTAATTGATTAAAGGTAGTGAGATTATGTGTTTCTGTCACTGTCAGGAAAAGCTGCATAAAGACTGAAAACAACAATAAGTAAATCCAGTCATAAATATTGTTTGCATCGTTGGAAATTTCGTAGCTTACTCCTGTGTCATAAAACTCTACGACTGTTAAAGACAAATGATTCCATTTTTGTTTTTCCCTCCATTGATAGAGTGCCAGGACTGGGCCTGTTTTGCCCTGATGCCTTTCTTTGTGTAATTTTACATGAGATGTAGTGATGTTGGACAGGTGGGGGCACACTTCCCAGTTTGTTGTGACTTTTGCTATCACCTCTCATAGCTACAAATGCCTTGAAGACCACAATTTATTTATTTATTTTAGTTTTTTGTTCCACACCACTAGGTGTGTCTATATATCTGTTTCCCACTATCATGTGCAGTTACCTGACTGCTTCATACTTTTGCATTCTCACAGGTCTTTCAGGTAACTGCACATGATAGTGGGAAACAGATATATAGACACACCTAGTGGTATGGAACAAAAAGCTAAAAAGAGCTGTGAGAATGCAAAAGTAGGAAGCAATCAGATTGAATATTAAACAGTCTTAACCATGCTAGCTAGCTACCCAGATTGACTTATTTACCATCATGTATAAAAATCAATCCCTTCTTATTCAGTACACATCATTTTGCTGCATCTCCATATCCCAAATATAGTCTGTTATAATTTGATGTATCAATATCTGTTAAATTGTACAATGCATTGTTTATGGAGTTACTGAACTTTTGTAGATGTGGGGAACAAGGTGTTCTCAGACCGGATTAGATGACCTCCTTCAAGAGTGGAGATTAGGCATCGAGAAGGAGATATGAATAGAACTACTCATCCTCTGTAATAAATGAGCATAGCTGAAGTGGTTTGTCTAGCCTTGTAGAAGGCTTCATTTCAGGCGTATCCCCAGAAATGCTGAAAAATTTAGAAAGTACAAGAGAAAAAATAACACATGGTTGATTTTGGTCTTCCAGAACAAGCAAAGCATGCATACGTATATTTATTTATTTTATGTATTTATTTTTTGTAATCCCTTTTGGTTCACAGACACAGTACTCTTTCAAAAAAGTCTTTGGAGTTTCAGTATCACAGATGGAGCTCTTTGAGCATGTGGCGAAACCTCTTGTTGATGACCTCATCCGTGGAAAAAATGGTAAAAGCAAAGGCCACATCAGTAATATGCAATGATTATTTTAAAGTACAGTAACATTTTAAATTACAGTGACCTGTTTCCCCTCTTAACAGCTGCATTTTAACCTACTTTAGCCTTGAGTTCATTATTGGCAGCTGATTTCCTCTCTGTTTGTGTCAGGTCTGCTTTTCACGTACGGGGTGACAGGAAGTGGAAAGACTTTCACCATGACAGGCTCCCCAGGCCAGGGTGGACTTCTGCCTCGCTCCCTTGACATGATTTTCAACAGTATAGGTCCTTACCAGGCCAAGAGATATGTACGAAAATGGCACATAAAAATGGTTAATTATGTTTGGCACCAGAATAACTGAGTAATTTGCTTATTTATTAATTTAATTTCCTTTTTTCTCTTTGTTCAGGTATTTAAGACTGATGAGAAAAACAGTATTGAGATTCAGACTGAAGTAGATGCTTTGTTGGAGCGCCAAAGGCAGGACAACAACTTGTCTGTTCCTAAAACACCCTCCACCAGGTAAAGGCCCATTTTACATTTTTTTTTAATTATGGGTGTGAAATGTAAGTTCACATTACTGAGAAAGATGTGGTGGAATCTGCGGTCAGCAATCCAAAAATCTACATCCCATGGTGAGATGTGCCTACTGACTTGGAGCTTTGTTGCTAAAGAAAGACTACAGCAAAATTTTGCAAAACTCCAAATCCCAATATCACATGAAATTATGCATTCAAATTTGACAATAAAGACATGCCGTACAGTCCTGCATTTCAACAGTGTAAAAGTCATGGATGACAAGAATTATCAACACATTTTTGCTCTTACACTTCATTTACTTTGTACAACTAAATAATCTGTCTTTCAAACTGATGTTCTATAGCCTGACACAGATTTAGATTTTATTAGACCCATTTTATCCATCCAGTGGAATGGCAAGAAACGAAACATATGTTGTAAAAATCATCACTGTCTGTGAAGTAGGACTTTGACTTATTCAGGTAACCGGAAGTTACCTGAATAAGTCAGTCCTAGGTTTATTAACTATTCCAGAGTAACTTGTGCTGCTACTGCTGTGGAGAAGATCATGTTCAAAATTAGAATTAAAATCAAATTGTCACCTATTGGCCAATTAATTCAAGAGTCTTTCTTACCCTTTAGGAAGAATCAGCACTGTAAAATTGCTAAGACTTTATTTCTGTGTCACTGTTTCACCTGACTGGTGATGTTAGGATAAGTGAATCTAGTTAACAGAAAGATATTTTGGGTTTGTTAAGCTTGCATTGTTGCCTCAGTTCTGAGTATAGTGGGATGTTGGTTTTAATGTGCAACTTTCTACTTTGATTTTTAGGCTAAAGGCTGATCCTGAAATTGCTGACATGATTAAGCCAGAGGAGACCTCTAAATCAGATGGCGTGGATGACGACAGCAGCTACAGCGTCTTCGTCTCCTACGTAGAAATCTACAACAACTACATCTATGATCTCCTGGAGGAAACTCAGGAAGATGCAATCAAGCCAAAGTGAGTTTAGAAAAATATACAACAAAAGGAACACAATTCATGTGTACAGTATGTATGTGGATCATGTTTTATCTCATTAGAGTAATAGAGTAAAATATTAGGTGTAGTTCAGTTTATTTTCTATGGCAGATTAGCCAGGAGACAAAACTGTTGTCTTTTCTTTTTACTAGGTGGAATGGTGGAGGCACACCAGTGCGCCAGAACACAGAGTTGATGTATGTGACCAGTGAATATTTGTAGCAGCCTGATTTTTAGCTGAGCTTCTGCTGTTGCATACAGATGTGCAAAAAAAGTAACCTGTCAGTGTTGGAGACATTTCCTAAGTTTCACAGATGTTTTTGCTGTCATAAAAATGAGTTTTGATGATTTTTTTTTTGTTTTGTTTTTTAAATAATAGTACACTGACTATATTTTTGGGATGATTGGTGTGCAAAATTTGAAGCTTCTCTTCTTTTTTTGAGCTCAAGTTATCAGTTATTTTGTCTGCAAATAATTGAATTGATTATTAAAATAATCAGCTGTAGTCCAAAATTCAGAGTTACGTCATGCAAAAAGTATAAATCTGGGAGCACATTCAGTGGTAAAACATATGTATTTTGGACACATTCATTCTGAACCACGCACAAACCATGTATAACAGAGCTGCTGATGGGAGGTAATGTCTCCAGTGTTGATGAGTGTTACTTTAGCCTTAAATCCTTATATTCCCCCTGCTGCTTTTGGTGTTTGTTCTGGCAACGCTGAATGTTCTTACATCTATTTGTGATGCTTTATGACTGTAACTGGTTACTTTCTGTGGCTGGAAACAACCAGCATTAATGTCTTCGACTCCCTGCCATGCTTGGTATGCAACATCTTGCAGATTGAAGGAAAAGCAGTTCCCTAATATGATTATTTTCTAAATGCAGACCGCCTCAGTCTAAAATCCTCAGAGAGGATCAGAATCACATCATGTATGTGGCCGGTTGTCTGGAGGTTGAAGTCAAATCTGCCGAGGAGGCTTTTCAAGTGTTCTGGAGAGGTGAGTTGTTCTCATATGAATGTAAAGAAAAAATAAAGTACCCTGCAGTGATGATCGTAGATGTGACTGACCTGGAATTGCTGCCCTCTGGGTTCAGCTCTGGCCAGTAAATGACCTCAGTTAATCTTCTCTCTGAGCAGGTTGTTGAGGAATGTGAATGCTCAGTATGAGTTTTGTGTCTGAAATAGTTTGGCTTTTAAATTGTGCATAAAAATGTCTGGAAAGAAATGTGGTTTTAGAAATGGCCTGTACTGTGTTTTTTCCAGGTCAAAAAAAGAGGAAGGTTGCGAACACCCGGCTGAATAGAGAGTCCAGTCGCTCCCACAGTGTGTTCATTATTAAACTGGCTCAGGCGCCTCTTGATGCAGATGGCGACAACGTTCTCCAGGTCAGCTAAAAGTTGAACCAAATTTCCCCACACCAGAGCCCTGTTGGTAACATACTTGGATAAACCATAATTGACAAATATTTTTCTTCTTAATTTGATTGTTAGGATAAGAACCAGATAAGTGTTAGTCAGCTGTGCCTGGTGGACTTGGCAGGAAGCGAGCGAACTGGCAGGACAGGGGCAGAAGGCACTCGTATACGTGAAGCAGGTTTGTTAATATTTAAATCCTTATTTTGGACAAGTTCGGTAAACTTGAAGCAGAATTGCTTGAAGTTTTGAATGCAGTGGTGACCTTTAATTTAGATAATGCTCCAAAATAATGGACATTATAAAAGTGGCTGCTGATTTTTTATCAGTTACAATTTAGCCAAAAGTGTCCTAAAAACTTATTTTTATTCCAGAAGAATATGCTTAAACTAGTTATACTTTACAAAACAAGATATAGAAAAAAAACACACGTATGTCTGTTAACAGATTACCTGAATAGTAGTAGTTGTCACTTTCTTTTATTCATATATGACTTATTTATGTAGCATACAAGGGCTGTCTCCTGCTGGCCATCTGTTAAGACAAGTCTGTTTATATACAAGCCTATGAACTTTGATTTAGCTGGGGTTCATTTGAGCTTTAACCACTTTTTGCCTTTCAGGTAACATAAATCAGTCTTTGCTGAATCTGAGGACATGCATCGAGATACTTCGAGAAAACCAAATGTGTGGCACAAACAAGGTATGTGTTGCCAAACTGAAGATGGACTTGGATTTCATTTCCTGATAAAATATGTATATAATTGACATTTTTCTCTTCCAGATGGTCCCCTATCGAGACTCCAAAATAACCCACCTGTTTAAAAACTACTTCGATGGAGAGGGAAAAGTTAGAATGGTTGTCTGTGTCAATCCCAAGACTGATGACTATGAGGAAACCCTGGTAACTTGACCCTGCCCTCTTACTTTGTTACTTTTTAATTACCCCCCTTTCTCCTCTCTCTCTCCCCCCCCCCCCCCCCCCCCCCCCCCCCCCGGACATATAACATGTGCTCTGTTTGTGCAGCTGGTGATGCGGTTTGCAGAGATGACCCAAGAGGTGGAAGTGGCCAGGCCAGTGGACAGACCAATCTGTGGCTTTACTCCAGGCCGTCGTCATAGAAACCAGGCATTCAAAGATGAGCTGTCTCGCAGATTGGAAGAACGTGGTGGCCCCATAGATCCTGGTATGTGTGTGAAACATCCTGTTAATCAAAAGATTAGCCGAAATGTAAGAACACTCAACCTTTTAACAAGAGCAACACCAAGTGTGTTTTCCACTTCTGCTAATTGTTGTTATATTCACTAATATCATTGGACACATTTTTGTGTGCTTCTAAATTCAGATAAAACCAAGGTTAAGCTGGATGGCATTACCTTGACCTTCAGTAACACTGTGAGGAACCTTGGGAGTAATTTTTGACCAGAATATGTCCTTTATTGCACATATTAAACACATATGTAGGACTGGTTTCTTGCATTTGTGCAATAGCTCTAAAATCAGAAAAAATAGTTCATGCATTTATGACTATGACTCTTGTAATTCATTATCAACCGGTCCCAAAAGCTCCCTGAAAAGCCTTCAGTTGATCCAGAACTCTGCAGCGAGAGTGTCAACAGCAACTCAGAAGAGGGCATATTTGTTTTTGCGGAACCAGCTCCCAGTTTGAATTTGAGATGCTGTCTTTCTGCTTTTGAGATTAGGCTTAAAACTTTCTTATAGTTTGGTATTCATCTGATGACCATAAACTGTCCCTTATTATGCTGCTTGGTTATGCTGCAGTAGGCCTAGGCTGCTGTGGACTTCCCATGATACACTGAGCAATCTTCTTGACTTACCTCTTTTCACTCTCTTCCACAGCACATCTTTTATGCTGTCTTCTTCCCCTCATTCCTATTCCTATTAAATGGAAGTTTTTCTTCCCACTGTCATCAGTTGCTTGTGAATTGTATATTAAATGGCCAGAAATGTCAGGATACTGCATCATTTCTCTGAAATTACAACAATGATTTAGATGATACTTCAAAACAACAGCCCAAATAAGATGGCTGCACAGTGGCAGCTTTTACATGGACTTTTCATTTTATCATCTCAAGGAGAATTGTAGTTGGGGATGGCTGTAACTCAGGGGGAAGAGCAGGCCATCTGCTAATCGGAAGGCTGGTGATTCGAACCCTGGCTGCTTCAGTCTGCATGCCAAATATCCTTGGGCAAGTTCTTTGGAAACACAAAACATGCAAATTAACAGACAAGCCAAACTCTTGCAAATGTAATTTCCATTAAAATTGAACAGAATTAATCTGAACTACTACTGTGTAAATGTTTTAATAGTGGAGTATTGTGTGTGATGATAATTATTAAAAACCACACAATTGCTTTAAGGACTTGTGATTCCTTGTCTTCTGTAGACATGCCTCCTGCTGCAAACACTCTGATCCTCAGTCTCCCATCTCTACCCTCCTGTGAGCTGACTGACCCACATGATGACATCACGCTGCCCAGGCTGATTGAAGCCCTGAAGAACAGGCAGAGGATCAAGCAGATGCTGATGAAGGACTACAGTAAAATAGGTGTCTGTTCTCATTTTAGCTCACCTGATACTTTTTGGCTTTGAAAGATCAGTTTTTGAATAGTTGTCTTTCTCTTGGCTCACATTTCTCTTGATGTTATTTCAGCCAACATGATGAAGCCTGTGCTCCAAGAACTGGATACCAGCCTAATTTCCAAAGACAACTTTATTCAGGAACAAAACGGCAAACTGATAGAGAAAGACAAAATCATCCAAGGCAACAAGGCAGAGATTGAACGTTTAGAGAAGAAAACAAAGATGCAAGAACACAAGGTGGGAGACTAATCCATTCACGCTGCAGATTTAAAGGTTGTCACTTTTTTTTTTCTTTAATATTAATGTCTCTGTTTCAGATTGACATCCTGCAGAAAACAACTAAAATCTTTGAAGATGACAAGCGCTCGCTGCAGCATGAGCTGGAAACCAGAGAGCAGAGGCTTCAGAGAGAGCTGTCAGAGAAGAGACGCATGGAGCAGCGCATGCATGGCGTGATCTCGGACACCCAGTTCAAGTGGGAGAAAGAATGTGTGAGTTTCAAATATCTTTTTTTTCCTTTTATTCAACAATATATAGATTTCCAATAAAGACCACAAACAAAAAAAGACCTACTTTGAAATGTGTGTAAAATTTAGATCTTACTATCAGTTTTGCAAACAGCCCTTGTTGGTCATTGTTTTAGTCTTTATAGTGGCAGCTAATTTGTCTTATTTAAGCAACTTGGATAATATTGCATTTGAACATTTTGCAATATCCTCACTGTGCAGGAGAGACGTGTTAATGCACTGCAGCTTGAGATGCAAAATAAGCTGTGGGTGAAAGACGAAAAGCTGAAGCAGCTCAAGGCCATCGTGACAGAGAGCAAGACTCCAGGTCGCCCTGAACCTCCACCCCGTCAGACGCAGCCACAGCCTCTACCACAACCACAGCATCAGCCCCGTTCTCAGCGACCCTCCAAAGAGGACCGCCTACCGCCAAAGAGATCAGCATCACCCTCACCTGTCCCTGTATGTTGTTTAAAAACCATAATGGTGAATGGTATTCTGCCCATTCAAAGTTAAATTCTACTGCACTCGTCTGTCTTAATCTACTAACATCACTAATCCCAGTGCCACAGCAGCAGGCAGGTTATAATAAACGCCTCATGCATATGATCATGTAGTCCTTCAGCAATTAAGTACCACTGTGAAACTGAGGAAATTACATTCCTGGTGAATGTGTAAGAGTTATTTTGATGCTGTAGATTTCTCAGTAGGTTGTTCTAAATTTATTGGTCTGAATCTATAGTTTTAAAAATCAAAGATACTGAATTTACAACAAATAAGACAAACTGTAAAATGAATTATGTTGCAGATAAATTTGTATCAACTCACAGAACATTTTAGCTCAGCTTAGGTAAATCTACATTTCAGTGTTCATGTTTTTCACCAGGTATGGGGAAAAACATGAACTTTGTACTTTACATAAAGTGGTTGCTGCATTTGATTACATTAGACTGTGAATGTATCCCGTTCCTATAACGTCTAATTTTTGCATGTCTAACTGTGACCATTTAGTCTTTCCATTTCACTCTCCAGTGCCCAGTCGATTCCCCTCATGTCAGTCCAAAGCCAGAGTCACAGTCAGGCAGTGCTGCTAGTGATGAGGAGGATGAGACGAACCCAAGGCCCACCTGCCCCGTCCCCAGCAGAAGTACCTTTTTGTCTGTGGCTAGATCTGCATGTGAGGAGCAGGCAGCTCAGGACAGCATGCAGGGTTACAGTTCCCCTAGTACACCCACAAGAACACCCACAAGACCCCAGGCCTCAACGGGCACTTCAGTCAGCCGGGCCAGGAGGAGAGCTGTGTGCTTGAGCAGAGTGGATGAGAGAGACTGCTTCCCTTCCCCTTCGTTTCATGTAGACCTAATTGAAAGAAGATACAGGGTCAGTGAGTTAGCTAAAGGCAGCAGCATGAGGTTGTAATGTGTCAGGATTTTGGCTCCTACAAGTTTAGGGTGTGGGGTACCCTGCCCCCCAAAATGTATAAGTTTTATGATTTCTTTTGTCAAGCTTTGTAATGCTTTGTCAAGTTCTGTGTTTTTGTTCACTTTGGATTTTTTTTTTTTAAATTTATTTTCTTTCCCCTTTTTAAACCGTTTTCCTGTTGATCTGTTCAGACGACAACACCAGTACGCCCGCGTCACCGTCGTTCCCGCTCTGCTGGTGGGGAGAAGTGGGTGGACCATAAGCCATCGTCAAGCATGGACTTGGGCACAGTTTTGCAGCCGGTCATCCCCAACGCCATCCAGGTGTCTGCACCCAGCGAGAAGGCTCTGTCCAAGTGTGACAGATACGTGCTAACGCACCAAGAAGTTGCCTCCGACGGCGAGATACAGACCAAACTTATAAAGGTCAAGTATGCAGCACAGCATATTACTGATATTTAGAATGATATATTTGGTTACACTTCCTTACTCATGCAGACATTTATATTAGCAAGTTTTCAGCAAACCAGCAGCATATTTGCCAACTTGAGTTTGAGTCAGTGTGGTTTTGTAACTGTTTGTTTTACACTTTGCTCGAATAAGTTTGTCCGTTTTAAGAAGTGAATTTAAATAATTTCTATAAAGTGGTTCTCAATGTTCTGTTGCATGATTGTAGTAGCGTGCATGCTTATCCTTAGAAAGGAAACTCTTGTGATGGTTGAATTACTGATCACAAGAAGGGCTTCGCACTGTATTAAATATTAAATAACAAAGATATCTAATGGTGGTTCTTTTTGGGGTTTTTTTCTTTAGGGCGATGTCATCAAAACGAGAGGAGGGGGGCAAGCTGTCCAGTTCACTGACATTGAGACACTGAAACAGGAGCTCACTACAGTCCCAAGGTAATAATTTATAACCTTAACCAAAAAAATATATATTGAAATGTTTAATACAGGGCTTATACAGGTGCTTGAAATCCTTGAATACACTTGAATTTTAATGTCAAGGGTTGTTGTTGTTTTTTTTGTGGCATATAGGAAATAAGCATCAGTATCTGATGAGACGACTTATTCTTATTTTTTGGGTGTTTGGTGCAGTTTTCTTTTGTTTTGTTGTTTCTCAGCAGGAGATGAATATCTCGAACAAGTTGATTTATTCACATTTGCACATCTTAATTTTTAAGTGAAATGTGCATTTTGAGTTTATACACTTATAAGGCAACCTTTTCCTTTTGCAGTATTTTTGTGTAGTGTTTTTCTATGTTTTAACAAAAGGGGAACAAAGGCATTTAATAACAGGATAACAAAAAAACTGGATTTGCTTTCTGTGCTGGCCTTGTTCTGTCTGGTATCCAGACAGATACCAGACAGGAACCGGTATCCAGTTCCTGTCTGTCTTTGACTGAGATCAACTTGACAGCTCAGTTGAGCAAAGACACATCCCTTATTCTATGACAGCAGGACACAGCATCGGACATTTTGATTAGCTTATTTCACTACTGTTGTCAGTTTGGTATCCAGTTTAAAAAAACAAACAAACATATTAATATTGTTAATAATTGTACATGCATTACCTAACGTGCCTCCTGAGTCTTACATTTTTTAAGTTGTTAAATATGATTCCAAACTGCTGAAGGTGTGCTAATGTTTTTACGTATCAATCTCTGAAGGCGGAAGAGGAAGTCTTCAGAAGGCGTGTCAGCCAGTGGAGATGGAGCTTTGACTGATGTGGAGACGAGGGTAAGCTGATTTAAAAAATTCTCCTCAGATTCGAGGCTGAGCTATTCAGAACACTTGCAAATAGATTTAGGTCCTAATCTTTTCCCTCTTCGCAGTGCTCTGTGGCTGTGGCGATGAGGGCTGGATCAAACTTGGGACCTGGGTTGGAGCATCATGCAGTCACCAAGTAAGCTGTCAACTTTCTGCATTGCCTCTGAGTAAAGTGTAGTTTTCTCTCAGAATACATAACTACAGATTGTGATTCACTCGGTTTTCTGTTACAGGCGCAGAAAACCCTAAATGCTGCTGACAGATCAACAGTAACCACTCCCCTTTATCCTCACCTGACTGTTGTGCAATAGTCTGACCTCTGTTTTTATGTTTAGTTCTAGTGATGATATTTAAATGCTTTCCATGTTTTTATATAAATATGCAGAAGAGTATATACATAGGTCACCAAAGCATTGTTGTGTAAAATAACTATCTATTTACTCAGATATATGCCTCTTTAGTTACTGTGGCTCTACAGCTAAACAAAATTCTGTTTGCACATATTTTACTCTGCTCACGAGTTATTGTAAAACCTCCACAGTAATGATTTTTGTCTCATGTATACAATTTGTCTGATTTTGGTGAATTAAACTGAGCTTCAAGTTTGGAAAAAGTATTTTTGTTTTCATTTTATAATTTTCTCACTTTTCTTCACTACACTGAAAGAAAATCCAATAGAGTGGTTCCTGAATTTGCATATAAGGATTTTGTGTATCCAGGTTGACTAATTTGAATTTCCCATCTAAACATAATTGAGTCTTTTAATGCTAACATATTCTGTAAGGATGTTCAGTCTATTAGATTAGAGCATATGTTCCGCTGCCCCTCAAGTGCTATAAATGGCAAAGATATGGGCACATCACTACAGTTTGCAAATGGGAAATGGGTAGTGTGTGTGGAGGTGAACACAGATATGAGGAATGTGGGGATAGTGTAGGATAAATGCAGTAACTGTGGGGGGCAGCAAGGGGTAAGTTATGGGGTTGTTAAGTCAGAAAGAAGGCCATGGAGGTCAAACAAGTTAAAGTAGTTCACATCGCAAGTTACACCGAGGCTGTCAAGAGGGAACAGAAGAAACAGGAAAGGCTCAACTGATGTCAACATCAGATTTCGTGCAGACACAGATGATTTTGTTTATTGCCTATGTTATAAATTGCATAGATCAAGTGAAACACAAAACAGAAACTTATAATAATTGTGAAAGGAGCAGAGAGGTCTTTTGGCATTAAAGATATATCTCGGGAACATATCAATATAAGACTTGGAGGAGAGGGAGATGAGAGGACAGTATGATCACTGTGGAACGCCACAAGTTTGATTGCAAATGGACAAGGGCTCAAAGGATTCATCAAAAAATGCGAAAATAAATAATCTGTATTCAGAAGACCTGGCTTAAACCTACTTTGGATTTTGTTATTAAAGGTTATGATGATGTCTGGAGAGATAGAAATGAGGGTAATGGAAGAGGGTTTGTAAAATTTGTAAAGCAAGGAACCCAATATAGAGTCCTAGCTATAGGAACACAGAATACTTTGTAATGAAAATCTGGTCAAGCTATAGTAGCATCAGAGTAGTCAATTTTTTGAATCCGGGTAACACTGTTATCAGTAGAGGAACTTGGCACATATTTAAGTGGGAAAGTAATATGGTGTGGGGACTTTAATACACACAGCACATTATGGGGTAACTGTAAGGATCAGAATGGAGCAGTGATTGATAGAGATAAAAAAAAATGTGTGTCTGAATGATGGAAGTGGTACAAGAGTGAAAGTTAGAACAGGTGCAGAATCAGCAAGTGACATTACATTAGTGTCACACTCATTGGCAGGTATTTATTCATGGCAGGTAATAAAAAAAGACAACTGTAGGCAGTGACCATAATCCTATAATGACTGAGATAGAGCTGAGTGTAGAGAAACATGACATAGGGGTGTGCAGAAGTGGTGTTTCAGTAATGCATATTGGGATACATTTTGATTAGTTAGTGAAATGCAAAAGATTGATATGAATGTTGGGGTTGATGATTTAAATTATTCTATTTGTAAGGCAGTTTTAGAGGCAGCAAACTGGGCAATAAAGAGGAAAGAAGGGAAAAGAAGATTGTATCTTGTTGGACAAAGGATTGTGATAAAGTGATTAAATAAAGCTTTTAACATATTAAAGAGGAATCGCAGTTTTCAGAATTTCATTGAATATAAAAAATTACAAGCTAAGGTAAGAAGAACAATTAAAAATGCAAAGAGGGACTTCTGGAGGGGTTTTTGTAATCCAGTAGGGAGGGAGACAGAAATACACAATGTTTGGTCAATGATTAGAAGGATGAATGGTATAAAAAGGGAGTATGGATATCCAATCTTGAGAGATGGAAAGGCAACAGCATTAAAAGATGAGGAAAAAGCAAAACCTTTGTTAAAATCCATAGTTCAGGCAATGCTAGTGGAGAAGGGCGAAGTGGAAGAGAAATGACAACCATAGAGAATAAGGATTTACTGAAACAAGTAGAAGATACAGATGGTTTATTAAATATTACTTTTACAAAGTCAGAATTGAATCGAGTTCTTCGGAAATCCAAATTATAAGCACCGAAAAAAGATCAGGTTTGCTATATCATGATAAACCATCTTAGTGAGTCAGCTAAAGATCTTTTGTTAGAGTTCTATAACAGAGTTTGGGAGGGTGGAAAACTGCCGCAAAGCCGGAAGGAGGCAGTGGTTGTGCCCATAGGTAAGCCAAGAAACGATGGTAAAAATCCAGGAAATTGCAGACCTATAGCTTTAATATTTAACGCCTGTAAAATAAATGTGCAGTTGATAAGACAAAGACAATATTTTTTTCTACAAGGAAAAGAGTTGGTGAGGAAGCCAAGCTAAAGTAATATGGTGAAGAGTTAGAAAGAACAAGTAAATTTAAGTTTCTGGGATTGTGGCTGGATATAACATGGGCTGTACACATTCAGAAAATAGTGGATAAATGCAGAAAGGTATTAAATATAATGAGATGTTTAGTTGGGGTGGACTGGGGAGCGGATTGGAAGTCTTTGAGGGCCATACACACTGGGTTGATTAGATCAGTGTTAGATTATGGATGTGTAGCATATAATTTCGTGGCTGACACAAGTCTTTTAAAGTTAGACTTCAGTCAGTATCAGGCACTAAGACTCTGCACAGGTGCATTTAAAACAACCTCAACAGCAGCTTTACAGGTAGAGATGGGTGAGATGCCACTAGGAATCAGAAGAAAACAGCTAACACTCAATTACTGGGCAAATCTACAGGGACATGGACAGGATCACCCAACACAAGAGGTACTGAAACCTTGCTGGGAGGAAGGGCATTTAGTTTAAACTCACATACAGGTTTACATTGACCAGTATTATAATTATGTACAAATATATACAGATGCATCAAAGAATACAGCCAGTCAAACCAGTGTTGTTCTGGAGTTTAAAGTCAAAATAGGGAAAAGGATCAATGATGGACTGTCGGAGAAGGAGACTGGAGAAATGCTCACAATTCTGTTAGCTGTTCAGTGGATAGAAGACACGAGGCTGTTACAATCAGTCATTTGTTCAGACTCAAGCTCGTCATTGGCCAGTTTACAGTGTAGCTACTCGGAAAGTAGAGCAGATGTTCTAACAGGAATTCAGGAAACACTTTACATAATACAAATGATGGGATTTACAGCTGTCTTTTTATGGATTACGGCTCACTGTGGAGTAAAAGCAAATGAAATGGCAAATAGAGCTGCGAAGGAAACCACAAAACATGGGGTAGTTGACCTGGTTATTAACTTCTGTAAGACAGAGATAAAGAGTATTGTAAGGCAAGAAATGAAGAAAAGGTGGGAAAACAGTGGGAGGGGAAAGGAGGGGACTCTCCTATAAAATTTAGCGGAGAGTAGGAGAAATGAGAACCACAGGAAGGAGTAGGAGAAAGGAGGTGGTACATATCGTGGTCATATCGAGAATAAGACATACTGGTTTAAACACTACACTATTCATGATAGGGAAACATAATACAGGGAAATGTGACTACTGTGGAGAAGAGGAAACTAGAGAACATGTTATATTGTCAGAAGTATCAGGTGGAGAAAAGACAACTGACCCGAAACCTCAGAAACATAAAAATGAAGCTAGATCTTATTGATTTACTGCAAATGGTCTCAAGAAGTGAAAGTTATCAGGCCTTAATTCAGTTTTTAAAAGAAAGTAAATTGTTTGGGAGGATTTGAGGGTTTTTTTGGTGGCGGTAATGCATCCTTCAGTTGTTTGCCAACCGCCAATCAAATTTAAAAGAAGAAGAAGAGGCGTCGAGGTGGAGGGACGATTTAAAACTAGACAAATAGAAACGGTGAATTCAGCATAGGTACCACGTAACAATGACGAGAGAAGTGTAAGTATAGGTTTATATTATATATGTTGCAGGCAGGCTATATTGTTTGTGTGTATTACCCTGTCACTAAATGGTGAATTTAAGTTTAAGGAGTTAACAACGGACGCTGACGCTCTGCTTTACTGTTAGCAGGGGGCTAATTAGCCATCTAGCAAGTGGCTTTGTTAAGCCATTATAAAGTAATTAATTGTTAACGCTTACGCTTCTGTTTGAATTGTGAATGACTTTGTATTTATTTACTTTTACAGGAAGGTTAAAACCCCCAGCAGGCCTCCTCCAAAAAAACCCTCCAGCAACCAGACGGACCCAGTTGGGGTGAGTGTCCCTGAATTCTTAAAGAAGGTCAACTTGGCAGACAGCACAGATGTGAATCTCATACATTCCACTGGGTGGGAAAAAAATTCCAGTAAGGGAATGTTTAAACCTAGAGTGGAGTAATTTACTGACAGAGTGAAAATTCTTCTGGACAGTTTCTCTTCAACCTGAATGTGAGCCCACAGTTTCGTTCTGCAGCCATCAGTTTTCTTCCTCAAAGGCAACAGATTTAGACTTTTTCATCTGGAAGAGTTTTATTGAGAGGAGTGCCACCTGACTGCCATCTAACTGAGGTTTTAAACTTTAAGACAGCAGTGAAACCTGCTATGATGTATGGTTTGGAGACAGTGGCACTGACAAAAAAGATGGGAGGCAGTGCTGGAGGTGGCAGAGTTAAAGATGTTAAGATTTTCATTGAAACTGACCAGAATGGCCAAGAATAGAAATGAGTATCAGACAAACAGCTCGGCTTGAGCTGTTTGGAAGCTCCAAAATAACCCACCGGTTTAAAAACGACTTCGATGGAGAGGGAAAAGTTAGAATGGTTGTCTGTGTCGATCCCAAGACTGATGACTATGAGGAAACCCTGGTAACTTGACCCTGCCCTCTTACTTTGTGTCTTTTTAATTAACCCGAAATTTTATTTATTTATTTATTTTTTCCAGACATAAAGGAAATGCTCTGTTTGTGTAGCTTTTGGTGCAGTTTGCAGAGATGATGCAAGTGGAGGAAGTGGCCAGGCCAGCGGACAGACCAATCTGTAGCGCTACTCCAGGCCGTCATCATAGAAACCAGGCATTCAAAGATGAGCTGTCTCACAGATTGGAAGAACGCAGTGGCCCAATAGTTCCTGGTAAAAAAAATTAATACTGTGCTTAAGTTTTTATTTATTTATTTATTTAACACCCTGGGGCGACCGTGGTTCAGGGGGTTAGGAAGCATATCTGTAACCGGAAGGTTGCCGGTTTGATTCCCGGCCTCTCTGTTGTGGTCGTTGTGTCCTTGGGCAAGACACTTTACCCTACTGCCTACTGGTGTTGGCCAGAGGGGCCGATGGTGCGATATGGCAGCCTCGCTTCTGTCAGTCTGCCCCAGGGCAGCTGTGGCTACAACTGTAGCTTGCCTCCACCAGTGTGTGAATGCGAGAGTGAATGAATAGTGGCATTGTAAAGCACTTTGGGTGCCTTGAAAAGCGCTATATAAATCCAATCCATTATTATTATTATTATTATTAATCAAGTGATTAGCCTAAATTTAGGCGCACTGAAGTTTTACACTCAACCTTTTAAACACCAAGTGTATAATGAGGGTTTTTCCACTTCTGGTAATTGTTGTTATATTTAATAATCCACTGGACACATTTTTGTGTGCTTCCAAATTCAGATTATATAGCACCTTTCAAGACAAAGATCACAAAGTGCTTCACACAGAAATGTAGGACTGCTTTCTTGCGTTTGTGCAGTATCTCTAAAATTAGAAATCTCCTCTGTCAGAGTGATGCTGAAAAGTTACTTCATGCATTTATTACTATGACTCTTGTAATTCATTATCAACTTGTCCCAAAAGCTCCCTGAAAAGCCTTCAGTTGATCCAGAACAGCGAGAGTGCCAACAGCATCTCAGAAGAGGGCATATTTGCTTTTGTGGAACCAGCTCCCAGTTTGAATTTGAAACACCCTCTTTCTGCTTTTAGGATTAGGCTTAAAACTTTCTTATAGTTTGGTATTCATCAGATGACTGTAAACTGTCCATTAATTATGCGGCTTGTTTATGCTGCAATACGTCTTGGCTGCTGTGGGCTTCTTCACTAACCTCTTTTCACTCTCTTCCACAGCACATCTTTTATGCTGTCTTCCTCCCCTCATCCCCTCATTCCTATTCCTATTAAATGGAAGTTTTTCTTCCCACTGTCATCGGTTGCTTGTGAATTGTATATTAAATGGCCAGAAATGTCAGGATAATGCATCATTTCTCTGAAATTACAACAATGATTTAGATGATACTTCAAAATAACAGCCCAAATAAGATGGTTGCACAGTGGCAGCTTTTACATGGACTTTTCATTTTCATTTTATCATCTCAAGGAGAATTGTAGTTGGAGGTGGCTGTAGCTCAGGAGGAAGAGCAGGCCATCTGCTAATCGCAAAGCTGGTGATTCGAACCCTGGCTGCTTCAGTCTGGATGCCAAATATCCTTGGGGAAGATACTTTGAGCGCTCAGTGTACAAAAGCGCGATATAAGAAACAGTCCATTTACCATAGTTAACTGTAGCAACATTTAAAGTATTATTCAGCCTTGTATTCACAATTTTAGAAAACTCGGGCATCAACTTACTATGTGTAAAGGTTTAATTTGAAAATGAGAGAATGCATTATTTTTCAAGAAGTTCTTTGGAAACACAAAACATGCAAATTACCGGACAAGCCAAACTCTTGCAAACGTAATTTCCATTAAAATTAAACACAATTAATCTGAACTACTATTGTGTAAATGTTTTAACAGTATTGTGTGTGATGATTATTAACAACCACACAATTGCTTTAAGGACTTGTGATTCCTTGTCTTCTGTAGACATGCCTGCTGCTGCTGCAAACACTCTGATCCTCAGTCTCCCATCTCTACCCTCCTGTGAGCTGACTGACCCACATGATGACATCACGCTGCCCAGGCTGATTGAAGCCCTGGAGAACAGGCAGAGGATCAAGCAGATGCTGATTGAGGACTACAGTAAAACAGGTGTCTGTTCTCATTTTAGCTCACCTGATACTTTTTGGCTTTGAAAGATCAGTTTTTGAATAGTTGTCTTTCTCTTGGCTCACATTTCTCTTGATGTTATTTCAGCCAACATGATGAAGCCTGTGCTCCAAGAACTGGATACCAGCCTAATTTCCAAAGACAACTTTATTCAGGAACAAAACGGCAAACTGATAGAGAAAGACAAAATCATCCAAGGCAACAAGGCAGAGATTGAACGTTTAGAGAAGAAAACAAAGATGCAAGAACACAAGGTGGGAGACTAATCCATTCACGCTGCAGATTTAAAGGTTGTCACTTTTTTTTCTTTAATATTAATGTCTCTGTTTCAGATTGACATCCTGCAGAAAACAACTAAAATCTTTGAAGATGACAAGCGCTCGCTGCAGCATGAGCTGGAAACCAGAGAGCAGAGGCTTCAGAGAGAGCTGTCAGAGAAGAGACGCATGGAGCAGCGCATGCATGGCGTGATCTCGGACACCCAGTTCAAGTGGGAGAAAGAATGTGTGAGTTTCAAATATCTTTTTTTCCTTTTATTCAACAATGTATAGATTTCCAATAAAGACCACAAACAAAAAAAGACCTACTTTGAAATGTGTGTAAAATTTAGATCTTACTATCAGTTTTGCAAACAGCCCTTGTTGGTCATTGTTTTAGTCTTTATAGTGGAAGCTAATTTGTCTTATTTAAGCAACTTGGATAATATTGCATTTGAACATTTTGCAATATCCTCACTGTGCAGGAGAGACGTGTTAATGCACTGCAGCTTGAGATGCAAAATAAGCTGTGGGTGAAAGACGAAAAGCTGAAGCAGCTCAAGGCCATCGTGACAGAGAGCAAGACTCCAGGTCGCCCTGAACCTCCACCCCGTCAGACGCAGCCACAGCCTCTACCACAACCACAGCATCAGCCCCGTTCTCAGCGACCCTCCAAAGAGGACCGCCTACCGCCAAAGAGATCAGCATCACCCTCACCTGTCCCTGTATGTTGTGTTTAAAAACCATAATGATGAATGTTTTTAAGGGTGTTGAATGGTATTCTGCCCATTCAAAGTTAAATTCTACTGCACTCGTCTCTCTTAATCTACTAACATCACTAATCCCAGTGCCACAGCAGCAGGCAGGTTATAATAAACGCCTCACGCATATGATCATGTAGTCCTTCAGCAATTAAGTACCACTGTGAAACTGAGGAAATTATTTTGATGCTGTAGATTTCGCAGTAGGTTGTTCTAAATTTATTGGTCTGAATCTATAGTTTTAAAAATCAAAGATACTGAATTTACAACAAATAAGACAAACTGTAAAATGAATTATGTTGCAGATAAATTTGCATCAACTCACAGAACATTTTAGCTCAGCTTAAGTAAATATACATTTCAGTGTTCATGTTTTTCACCAGGTATGGGGAAAAACATGAACTTTGTACTTTACATAAAGTGGTTGCTGCATTTGATTACATTAGACTGTGAATGTATCCCGTTCCTATAACGTCTAATTTTTGCATGTCTAACTGTGACCATTTAGTCTTTCCATTTCACTCTCCAGTGCCCAGTCGATTCCCCTCATGTCAGTCCAAAGCCAGAGTCACAGTCAGGCAGTGCTGCTAGTGATGAGGAGGATGAGACGAACCCAAGGCTCACCTGCCCCGTCCCCAGCAGAAGTACCTTTTTGTCTGTGGCTAGATCTGCATGTGAGGAGCAGGCAGCTCAGGACAGCATGCAGGGTTACAGTTCCCCTAGTACACCCACAAGACCCCAGGCCTCAACGGGCACTTCAGTCAGCCGGGCCAGGAGGAGAGCTGTGTGCTTGAGCAGAGTGGATGAGAGAGACTGCTTCCCTTCCCCTTCATTTCATGTAGACCTAATTGAAAGAAGATACAGGGTCAGTGAGTTAGCTAAAGGCAGCAGCATGAGGTTGTAATGTGTCAGGATTTTGGCTCCTACAAGTTTAGGGTGTGGGGTACCCTGCCCCCCAAAATGTATAAGTTTTATGATTTGTTTTGTCAAGCTTTGTAATGCTTTGTCAAGTTCTGTGTTTTTGTTCACTCTGTTTGTGGGATTTTTCCCTTTTTAAATCATTTCCCATTGATCTGTTCAGACGACAACACCAGTATGCCTGCTGCACTGTTGTTCCCGCTCTGCTGGTGGGGAGAAGTGGGTGGACCATAAGCCATCGTCTAGCATGGACTTGGGCACAGTTTTGCAGCCGGTCATCCCCAACGCCATCCAGGTGTCTGCACCCAGCGAGAAGGCTCTGTCCAAGTGTGACAGATACGTGCTAACGCACCAAGAAGTTGCCTCCGACGGCGAGATACAGACCAAACTTATAAAGGTCAAGTATGCAGCACAGCATATTACTGATATTCAGAATGATATATTTGGTTACACTTCCTTACTCATGCAGACATTTATATTAGCAAGTTTCAGTGTTGGGAAGGTTACTTTTAAAATGTATTCCATTACAGAATACAGATTACATGCCCCAAAATGTATTCTGTAACGTATTCCGTTACGTTACTCAATGGCAGTAACGTATTCTGAATACTTTGGATTACTTAATATATTATCATGCTTTTTACAACAACGTGAATGTACTATTGCTGTGTGATTTATTACTGTTACTGAAGGTCCGCGTCTCCGAACTGTAGTAAAGGGACCTCTGACTAATACGGCGGGGTCCCTGTCGGCTCGTAGCCGAAAAATAGCTTTACTTTGTTGTGTGGGTCAACTTTTCTTGCGAGAGACAGAGAGAGGCGTTGAAAGGCTGCTCCAACGGAACTTATTGTTTCGGAGGAAAACACGAACACGGTGTACAGTCGAGTCTTAATAGCTTACTTACAACTGGGCTCGTCAGGCACTCTTCTTGGCTGCAGTGGTTATTATTATATTTACATGCTTCCAGCTCCTGTTTTTCCTCGATGACAACTCGTACCTTTCCACTCGCCTTTTTCTCCCTCCTCGCGCTCACAGACCCATAACGTGTGTGGCAGTCCATTCTCCCTGCAACACGGACTACACTGCCCATGATCCTACATTCTTTAGAGCTATGCTTGTAGCATTCTGCCTGTTAGCTTAGCACAACAACAACAACAACAACGAAAAGGCCTCTCTCACCCAGGAAACACACAGTCGCAGAGAGAGAGAGCATCGCCCTGTAACCATGGCAACCGTAACGCTGCCGCCTGGGACAACAGAACGTAGCTGTCAAACAAAACCCAAACAGTCCTGACCCGCGACAAAATGAAACAGGAAAGTACTGCAGTGTAATCCATTTATTTCAACAAAGTAACTGTATTCTAAATACCACCTTTTTAAACGGTAACTGTAACGGAATACAGTTACTCGTATTTTGTATTTTAAATACGTAACGGCGGTACATGTATTCCGTTACTCCCCAACACTGGCAAGTTTTCAGCAAACCAGCAGCATATTTGCCAACTTGAGTTTGAGTCAGTGTGGTTTTGTAACTGTTTGTTTTACACTTTGCTCGAATAAGTTTGTCAGTTTTAAGAAGTGAATTTAAATAATTTCTATAAAGTGGTTCTCAATGTTCTGTTGCATGATTGTAGTAGCGTGCATGCTTATCCTTAGAAAGGAAACTCTTGTGATGGTTGAATTACTGATCACAAGAAGGGCTTCGCACTGTATTAAATATTAAATAACAAAGATATCTAATGGTGGTTCTTTTTGTTTTTTTTCTTTAGGGCGATGTCATCAAAACGAGAGGAGGGGGGCAAGCTGTCCAGTTCACTGACATTGAGACACTGAAACAGGAGCTCACTACAGTCCCAAGGTAATAATTTATAATTATAAAAATGTCTTGAATTTGCACCCTAAAAAAATGTTTAACATTTTTAGATGTGTTACCTGACCATATAATGTTCCATATGGTGAACTGGATTTCTGGATACTGCCACATTATCAAAAAACAGATAATACTTTTCTTCTTCTTAATAGAAAATAAGACTTAACCACCAAGTTTATTTCCATTCTGGAATGTTATAATCGTTGTGTTGCTGAGGTTTAAATATATTTCACTCTGTAATAACAGGATAACAAAAAAAAACTAGGGTTTGCTTTCTGTGCTGGGATTGTTCTAGAGTACGTCTTTGACTGAGATCAACTTGATAGCTCAGTTGAGCAAAAACTCATCTCTTATTCTATTTAATTCATAACAGCAGGACACAGCATCGGACATTTTGATTATCTTATTTCACTACTGCTGTGAATTTTGTAAAAAAACAAACAAACTAGTATTGTTAATATTGTTATTGTTGCTAATATTGTTAATAATTGTACATGCATTACCTAACGTGCCTCCTGAGTCTTACATTTTCTTAAGTTGTTAAATATGATTCCAAGCTGCTGAAGGTGTGCTAATGTTTTTACGTATCAATCTCTGAAGGCGGAAGAGGAAGTCTTCAGAAGGCGTGTCAGCCAGTGGAGATAGAGCTTTGACTGATGTGGAGACGAGGGTAAGCTGATTTAAAAAATTCTCCTTCTAGTATCAGAATCAGGCTGAGCTATTCAGAACACTTGCAAATAGATTTAGGTCCTAATCTTTTCCCTCTTCGCAGTGCTCTGTGGCTGTGGCGATGAGGGCTGGATCAAACTTGGGACCTGGGTTGGAGCATCATGCAGTCACCAAGTAAGCTGTCAACTTTCTGCATCGCCTCTGAGTAAAGTGTTGTTTTCAGCAGAATACATAACTACAGATTGTGATTCACTCGGTTTTCTGTTACAGGCGCAGAAAACCCTAAAAGCTGCTAACAGATCAACAGTGACCACTCCCCTTTATCCTCACCTGGCTGTTGTGCAATAATAAAAATAATATTAATAAAAAAAATGTATTTAAAAGAGCCTTTCAAGACACCCAAGCACACTTAACAATAGAATAAAACACATAAACTGAGGGAGAGAACAAGTGTTTCTTACATCTGGGGCTAGAGAGTTCCACAGCCTGGGTGCAGAGCAACTGAAAGCTCTTTTCCCCATAGTGCTGAGATTGAAAGAAGGCACAGCAAGCTGGATAGAAGAGGTAGTGCTTAACAGGTCAGAAAGGTAAGCTGGTAGGAGGGGGTTCTTGTAATAATCCGGAGTTTTGAACCAGTTGAAGCTTATGGAGGAATTTTTGGGGGAGACCATGCAAGAGAGAATTGCAATAGTCAATGCGGGAAGTAACGAGAATGGGCGTAGACTGGGTGGAAAGAAGGACGTAATCGGTTAATGTGGATGGAAATAGGCAGAACAAGTGAGATTACTGATGTGAGATTTCTAGGATAGTGAACTGTCTAGGATGACACCAATGCTCTTAACCTGAGTTGAAGGGAAAACTGTGGAGTCATCAATAGTGAGTGAGAAATGATTTGGCTTCAAAAGGTTATGTTGGAGCCAAGTCCAGGCCAATATTTTACTCAGTTACATCATGCCATATTTAAGTATTTGTCATGATCTTTAAGTTTTTATTATAATCTTGATCATTTTAGGTTATAATGTAATATGCTGTGCTCCATAAATTAATCCTGCTTTGTTAGTCTGTTGTTGTTGTAAAGTGTTGGTGGATGTCGTAAAGGGGGTGTGTATTTGACCCGCATGCGGAGGGGTGTGGGTAAAAGGTTAGGTAAGCAAGCAGGACGTGGAGCAACAGTTTTCTGACCGTCGCTGTTTTAATGTCATTTTTTGTTGTAACACAAAGGGAATATAAACGGAGCTCCCACCAGAGGCATTTGTTTTGTACCTTTCGATTTGTAAGGAAAATAAATGTTTTGCCCCTTTTTTCCTTCGCCTCGTTTTTTGCTACTGGAAGGCATCCAAGAGACTTAACAAGAGCACGAGTCAGAAACTTTACGTTCTGCAGAAGCGGCAAAGAAGGACCGAAGGTTGCCGCTATAGGTTAGATTTAGTGCCAATAAGGAGGATTTCAGTTTTATCCTCATTGAGTTTAAGAAAATTAGAGCTGAACCAGGATTTTAATTCGGATAGGCATTCTCCAAGGGAAGAAGGTGGGAGGGAGGAGGAATCAGGCCTGCAGGAGAGATAGAACTAGATGTCATTAGCAAAACAGGTAAACTGAAGATCAAATTTGATTCCCTAGAGGGAGGATGTATATTATGAAGAGAAGATGGCCTAGACTGACCTTCAATGCTTAGAGGTCAATGGTAAACCATGGAGCAGAACACGCGAAGGAAACTGGGTTTTTACAGCAACTAGAGAATCAAGGACATTGAGTAAACAATTATTATAATTATGGATGGGAATTTAACGCGTTAATAGCGATCAATTAATTCGAAAAATAACGTGTTAAAAAATTTACGCATTTAATCGTACTTTGCATTCCAAGCAAAGGGGAACTTTTGTCAATGCACGATTTTACAGCTACAAAAATGAAGAATCAGAAGATAGCACGTTACTACGACTGATCGGAGGCAAATGTCATTTAAAAAGACTACCCGACGGAAGCTTTGATAAAAGCGTGGTTTTGTGCAAAATGCAAAAAAGAATTTGCATACCACCAAAGCACTTCAACCTTACGGTATCATCTAAATGCGTAACATGTTGCAACAAGCACAGAAACTGTGGGAGCTGTTAGCGCTAGCTTTCTGCCTGCTTTCTGCCACCTGCATCACACCATGGACCAGCCTTGAGACCCTGTTGCAGGAACAGTGTGACGATGCCACCACAAAGAGCCGCCTCCTCTCTTCATTGTCTTCAGACTGTGATTCAGATGAGGAAGCCCTGTGTAACAGGGCCCTGAGTTTCTACAGAGCAGAATCATCCATCAGTGAGACAGACTTTCCACGCTGCAGTGGTGTTCCAGTCAAGCAGCAACCCACCCAAAGCTGTATGTCCTGGCCCGGAAGTATTTCATTAGTCCTGCCATTTCTGTCCCACGTGAGAGACTGTTCTCACCTGCAGATCACATAGTAACAAAAATAGAGCTGCCTTGAGCTCTAAAAATGTGAACAGGCTAGTTTGTCTAAGTAACTGGCTGAAAGAGACGGACAGTAAATAAGCATGGAGGTATTGTGAGTCCAATGGGTTTGTTATTTTTTGCAATAAAATGTTTGATGATCACCGTGTTTTAGCCTAATATACAAAATAATGTTGGCTAAGGTTACTCAGAGTTTAAAGGTGAAGCTGGTCAAATAAACTTTTATGTTTCTGCCTTATTTTTTAAGAAGAAAAGCTGCACTTTATGTTGAAATTGTTATTATTATTATTATTCTTTTTTAAAGACAATACCATTTTGAAAATGTACTTAAAGTACTTAAAATGGCACTTTGCCCAATTTTGGCCAGGGATATTTTTTTTCTCTGTTTTGCATTGAAATGCAGTTTAAATGCTTTTTTCATGTCCATTTCATCCATTGTATTTACCAACATCAAGAAGTCACAAGCAAAGATAGACCACACCACAGTTTAAATAAGGAAAGTTTATTGATGAAAATTATTTATTAAACAAATAAACATAACAATTTTTTCACACGGTCATAATAGAGGTCATAATGAAGCAGTTCATTTTATTTGGTTGATTCAAGCTGCTCTTCATATTTTTGGCCACCAGATGTCACCAGAGAGGACTGTTGAAAGGCTTCGAGTAATGAAGCGTTTCAATGCTTCAGAAAGCTTCATTTGGCCATCACTACAGTAGCACCAGCGTTCCTGCTTGAGTGAAGTGAAGGCTTCAGGCTAAATGCTTTTCATGTTTTTATATAAATATGCAGAAGAGAATATACCTAAGTCACCAAAGCTTGTTTTGGCATATAACTTTATCTGTTCACTCAGATATATGCATCTTTAGTTACTGTGGCTCTACAGCTAAAAAAAAAAAAACTGTTTGCACATATGTTAATCTGCACACAAGTTATTGTAAACCTGCCCTGTAATGATTTTTGTCTCCTGTATACAATTTGTCTGATTTGGTGAAATTAACTGAGCTTCAAGTTTGGAAAAAGTGAGTTTCTGTCTTCATTTTACTCCTTTCTCACTTTTCTTCACTAGATGGCAGCACAGGAACGCAAGACAATTATAAATCCTCAGTCACTGGGTGGATGACTGCAAGCAGGCCTCTAGTACTGCACTATTCTGTAGGCATGAGAACAATACACCACGCAAAGAGGATCATATTTTTTTTTTTATGTAAACAAATTTTAGACCTTGTTTTTGTTTGTTTGTATTAAAGAATCACTGACAGGCAGGTATGTTGAAACAAATGTATATCTCACAATTATAAAATGAGATTTAATGTTAAGCGAGTGCACTGGGTGGCCGGAGTAGTGCAACATTCTATCATACAAATACACTTAGATTTTAGTTTGCTGAGACTGCTTTTCTGTGCTTAATAAGATGCTCATTATATTAAATAGGGCACCGACATCATGTGCTTCCATTGTGGAAAAATTAATTGAGCATCGAAAACAAGCTGATTTTCTGAGAATTATTTCAAGACACACAAAGTGCCTCATGACCTTGAACACTGTTTATCATAAGGTTTATCATCTTCACACTCTTTTCACACAAAGAAATAACTTCTTACAATACGGCCATAGAAGTCAAATTTCCACTTCAACATCTGTACGGTTGTACATTTGGCAGCCTCCTCCCCAAAATCAGTATTCCAGGCAGTGTGATTGCTTTGGAAGCAGACTATTTCCTGCTTTGTGCCACATGCAACTAACAGCAACTGTATCCTATGTGATGCTCCCAAGATTGTCTAAGGTTAATGTGAGAAAACAGCTTGAAGGGAAACAGAAAAATATCTGTCCAGTACAATACACCTGTAAATCTGGTAGAGTAGAACTTTGAGAAACATACCTCAGTACTCAAGTGAAGTACACGTACCTCAAAGCTTTTCTCAATACCACTATTTGAGGACAACATATGATGTAAATTATAAGCAGACAGGAGTTTGAAAATACGAGTAACTGTCTTATGAGCCAAGCACCGCCGGTGTGATGACCAGCTGAAGCTAGTGGTATAGTCATCCAGGCTTTGAGTAGACAGTTGAAATCTCATCTACTACCAGTCTGGCTGAGTTTAAATTGGAAAGCGCTGGAGAGTGACTAACATGGAGCCTCTTGGAGAGGGTCAAGAGCCCAGAGCAACCAGTGGCCATTAAATTCACTCCTATGAGATACTGAGTGCTTTGCTTTTTGACCAGGCTCTGCTTGATGTGCTGTACTGCATTATTATCCCCGGCTCCTCACCGCATGCCCTCCACCACCAAGTGGTGTGAGCATTATAAAGATGTTATTATGAAGCTCCTGTTGAGCCCCTGATCAACATTGCCAGTTTTCAAAGAGACACTTGAGGGAAATAAATGAAACTGCACATAGAGACCTGCCATAAACACAGGCCGACTGTCAAAGACAAAGCTCCTCATCCAGCTGTACTGTGAGACTACATCTTTCTGTATTCCACAGCTTTGAGCTTATGATTATGCATTATGCTGCTTATCAATGTTATTAAACTTGCTGAAGGGAATTCTGGGGTTCTACTTGAATACACAGTCAATTAGACTGTCTCAGATTTTAAAAGAGCAGCCCTAATTGCAGTGTTTTATTGACTCTTTGCTTGAATGACTCTGATAAAGAGGTCTTAAGCTGCCTTTTGGCACAGGGAGGATGAAGTAATTTTCACAGCCATCTAGGATGCTGATGAGGGCCATTCATATTTCAGTTATTCAAAATAGCATCGCCCACTATATTACCTGTCATGCAATAATTTCCTCTCAAGTCCTTTATGATTGAAAGAGCATCACTGAGCCAAAACATTATGACCGATAGCAGAGGAAGAAAATGGTGTTAATTAGGCTCTAACAGCATATGATATTTGTTGGATATTAAGTTCTGGCTTACTGTGACGTTTCCAAAAGGATTTCTTAGAATTGATGCCTCACTGAGCTGTTTTGGTGAGCGACAGCATGTTAGACAGACTGGTCATAATGTTGTGGCTCATCAGTGTATAATTTCTGCTTTTATTATATGTTGTTGTACTGACTGATAGATTAGGAGCCTGCCTTTGGTCACCAGCACCTAGAAAACAAGCTGCCAACCCAACAGTGACATAGCTTCAGCTATTACATTTGTATGATGAACTTGTTGGCAAACAGTTGCCTGTTTACACATTCAGCACAATGCTAATGTGTTCACTACACGCGAGCGATCATGTTTGCATCCATCTGGCACATTAGCTCAAAAATCCACTCCTCCTGGTCTGTTTTTGGTCTTGGCTCTTTAGCAGCTAGAACGCCGGACAACATTCACAGGCTCGTAGCTGCGTTGGGTTGGTGTTTGACACAGAACAGGTTGCGTAAAGTAAGGGATGGAAATTGCGAAGCAGTAACAAATTTTTCAATCCAACCAGATTTTCACTGCTTTTCAATACCAGCCTATAATTTTTTGATAGCCAAGCTCTGCAAAACAACATAATACTCATAATACAGTGTACCTGGGTCATGTGAAAGCCTATTCAGAAATAAAACAGCTGTGTTGTTGATGAAAACCTGCACTTAAAAAAATAATCTACCTAAAATGCTGACTTTAACTCATTTGACTATGTCAATTTTCCACATTCATTTTTAAATAAATACAATGGAAAATGTTACATTATGGATACATTAATTAATGGAAATTAAATTCATTTGAATGGTATACATTCAGATTGCACCAGGCAAATTTTGCTTAATGATTCATTTTTTAAATAAATAAACCAAATTTTTTATATTTTAGTTGTGTTTATTAAGTATGTATTGTCTTCCTCTTCTTTTTCATGGAAACCTGATCAGGAATCAGTAAACAACAAAGCGTCTGTTACAGAGCAAAACGACACAACTGCCCTGAAAACCAAAAGAGCTGCACAGCGCTAAGGGGTACCGCAAAATCACGTATTATTATTTGTGGTTCAAAACTATGAGAATGACTTCTCAGGCTGCTATTTTATCCAACTTTTCATATAAAAATATCACTTACAGTGCCTTCAAGTTTATTTTGTGCGATCTGACTCGAGTAGCAGGTACTTTCTATGACCTCTACCTGCTTACGTGGTTAACATGCTGTGCTGAATCAGGCACTGAAAAGTGAGCATGAGTTTAAATAGGTGTGATGAAAGCGTAACCTGCTGTGCGGGGCACCTGAAGTAGGCTGTTTGCATTACCTCCAAAGCTGGATGTGCCAACGGTTACTAATTTCAAGGGCATGTCGGAGCAAGTGACTCAATCAGAGCCACAGCTGTCCTTTAAACCAAAACCCATTACACGGCTTTCTGCTTTCTCTTAGTGGCAAGGATAACAATCCCTGACAATTAAAGTCAATTAGTGGGAAACACACGTAAATACTGCACGAGAGCAGAGTTTGCAAACCAAAGCTCCGAGCGGGGTCTGCACACTACATCTTCATATGTCGAGGCCGTGGCTGTCTGCCAGCTAAATGAGTCGGGCCAGAAAGATACGCGAATGCAGATGAGTGCTGACAGCCAGTCAATTGTCATTCAGCCCATCGCCCCGGCACTCGGGACTCATCTGGCTTTTTTAACGGCGCTCCTCTTCACTGCTTTCTCGCCTCACACTCATCTGCCTTAATGCATACTAACATGCACCGTGGAGGCACGAGGCACCGTGTTCAGTGTTAATAAGAGGTAAAAGCTCCCACGCTCTCTTTTCTGCTGGTGCGGCTGTGACAAACAGATGGGTTTACGAGTCACAAGCTCACAGAGACTCCCGGAGGTAAAGTTTGGTTTTTCAGCTGTTTAGAGGCGCGCCGGCTGAGAATTGCTCTGACCCTTAAGTGCATGTGGTTAGTGGTTCAGAACCCCTCATCCCATCTGCTGCCTCCTCTCCCAGCTCTGCTTTTTAGCCCTTCTAGCTGCTTCATTCAGACTGTGAGCCACCTCCCTGATCCTATTCCTTAGTTTAAGCAGTTGACGAGTTTTCCAAAGATGACTAGAACAGATGCCTGCCACTGCCTATTATATTTCCTCCTGTCCAAGTTATCATTAAGAGCTCAAGTTGTTATGAGGAATCTATTTGTTGCCGTGCTTGTTGTTGTGGTTACACATGAGCGCAGCGAGAGCTGACCTCTGACAAACACAATTCAAGACATGACTGAATTCTTACTGAAAATATTGGAAGCTATTGTTGTGTTGGCTCATTGTAGGAAATTGGACTGAATAGAGGCTCCCCCCCCTCTCTGTCTTTGTTCTTGGCGGCCGACTAAGTGCTTGCAGCTGTCAGTTGAGTGTACTCTCTTTGCCCAGTATATGTGGCTTGGCTGCACTTTTAGCTGGCTGCGTCCTTACTGTGGTGACAGTACGCCATGACTGATTTCCGTTGACTCACTTTCAACGCGACCACAACGTGTCCTTCACAGAAAAGTCGGGAAGCTTTTTTACAAGTGGTTGATCTCATCTAGTTAACGCCGCGGTGTAACCGGGCTTTGCGTGCAGTTGGCTGATTATTTAAGCAGCGCTCCAAGCAGTTTGCTGATGAAATGAGAGGAGATGCCAGAAATGGTTGTTACTGACAATGGTACAATGCAGGATGATGTATGATGACTAAATGGTATTTGGATGCGCTTGAGACTGATTCAACTAGCTTCTGTGCTGCAAGGACAAAGAATAAATGAGCATTAACCCACTTAACTGATATCTATAGTCCTTGTTCGCTACAGAAAAGAGGAGAACGGCATTTCATACCTTTGTTGTGCTTTCATGCAAATTACTCACACTGGAGCTAGCTTATCTGTGAACAATCATAGGTGGCATTTGGAGGAGGGTGAAATGGCACCACATGATTTTCATATCTGCATAAAGCTCAGTCAGGTCCCTCCACACAAACTCCTACGGGAAAGCAAACACAAAAGCCTCTTTGAACACACACATCAGCTGTTTATCTTAAAATAGTCTGCAGCACTGCTGCTCTTATCCAGTACCTTGCACATTGCACTTTGTAAATGCTAGGCAATTACACATAGACATTAAGGAGCTATTATTTAATTCATTGGATCCGGCTAAGTTGCAAAGTTCATTCATTCTAATGGCGCGCCAACTTTTATCACATAAGGACAGGTAGGAGTATAAAGGCTGAGATTACAGCATCCTGGCCCACATATAAGATTAGAGTGTAGGAAGTGATTGCTGTTGACAAGGTGATTGGGAGAGTTGTTGTAAAAGGCAAAAAGCTAACAAACAAAAAAACCATTAGATGACTGGGTTTGCACAAAGCATGATGTTTTCATGGTATGCTTAACCACACGATTAATGGCTGCTCGGCTTTGCATTTGGACCTTACACATCTGCATCAGAATCGCTGGGTGCTAATGAGTCGGTGCACGCCTAATAAAGTGAAGTGAGAATTCAAATGAGGCCCAAACTGCCTGTGAGGCTAGCTTAAGCAAACACCAGGACAGCTGGCAGAGAAATCATTGTGACTAATGGTCTCAGTGTGAGACAGGAGCAGGGCTGTGGGTGGTTGTTTTACCATGCTAAGAAGAACAGACTTTGTTTGTCTTTCTATAGCATACAGCGTGACTGTGTGATTCTGGAAATGTTAGCTTTGTTTGTGTTTGCTCTGCTTTCCTTGCCGCTCTGGTGCAACACCCAAACCTAGCAGAAAAATGTTGTTGTTGTACTTGTTTATCTCCAGACAATAAGGTGACCTCACAATATGGGAACGTGTTCACGCTTTTAGAAGTGCACAGACAAATCCCCAACTGTTTCCACTGTCACCTGGAGGTGAGGCGCTCCTCTCTGTCAAGTGATTGGGTTTTTTCCCCCCCCTGCTTCTGCTGGGCCTCTTCTACTGTGGTAAACATAATACGCCGTGACCTGTCCTCTGGGCAGATGATCTGATTTGCTCTCCCCTTGTTTTTTACCCTTAATCACATCCATCTCAGAGCTCGAAAATGGTTGTGCAGCTGTCATAACTGAAGCACAGCGCGGCGTGATGGGAGTGCATGTTTTTGCTATTATCTATTCAATCTGAGCCAGGACAGAATACTAAACCTGTACTGCATCCCTCTCTTTCTCACAGACCGCTGCATGATCAATACCCGCATCAAAGGCTCTGCGGAGATAGCAGGATTCTTTGAAGCATGTTTGTGGAGCTGGATTTGCTGAGCTAACACGGTCCACACAGAACCCCCCTTGAATAAGCTTGTTTGGCTAGCATCCTCTCTGTTTGGAGAAGAACTGAGTGGATTCTAATGGAGAACAGACAAGGCCTCTCCCTTGTCTTTTTCCCTCCCTTTGAGCAGCTAAATGCATCCGTAGTGCCAGTGCTTTTTGCTCATCTGACATACGCTTCATTGCATGCCAGCTCAAATATTTATCTAATATCAAATTGGCTGTAACATTTTGGAAGCAGTGAAATGCCAGGAAATATTTCTCATCGAGGACACAAAATAACTTGCATCATGTTTTTGCAGTGCCAAGTGCAAATATGTCGGGTAATTATGGCTGATTGAAATGGAGTGCAGACAACAGCAGTGTTGTAATATGCATACCTTGTGTTGCGCCTTGAATCACCAGACAAGAATTTCCAACAGTGATTATTCTGCACTCCAAACATGACCCGTGTCCCCAGGAAGCTATTAACTATTTACAAAGTGCCTCTCTTAAATGGGAAAACAGTGCATTTGGGAGGTTGTGGGTATAAAAGAAGCAAGGGAGTGGGGGAGAGGGGAGGGTGGATGTTCAACCACAATAAACACAAGCACAGAGCTCGTGCCAGCTATTCAGGGAGTCAGCAGCTCTTTAAATGATGGACCAGAGAGTGATGAATCATCTCCCTCTCTCTTCGTTCCACTGCAAGACAAGGATGAGAAGCTCTTTGCTACGAATTGCACAATAAGCCGTTTGCATCTTCCAAATTGTTGCATCTTTTGCTAAGTAATTGTGCTATTTGCTATATGCAGAAGGAAGGTTTGACTCTCCAGTCAGCTGAGGCTCATTTGAAAGTGAAATGTGGGAAAATGCTGACATCTCTTTCTCTTCCTGGCTAACACCAGGGGCACCACTGCATTTACATCCCTGTCTCCCTTTCTCAGTCTGCACTTTCTTTCTCATTTACATTATGGATGGTTCATTTAGCTTACATGACCGAGTGAATACATAACCCAGGGCAATTCAAAATACCATGAGGGCCTGTAGGGATAAAATGAAACCACATAAGCAAAAAAGAAAAAGAAAGAAAAAAAAACACACTGCCGCACTGCCATCTGCAGCAACTTGCTATTCAGCTCTTCCCCTTTCATGTGGTTGACGAACACGGCCTGCTCCCTCGCCCAGATGGCTGGGCTAATAATGTGTATCAGTTAAATACAGCGAGTGATGATTTATAGAACAGTGAATTATTGTTGAATTGACCATTCCCTAAATATCCCCCTGCAGGAACTGCCCAGTTAAAGTTAGTACCTGGCCTTTCATGATTCTTCATATTGACATGGAGTGCCTGTGAATATAGGAGAGACATTGGTATTTAAAGGGTCTGCAGGAGCAAATGCCAAATGTATAAAAGCTGTAGGTGCTTTTCTATCTTTTCGCTGTGTCTGTGTGGAAATTCTCTGGGGGGGGGTGTTTCCAAGGAATAAGGGGCAATGCTGAGGACTCTGAACTGCACACACTAAGTAATGTTACATGTGACTTTGGCTAAGTGAAATATTTTCCTTTATGCTTACTTCAACTCTGTATTTTCACTCCTGGATGCTAAAAGAAGCTTAGCATGGCTCACAACCCAAAATAATCCTTCTTTGTCTTAAGATGTTTTGCAGTCACGTGACTGTTAACCAGCTGACATCTGTCTGGACATGTGACCCTTTTGGGTCACGTTAACAAGGCCCCACCTTGAAAAAGTAAAAGCTTTTCGAGGTTTACTACCACTTGGCTAGTAGTTAAATTGTTTACACACAAAATAGTGTCTTTCATGTAAAAATACAGCCTGAGCATCCTTTTAGTGACCAAAGCAATCTTGAGGACTTTTTCCCCCCAGTGTGCAGCATCCTCTTAGCAACAGATTTCACTCATACACTGGATTTCGAAGTCCGGTTTTAAAGCCTCAAAGTAAAAATTTCTGTCATCCTTATCTTCGTCGCAAAGACCCAGGGCACATATGACTGTGATACATACTCAGTGGCATTTGACTAATTGACAAGTCATTAGCCAGTGATGTGCAGTTTTATGCCACATATAATCGTTCATTTCAAAACATAGTATCACCACAAAATTGCCTTCATTTTTAAATTAGTTCAATTTAACCCAAAATGAGTGCTTGAGCCCATAAACCTGCCAGTAAAATGTTTACTGTTTCCCCATAGACTTCCACAGGACTGGAAGTCTTTTTGTAGCCACAGCTATCGGCATCTGGTGGCTCTCGGATAGAATGCAGGTCAATGGCACGTCTGCATCGGCTTAATTTTCTAACGAGGACGCTAAGTCCATGTTTTTTATGATTTCACCCACCTCCAGAAACCACTCCCTAACCATTCTGGGAATACACTTTTCCCCCTCACAACCAGTGGCTATGTCCTGTTCACGTGCAGACTTTTATAGTGGTCCTTGGCACAGCTTCCCAGTTCATCCACTGACTGACCATCCGCAACAGCGCGTGGGCGGGACTGCTCAAAGATGACCAACTTGAGATGACAAGGGCGCCAGACAAATCCAAGCACCGAAAGAATATGACTATCAACCATCATAACAGAATAAATATGGCGGAGCATAAAGGAAATGCATAATGGGACCCTTTTTGTAAAACCAGTCCACATTTAAAAGAAATCATCTGAAAGCCTTTACTACAACAACCATTTGAAAAATATAAAACAATATGTAACATGTAAGATGCTACGCAGGGTTGTCCTAAACTAAAGAGTTATTTCTCATCATACTTAAAACTGTATGACTAACTATTGTAGAAGAGTACTGTTTGTATCTGTTTGTTTGTGCTTACATGGAGATGCTAAATGGAATGGATCTGTTGACTTTCACCTCAGAATTTTAGTACAAAGCCATATATGCAGTCACATAAAGCAGCCTACACCCCCTTTTTACTATTTTTTTAATGGACTACATGTTTTCCTGCATCCGTAAAGCATCATTATGCATTGTGTGCCACGGAGACTGCTGTTTTTGTGGATGCGTAAACATTTCAGGCCACTATAGCGAACAAATGCAAGCAGGGAAAAATGGTACGGTGTAAATACGGTTGGTAAATATGGAGTGATTTCGGACAGAGCCTTAGTCTGTGAAATGTGAGAGACAGAGATAGAGAGCGATAAGGCGAGCGAGTAGGCCTGCATGTGGTGAATAGTCGAGTAGGCTTTCTTATCTGTGTGTTTTGTGTGTGTGTGTATTTTATGGTTGGGTAGAGCTGTTAACATTATGACTGCATTGTGTAACTGAAGATAAGAATTTAATACCTGCATTGAGATTAAAAAACGTGCTTTGGCACATAATACAGGCTTTTATTCCCGCTGCCAACAACTTTGACAGCACTTTGTTTTCATCTCAGAGCTGCACAACAACCCCCCCTCCCCCCCAAACACACACACACACACAATGGCCCCAGTGACGAGCCAGTTTTACAACTTCAAGGACTCAATGAGCTTAATGACAGAAGTGCCACGCACATAAACACGGCTCTACCCACATGGAACAAGAATGCGGCGTGTGATTTCACAGGAAGACATTTCACAAGTGGCTGCTATTGTGCGCTGGCGATAAAAGTCAGAGTGAGAAAACATTTGAGCAGGGAGCAGATTGCGAGCTCCACCTCTGCGCCTTCATCGGCGGTGGCTCTCCTGCTCTGCTTTGCATTAGCGCCGCAGCTCCAGCCTGGACAGGTCCACGGCTGTTATCTCAATGATGTTCTAATTCTAGTCAAACAGTTCTGTGTTTGACTCAATAGAGGCAGTGTTAGTCAGGAGAGTCAATATTAGCAGAGCACACAGAGCAGGCCCGGTGTTAGGAGAGACAGGAGGTGTGTGTGTGTGTGTGTGTGTGCGTGCTGGTGGCTGTGTATGTGACAGGATACATGGTTAAGCGCACTCTATCAGTGAACCTTGACCACACGGCGAGGCAATAATAATAAAGGCAATAAGAAAAAGGAAGAAGGCAAACTCCTGCTTACGTTTGCCTCAGCGGCTTCTGCGTTCGCCAAGAGTGACATTTCTTTTATCACCCTTTCGTGGATGTTATTGTTAGATGTCAGAGTTCCTGCGTTCGGCCTTTCTCAGTCCTCGCTCGAGGACACTCTGCAGTCGAGCCTGGACTTGCTGACAGACCTACGCAAAGAGCTCAGCACTTTGGCTCAGCCTTTAAAGAGGTTTTATTAGAGTTTATTTCAGGTCAAACAGCTGCCAATATCAACAGCCTCATTATGATACCGTCAGTATCGCATTGCACAACTACCACATTAATTCTTCCACTCAACAAATGTGGTGTGGATGAGTAAACTTTAAGTGTAGTCAGTACTAATGCTCAATTACTGTGATTTCACAACATGAAACAAGTAGTGGCATAAAGCATATCTGTGGCTGAATGAAGTTTTAATTACAGAGGGCAGCTAAATAATGTTTGAGTTTTGCCTCATTTGCAGTTATTGAATAAGAGGAAATTATGAGCCCATCAGCTATCTGCACCTTCTGTTTGTTCGGGATTCATTCAGTAGGAGAATTTGGGGGGGTGTAGAAAAACATCAGGCTTCTGCCACACACTCTGATTATTGCCTGTTGATTACTCTTTTCTATTACAAATGTAATCATAACATAAATACATTCATTTGCTTAATCAGTGTCTTAGTCTTGTGCTCAATTTGTGAGCCAACAGATCTGCTATCCACATCAGAAAGCTGATATTTCAGTATTTGTAGCTGGAATTGGTAAGCTTGATAGTCATGAATATAGCCATGGTAAAAGTTTCAATTCTATCAGGACATAATAACAGAAATAATTTGGTCTTTAACAGGTTCTAAAACGATTTAAACGCAACCTCAGACGAACAGCAACACACGACACGTTCCGGTGTGTCTTATTTGTTTAACAGAAATGAAGTGAAAGCGCAGAAGCAGCGCTGTGGAAAAAACAAAGTACACCCCACGAACCACCTTTGGAAGCAATAAGCTGAAGTAATGGTTTTCTGCTCAGTGCTTCTTCGTTTTTTAACTTAAGAAAACAAGTGTGGGAAAAAACACAAGCCGCCTGAGAAAGCATCTTCACCAGTTTAACAACACACACTACAGTGATTAAAATCCAGGCTGCTGAGCAAACTGATTTCGAGTATGCAGCTGGAACACCTCAGTGTTGGGTCAGCTTTGACTGAATTCCCCACAACAATAAAGCACTTGATAAAAACCACAGTGATTCATGCCTCTGTGGTCTTCTCCACTTAGCGTAGAGTGTCATGGATAGTAAAGTCCATGATGTCATTACATTATGTTGAAGTAAAGAGCCATGATTTTTAAGTACTTTTGTATTTTGAGCTTAATTAATTTAGCAAAAAAAAAAAGACAATACAGGATAAACAAAGATAGAAATGATCTTGGCTGAACTTTAGCAGTTATGGTTTTCATAACTGCTATGAAAAAACAAACAAACTGTACAAGGACAAACAGATAAGAGAGCAAGCAGGAAGTTAGCTGAAGAGTGGAGCATTTAGCTATCAAAACAGAGCCACAGTCACAATAGGCAAAGTGGTTGGAGACTGCGGCACAACCAAAATCACTGTGACTGTTCACAGTGAACATGTGTCCTCAGTGCTTTGGAGTTGTTTGCTTCTAAGACGGGAAGCAGATCTGTGACCACTCACAGAGACTTTGTTGACAATTACCTGCAATATGTGATAATACGAAGCTTCACTGTGGGCTCACGAGACCAATACCAAGGTCCATAAACTAAAGGTCAGTGGATCGATTTCCTGGCATAGAAAAAAAAGTGCTTGTGTAAATGAGGCTTTTAGTAAAAAGTGCTTTGCGTGCTCAGTTAGAAAAGAAAAACACTATATTGTAAGTACCAAAGCATTTATTAAGTCTGTTCCTGTTAGCATACGCAGAAATTTACACTCAGAGTCCAGCCGGAACCTTACAGAACTAAAATAGAAATAGTGATGTAATTGCTGCAGGATGCCAATTTACCTGCAAAATGACATTAGTTCTTCATTATATATGAATATAACCAGAATACAAGCCCAGATTGCAGATTGTAAGGTCTTTGATTTGATATAAGAGGTGAGTGCTCTTGTGATTTGGTGTTATGTAAATAAAACTGAACTGAAAGACGTGCTGCACTTATGCTCACTGGTGCAGACCGACTCCAACATGATGGAAATTTGTCTCTGTGTATAAACAAGATGGCAATTATTTGCAGACCTTCACCAGTCTGTCTGAGAGTGATTGCACGCAGTCAGAGTTGGACTGCTGTCCTGCCTGTCGACAGACTGCCTCCCACTCGAGGACCTGTGCAATGGAAAGTGGTCACCTGGAGCCACTGGTTTGGTTCCTGCAGCTACTCACATTCGGTCTCCAACAGCAAAAAAAGACCACAGGCCTGATCATTTGACTAAATTGCTCCAGAGTTATTATTTGAATTTGAGACATGAGCAGCATTTTTTTGATGCTCAGAATCAGACTAAATATCCACGTTTTACTGTAACTTGCAAGCAGGCTGTGTCACATTTAGCTAAGCAGCTGTGATTGTAGCAAACTGTCAGTCATGTCTGACAGAATCTGTGGCCTTGTTAGTGGTAATAACTAGTGTAAACAAACAGCAGCAGTGTATTTTAGGGTCATCACAAGCATCAACTGAAACCCTGTACTCAGCACAAAGTGCCAGCTCGGATGTGGCAGAACACTACTTCTATTTAAATCTGCTGACATGAGAAAAAGCAACATTAGCTAATGCACTACTTAAAGACCATAATCGCTCTTTCCCCTACTGTTAATGAATGCTAATTAGAAGTCTGGAGCAGTTTTCTGGCGTGTGCTGGCTGTTCCTCTAATGTGCCGTATTGTTCCTCTCCTCGCTCCAGCTCAGCACTAATGCTGCTGTGCCAGCTATTAAAGTCAGATAAGCTATCCATCTTTAGCATTGCCAGCCAAAAAGCCACTAATAGCTTAGCCACAAAATTGCTAATTTCCATGGTTTTCTTTCCCAGTTTGAGTGTTCGCTCTTGGTGTATAACAGATGCACTGAGGCAGATATTCCTCTCTGGCTCCCTGGTGTCACTCTGTCAGCCTGCTGTGTTGCACACGATCCATTTTTTTTTAAACCACCACAAAACACTCCATCAGGGAAACAGGCCACTATATTTGTGGGTGCCTCTTCACAAAGCCGGCTTCTACACGACACTCCATCATGTATGCTGTCATGAAAGCCTACAAGCAGCGTAAAATTCCCCCTCCATGATAAATGCATCTGTGACTCTTAAAACCAGAGTGCATTTTAGGAACCCTTCTTGTGGAATGTGGGTTGTAATAATGTGATTTAATCCATGAAACAACTTGGCTGTAATGCCGTTAATCACAGCCACACTTTTAACGAGGATTAGGAGACATATTAGCTTCCATATTATCCTCAGTCCAGATTGCTGTTAATTTTATAACAGACTTTAAGATCTGGCAGTTATCCATTAGCCAATTCAGGCTCCATAGGCTGCTAAAGATCTGAGGAGGAAAGTGCGCACAACATTAGTGATATGGCTAGAGTAATGCACTGCTTGCAAAGTGCGCATATTTAATGGTTGTAGATTAGTAATTGAAAATAACTTTAGTGTTTGCTTGGCTGTGGTCCAAAGCCATAGAGTGAACTATCAAAAAAAAAGGCCTGGCAGGTACTTGGAAACATCTACCCATTATCATGGAGCGCTACTTCAACTAAACGAACACCAGCAGAAAAGTGCAGATAACTGCTCTTCTTTCATACAGAAGCCTGAAATAAGTGATGCTAAAGAGACGTATGATTGAATACAGGACACAGATCGATCTGACCAGGTGGATCATCCGCAAGACTGGCAACATATTTTTATTTGTGACTGCAATCTTGTTAATCACACAAGGGTCAAAACGATGAGCATACTGTAACAGTCACAATGGTGTGTAAGGGTTAGTGATGTCAGAAGTATGCGCCACTGCCCTCTGTGGAGTATGAGAGCATCGTGCTTGCACGTGAGTGTATGGACAGACATGGACTTTATATGTTTACCTGTCTAACAATTTGCAACGTTATGGGTTGTAGGAACACTGTGCTTCAGTATGATAAACAGCCGTTCAACCGAGCCTTGTAAGGTTGATGATGAGAGTGTGCATTGAAGGACAAGCACTGTGGAATTCCCAGTACAAGTGTGGTCGTGTGTTTTTCTGATTGTCCTGCTAAGTGTTTCTACTGCTCCTCTCAACGACTGAGTACAACCCACGTTACAATACCTCCCACTTCACTCTGGAGAGTGAAGCCAATGGGGAAAGGCTTCAAATCTGGATTCTTCATAAGGGTCAGCAGGGGCTGCAAAAAAAGCGAAACTGTACAGAGCTTTAGAAGAAAACAATTCTGTAACTGATTTGTTCCACATGTAAACATCATCATGATGTGTTTATGAACTCTTAAATACAACAAGATGCACATTTGGTTACTTTTGGAGTCGAAATGGACACTAAATTCTTGTGCGCTTTAGGTAGTGCCTATCTTGTGATTTACACGTTGCCCCCTTTATGTGTCTGAGTCAGCTCGAAGGTGAATGGCAGTCAGTCTGTGGCAGGGATCCAGTTGCTGCTTTGCTGTTATATTGTAGCTGCACTTGTGCATCATTTCAGATTTTTCTTCTCATACAGGAAGTTCAGCGTGAAATGTTTCATGATGTCAGAATACAATGAAAAACTCCAGAAAGAACTAAATGGGACGCGAATAGAATCACCAGCATGACAAACCGAGCCCTATGATGCCAAACTTTCTACATTTGTGTAATGTGTAGCCCGTGAACAATCCAATGTCTGACTGAATAAATCAATAACCTCCACTTTGTGAAAGAGTCTACCCATTCTGCACTCTTTAAAATCATTGTGATGTCGATCCCAGTGTAACACACTGCAGTTTTTTCCCCCTAAGAAATGGTCAAATACATTCACTTAAAGATATAATGACAGTGGAAACGACCTTATGAGCCAAAAGGGTTCATTTCGTGACGTTCCCATCCAGAGTGATCCAGACAAAGAAATTTAAATGCAAGTGCATGGAAGTGTGAAATCCACTCAGGATTGAGTAGCTGTTAGTCAAGCCAGTTTTTTTCTTTTCTTTTTTCTTATTTGAGACTGTACACTTTAACTGCTTCTTTTCCTCCAGAGATCAGAGCTAAAACAACTTCCCAATGTTTAATTCTGACACCCACTGGTACCAACGTCTAGGTCTCACCCTCACAGAGGCATCTTATTTCATGGGTTTGAAACCGGATTCATAAAAATGCACCGAGTGCAGACACTCTGTGAATGTAACGGCTCTTTAGAAACCGTTTTTTGTGTTTCTCTGCCCACTGAGTATTCTGGAATAAGCTGATACATCAGCGAGGGTAAATTTGACAACCTCGGGCTTTGTCATTGCCACACGGATGAAACAGTCTTGCCTGGGAATCAGGAAACCCTGGAAGTGATTAGTTTATAGAGCGTGCAAGAGTTATAGTCTTGCGGTTCTGCAGACATGCTGTGCTCTGTGGCAATGCATCATGGGAAAAGTGAAGTCTTAATGCTGTGTGGTTTTATGGCTGTTCATCATGCTTTGTGACATGTACAAAAGTGAGGTTTACCATTTCCCCCGACAGTCTGGTGTTACACTAATAGAGGCTGATGGATTTAGCAGAGCCTAGCGTCACTAGTCTGTGAATCTGCTCATATCTCCTTACTTACACATGTGAGATAATTTTCCACAGAACAAATACAGTACAGTTATATTATGAACATATGGCATTTTCTTTACCCAATCTTGGCATAATTTAGAGCCTTGAAAAAATAATTTGATTCATCTTTTTATTAGTTTTCTGTCTTCGGGTTTATAAAAATGTCAACAAAAAATACAGGAAATGTCTGTATTTTCTGAAGCCTATCATAAATGCTTGAAAATACATGTTATCCCAGTGGCAGCTTAGCATCACACAAGAAAACAGCAGCATGGCAGCACAGTAACACATTATAGTGATACTTATGCTTTTTATAGTTTGGATTACAATGTGAAATTCAGCCATTACATTACAGTTACTAGGTCCAGTAAAGATGCATTACTTTTGACAATTTTAGTGGCATTAACCTCTTCAGGGAGAAGAAGTTAATAATGGTGGTACATTTAATGGTCTGAATGTGCCGATGCGAGGCCAGCGGACAGATAGGCCAGTAAATTTTGAGCGAGTAGTCGTTATATGCCTGCGCCTTCTGCAGGCTCTTTCCAAGCAGCACCCCTCATCTAAAACAGAGAATTTCCAGTAGTGTAAATACATAATAAACAAACCATTTTCTGCTGCGAGGAACTGCAACTGTGGACAATTTCCCAGCCTGATCCTTTCAGCACTTGCTTAAGTTTATTTATGAAAGTGTCTTCATTTAAATGCTGGGTCTTTTTAGCTGGCATGCTTACATTACCCACAATCATAAGTTAAGCAGGCCATTAAATTTTCAGCTACCACAATCATGAGATCAAAATTACACCTTGTCCAAGAATCTTTGGCTCATTATTGGACCAACAAGACAGCCTGCCAGCATGCTGAAATAAAGTGAATATATTAGGCTATATTCAGGACTACAGCCTCAAAGAGCCAATGTGGTCATAGTCTGTTTTTTAAATGAATTCAACCACAAATGAGTTAAAATGATATAATATTGTAAGAAAGTTATCTTTGAGTCTGTTTTGAACATGTGGAACAGAACATTTTAATTCAGAAGGTGCAGGCCAGGAGACAAGCAAAGGAAAAAACACGTGCACCGAGTCCATTCCTGCGTTGTCTGCCTCGGGCTCTTTGACCTTCTGTCGCACGTCTCTCTTTCATCTTTTCATACGTGTCATGGCGTCACAGGTCTGACTGTGATTACAAATAAACAAAAAGGAAGCGTCAAACGTGAAACTTTACATGTAATTGTTTGACGAAGCGGGAATTTGTGATGTTGGAAGGTTCTAGACTTCCTACAGCCTGCAGTCAAAAAATGTTCATCCAATCATTAAAAAAAGTCCTTATATTTAAAATGAAGTCAGTCCAGTTACTTTTCAGACTGGGGCTATGTATGAAAATGGTTGTAATTCCTAAACAGTTAATGTAATACTTTTGTGAAACTAATTGAATTAAAGCTGAAAGGCTGCACTTCAATCACATCTTGGTTGTTTGATTTAAATTCTACTGTGGCGATGCAGAGAGGCAAAAACCCATGGACCTGACTTTGTGCACTAGACAAGCCGATGCTGTATTTGAAACTACATGCAAGCCTTTCCTCTGCTTTGTGGGTGACTATGCCTTCAGGCTGTTTGAACGTTTTGCCTTGTCTTGTACATGGGAGGGTTGCTAAAACCACAAACCAACCACCACAATAGTTTCTATGAGAAATTATTTCACATCTAGATCTGGCAGTTACGCTGCTAGCTGCTTCTTGTCTTTTCGCTTTTCAGCCAAAGGAAGGACAACTCCACGGAGGAGCATCGGCTCAACACAACATGATTATAAACCTGACTCTGACACCACAGAAAACCTTTCGCTCCTCCTGCTAAAGAAACTGTGTCCACAGCATCCTGTTTTTTCCAGTAGTTATCCTGTGATGTGCCCACAGGGTGGGGTGGTAACAGTGTGTGGATTGACAAATGGCAGAGTGGTTAGCTGCATGTCATACAGCCTCAATCCCAGATCTCGGGAGCGGCTGACTCACAAGCTTCTCCACCCTCCGCTGCACGACACAGCCACTAACAAACAACTTAACACGCTGTGGAATGTGGCTGAACGCTGAAGTGGAGGAAGAACAGGTCTTAATGAACCACAAACAGCCACAAGACTGCAGGGCGCCAGCACCTCGCATAACAGTGACTATTATTCTTATAATCATTCCTCCTTTTGCTCTATCATTTCTCAGATGTCTAGCTGTTGCCAAAACAACAGCTTGTTATCAGAGGACTGATCAGCATGTGCTCACAAAAGGTTTGCCCCGATGAATTCCCATAACAGGTTTCACATTTGGGTGAAGAGCTACAGGTGTGAGCATTCCTGTGCAGGGATGGAAAGATAGCCCTGGGAGTGAGGGTAGGAAACGGGCTCAAGATTTCCGAGATAAGGATTACCTGTGAACCTGTGAAGGTCATGCACACACACACACACACACACAAAAAGAAAAAATCCCCAACAATCTCTACTCCATCTTCTTAAACCTCCTGTAGCAACTCACAAATAGCAGGCATGCAGTTCTCTGATATGACCTCTGACAAGGATAATCCAGAACCTTGTTACACCTTTTTAAGACTTAATTGCTGCCTGTCACCGAGCAGGAATCTTCTCTCTTTTTACAAGGCCTTTAATAGCCAAGTGCACCAGTCTTCTTTCTGGTGTAACTTATCAAACTAAATGGGCGGATAAGTAATCAGGCAGATGAAAGATCGGGAAACCGTGTGAGTCAGTAAACCGCATAGCTCATGGTAAAATTCTTTATATTGTTCTGGGCGGTGCTTCACCGCACCGTTTTGCCTTGAGCGAAAAGGAAGCAAGGGTGTAGCAATCTTAAGCGAAGGGAAACTTGTTGAGCGGTGTTTTCTGCTGCGTTCCTTCCTGACTAACTCTGTCTCCTAGACTATGTCTTAACATCTACTGTAATGTTTTTCTTGTTGCTGTTGTGATGAAACCTCGTCGCTGGCCAGATTATGTTGAAAAGCAAAATGATGCAGACACTACAAGCAGATATTTCACTGCAATAGTCGTGGACAATGTTACTGTATTTTTTTAAGTTTTCCATTTGATTTAATTTGTGTGTCAGTGAACTATCAGTGAACTATGTCAGTGACAATTTTGGCAACTTTAAAAGTGGGTTCAATAAAAAAACAATCTTCTAAAACATGTTTACTGTTGCAAATTAGCTGAATATAAACATAATTTCTAGGAGATATGGCTGGCCAGGCAGATTAGAGGCGATGTCACGTCCCGGGTGTCAGTTGCTCCCTGCTGAATAGCTTCTGTGTTCAGCCGTGGAGTGACGGTGAAGGGTGGAAAGCTCACTGCAGCATTTCAAAGGTGAGTGATTTATATGGCAGCTGTTCCCCAGCGTGGCGTTCTGAATGCCCGTGCCCCATGTTTAACAGCTGACAAACACATGCCTCTTCTGTCACGCCGCATTTATGGCGTCACACACAATTCTATTAGTGCAACCTCAGCCATACAAGGGTATAAAGAAGCTTTTATGATGCAGTTATTGAAGTCAATCAAAACGGGGTGACTACATGGACAGCGCTGGCCAGACGAGGCAGCCGCCAGCGCGCTGACAGCTAAGCCAATCTCAAGGACAACGCTTTAATTTGCTGTTTTCTCATTGCTCGCATTCAAAAATCACAAACTTGCTTTTCATATGATGCGTGCGGTCCTTAAAATAAAAGGGAAGGCTTTGAAGTAGTTTGTTTGATATTTGAGATCTCTCCATTAACCCACAGCAGCGCACTGGGAGAGTGTAACCTTATTTCACGCTGGCTCTCAAATAGTGCCGAGAATTTGTGAGGCAGTTAGTGGCCGTCATTAATAACAGCCTAGGCTGGTCTGACAGCTGCTGATTGGAATGAAGAGCTGCGCTACGGCAGACAGCTACAAATTTCCCTGACAGCCAGGTCTCCATTACTGGGTGTCAGCTGCCAAAACAGCAGTAATCAGAGAAGGGGAGAGGAGGGAAAAAAGCCACTCTCTCACCACCAACGGCTTCCTTTTCCCCTACTGTTACAAAACACAAACACACGTACACATATAACTCACATTTTTCATCTGCTCCTCAAATAGCTGCTGAATTTCTCTATTTATGTCAGACAGGCATCATTTTTATCCACTGCTTTTATTAGAGCTCGTTCCTTACAAGTAAACTTCAGAACAGCGACAACCAAAACATTACAGTAGATGTAAAGATATTTTCCAGGAGACACACTTAGTCTGAAAGGAATGCAGCAGAAGACATCCCTCATCAAGTTTCCCTTTGCTTAATAAATCCGATTCAACAGTTTTTTGTTTTCTGCTAATGTAGAGTCCTACATTAGCAGGAAAAATACATTTTTCAAAAAAACAAAGTCCACCCTTAATACTTCTGTAGGAATTAATAGCAGCCAGATGCTGCTAATCAAATGCACTAGACTCACTGATCAGCAACTGTGAGCGTCTCTATAAAACCAGAATTTTATGGCAGTAGAAATCCCAGCAAATCCAACCTGAGATCAAACTGTGCAATGCTCAGAATAACTGCAAAACCCCCAAGATGTAGATCTCAGAAGCTCAGTTAACGTGTTAAATAATTACGTTTATGGCAGCGCTATATTTGTTTTGTTTTTTTAATGAACAAGTATGACTTGTTAGGAAGGTTTTGGCAAGAGGAAGCCTCTTCTCTGTAAAAAGAACATGACAGCATGGTTTCAGTTTGGAAAGCTGGATCTGAATAAACCACAACACATCAGGAACAATGTCTAAAGCAGAGATATGTAAACATAATACACAGCACCATGTCTGGAGACAACCGAACGGAGCATATCAGCAGAGACACCTCACACCAACTATCATGCACGGTGGTGGAGGAGTGATGATTTGAGCTTGTTTGCAGCCTTGCAGCCACAGAACGTGGTTAGAATAGAATAGCCTTTACTGTCATTGTACAGAGTACAACGAAATTGGAGTGCCACTCCCTTGGTGCAAGATAAATAATAAATATAAATGTAAAATATAAAAAGTACAATAAAATAATCGGAAGTACTCAAACAATAGTAAGTACGATATATACAGGATAGCAGCATTAATATAATGACAGTGACGGTATGGTATAGCTAAGCAGGTTCAATTGTTTTTGTGCTTATTTACTACAGTGATAGCTCTGGGAAAGAAGCTATCCCTGAACCTGTGTGTCCTGGTTTTATGTGACCATGTTAGCTTATGTTAGCTTGCAGTCATTGAGTTGACCATGAGGCCATCCATCTGACAGCTAAAGTTAGGCCCAAATTGGGTCATGCAACAGTGCAATTACACTAAGCACACCAGGAAGTATATAGCATAATGGCTGAAAAAGAAAAGAATCAAGGTGCTGCAATGAGCCAGTCAATTCAATTTCAATTCAATTCAATTTTATTTATACAGCGCTAAATCACAACAAAAGTCGCTTCAAGGCGCTTCATTTATATTTATATTTATATTGTACAGTAGATCACACAATAATAGATACAGAGAAAAACCCAACAATCATATGACCCCCTATGAGTAAGCACTTTGGCAACAGTGGGAAGGAAAAACTCCCTTTTAACAGGAAGAAACCTCCGGCAGAACCAGGCTCAGGGAGGGGCGGGGCCATCTGCTGTGATCGGTTGGGGTCAGAGTCCAGACATCTATTCAATTGAAATGATGTTGTTAGACCCTAAAAGATCTGTACATTAATGAATATCCACAAACCTTAATGAACTGAAACACCGCTGTAAAGAAACATTGGCCAAAATTCCTCCACAACAATGTGAGAGACTGATAAACTCATACAGAAAACGATTACTTCAAGATATTGCTACTAAGACCGTGTAAAGTCCTATAAAAACTTTCTTTTTCACATGACTGTACATGTAGCATGAAGCAGCAGCTTTAGCATCTATTTATGATGATGGCTGTATTCATTTAGGAAAGGTGATAAGAAAATGGCAGATAGATTAAAAACTATATCGTTCACATGACTGATGCTAAACTGCTAACCTTCATAGTTTTGTGAAGTTAAGTTTACACGTTTACATAGTCTCATTGTGCTGCAAACGGAGATATTTAAAAAAAAAACTTATTTAACATAAGAAACAAAATAGCTGTTTCAATAGTAACTGTAATGTGACTGAATTAACTTGCAATGTAAATACAGCAGTGTGTTACTTTGGACTGCACTGCATGCTACACTGGCAGAAACAACAAGAATCACAACAGCATGCCAGCGAAAGAAGAGAAGATGAGGACAGCTAATAAGTAAACACGGATGTGACAAAAATGCAGATTTCTTGGCTCGGAAAAGGGAACGCGCTCAGCCTGCTTGCTAGACATTAAGGATACGCTCCATGTTTACTGAATGTAAAATCGGTAATAGACATGTCAGCCAAGTCCACCAAAACATTTGCAATTATAGAAGAAATACTGCATATTTTTGGCATTCACAGAACTTGACCCTGGTTTGAGAGGACATACAATCTGTGGTAAACTATATCAAAAAGGCAAGTCTAGAGGGAAGCATCTGATCCATGCTGTATAATTTTGCAGTTTTTAACCAAACCTCAGTTTTCAGTAGCCTAAAATCAGTGACATGCTACGCTTAAAGCAAGAGGTGGAGCCCAGTCTTCAGCGTTCATTGATCTGTAGGTTACAAAAATGTCATGATTCTCCTAGCTTTATATCTCCTTCTAAGTACATCTGGCAAATTTGTAAACATTATAAAAATATGCAAAACTGCAAGACAGGATTGCAAATTGATGTCAGGTCTCCGCTGTCCCCCCTTTTTTATCCAGTGGGAGCTGCCCAGAGAAAGGCAAGAAGAAATATTCGTTTCTTGGAAGCATAAAATGCAAGAGATTTATCATCTATGTGCAAAACCACAGTGGGTTGTTGCAGAGAAAATACAGTAATTTCATCAAAAGTAGGCATCTACATAATTTCACAAGAGCAAAATTGTAGATGTTGGGCACCTTCCAAGCCTCACAGAGTGTTTTCCACATGAATGGCAGCGCATCACATACAATTTGCTACAGACAGGGACTATTTACAATAATGGCAAAAAGCCAAAATTGTACCAATATAGTCCTCAACCCTCCTGATCGTGCAACTGCACTTGTGTAAATGGCGAAGGCGGGCGCAGCATGTTTTCAGCGGGAGGAGTCAAAGTGAAAGTCTGTGGCCTTGAACAGTTTGATCCCTGTAATGACAGAGGGCTTCGGTATGGGTCAACCTGTCAGCGTTATGCTTCTACTGATCACTGCTGCAAACCATGGTCCTCCACACACTGTGACACACTCACACAGCTCTGGGTGTGTCCCGCTGTCCACTTTGCTTCTACTGATGAAGTTTTCTACCAACAGTAATATGTGTAATAGTAAGGTCAGACCCAAACAGACTAAGGTCTGCTCAAATGCTGTTTGATGGATGAGCAATTAGCTGAAGATGGGTTGTGGGAAAGTATTTTTTTGACATTTCATTTTAGCCAAAACTCTGTCAACCCTGCAACAGATGTGGCAGCACATTAAAATGAATCACATCTCAAACTTCCTCCTAATGTTGTTTTACACATAAACTGTTTGCACTCTGCAGTTGGAGTACGGGGCAGATTAGTTATCAGAGCCACATAGATTAAAGTGACACATGAGTAATCACTGATGAGTTATTCATTCTAGAGAGTCGGCCTCTCGTCTTATACCAACTGTGCAAACAAACAAGCTCATTTAAACCCCCTGTACGCACATACTGCACACAGGAACATTCACGCATACAGACTGCAGAGCTTTCACAGGAGGTGGCAGACGACCAAGAATGGGAGGCTTCATTTTATAGCTGCCTCTTCCATGTCAGCTTTACTCCAGCAGCAATAAAACACTCCATAATAAAAGCCACTATCCCAGAGAGGCAGCAGGACTCCAGCGACAGATAATCCACACAGCTCACACGGCTCGCATAGCGTTTGCATTTCTTGCCCCTGAATTCATTTTGCAGGTTTACTTCAGCATTCTCTGGTTTTAAGTATAATGGAAAGCAGGGAGCTTTGGCTTAGCTGCTGGATCAACATGAAAACACAGCAATAATGTGACCTTAGACACAAGCGGGAGAGCGAGATGGTTAATTACAGCCAATAACATCATCGAAACCTTTGGAGTTAAGATGTAATTAAACTCGATAACCAGATAAAAACTGATAAGGGGAAAAAATGTCAGGTAGTAAATCGATATATTTCTTTTATGTGGACACTAGTTTTTACAGTTGCCATGTAACATAATGAAAATTTGACAAACACTGCCATATAATATACAGTCATGTAGCAAGCGTGGCTCCAAAAAAGAAATATGTCACTCACGGGACATAACTCCAACCACTGACCACGTATTTCACTGAATACTTCAGCCGCCTCTAAATCACTCACTGCAATTTATGTCCGTGCTTGTAAACCCACGGTCAAGGTTACTTGCAAGCGCAGCAGAAATTGGCATGTGCCATTATTGTCAGTGTAATTCACACAATATTTATGACAGAGGATGTCCCATCTGGAGCCTCTTCCTTTCTTCTGATCCCCTGAGAGTGGGGTGCCTGAAGGTAGCGGAGCTTCTCTGTGACATCTGCTCTCCTCCTCTGAGTGTAATGCAACACAGTTGCAAAAACACTGCAGAGTTACAGGGTTCAGTGAAAGCAGTATTACTATTTCATATGCTGATAGTTTAGAAATGCCTATATGGTATTTAGCGCTTCAAATACACATTGTTATCATGTTTTATCATTAAATCATATCCTGAAAAGATTAATCAATTAATCAACTTTTTAAAAAAATGATTAGTTTTTTATTTTGGGCAATCTTCATAATGTAAGTTTCAGACAGCTTCTCTAACATTTGACATTTTTAGGAGTTTATTGGACCATATTCACACACAGATAGCTCTCTTCAAATGTTAACAGCACCTGTAAAGCTTGACAATTCATAAACCTGCTTTCTTTAAACCATAAATACCAAGACTGAAGTCTAAAAGCAGTCCATTTGTTTCCCTTTAACCTCCCTGGAGCAAACACTATAAGTTAGTTGTCCTGTTTGTCATGTGAAAGTGGATAACATGATGCCAAATGACAAACTGCTCGAATGTTACCATTTTAATTTAGAAAGATGTTGAGAAATGACCCATCAGAGCTTAGGATAATGACTCAAAATGCTGTAGTTGAGGCCCAAAATGTATTAATTTTGAAACAGACAGCAGCAATTCAAATTTAGGAAACTGGGACCAGTAAATGAGTGATATGTGCTCGAAACTGCAAAGAATCTGGGTGAAACTGAACTGGATAAATGGAAGTAATGAATGGATGGAATATATTCGGTTTGTACCAAGCATATATTCCTTAATGACTGATTTGCATGGGTTCTCTCTGGGTACTACAGCTTCCCCCCACAGTCCAAAGACATGCAGTTAATGGGGTTAGGATCATTGGTAACTAAATTGCAGGTAGGGCAGGGCAATATGGCGAAAAATATTTATCACGATATATATTTGAAAATTTGCGATAACGATTTAACTAAAGATATAATTGACACGAGACAAAATACAATACAAAATAAACGTCACAACTTTGTTAGTGCAAAAAACCCTCCATCAATGTATTTTCACTTAAACAAGCAGCTGTTTTTTATGTGTATTAAAGCTATATAAAAATGTAACAGTGCAAATACAAATTCATTGCTGACAGTTTAACCAAAAGGCATTTCCAGTGGAAATGGGCCAAGATATCCTCAGCATAACCATGTATAAAATCCACATTATTATAAGGGGCACTGAGGATTTTTCAGAAAATCAAAGGATTGATTTTAATTGTGCCTGATTTTCCAAAAAACACGGTAATAACGACGGCCCACCTGCATGCTCTACCAAAAATTGTGCTTTGTTGTGTATCTGACGGACGAAAGCCAAACCAGTTCCACACCACTGAAGTTGCAGCATTTTTACAAACCAATTCTGGTTCTTCTGTTTCATTTAACAATCCGCTTTCGCCCTTCTCATTTGCCGTCACCGCCATGCTAATTGCATGTGTGAGTGTGAACGGTCGCCTGTCTCTATGTGTTAACCCTGTGACAGACTGACGACCTATCCAGGGTGTACCCTGCCTCTTGCTCAAAGATAGCTGGGATAGGCTCCAGAACAACATCCATAATTATTTGGGTTTACTTCAAGGCACGTGGCACATTTACGAAAGAATCATTAATGCTAAATGAGTGTTGAGCAGCTAAACACTAAACAAGTGTTGGAGTCCTACATCAAGCAAGAATGCAAAAATATCCTGCTTCATTTTGTTTCTGTTCCTAAAACGGTCACATTGTTGTGAAAAAGAGGTGATGCAAAAGTGGGAAACGTGGCCTATACTAACTTTTTTAGAAACACGTTGGGTATATTGTCTTTGCAGTACTTCATCTTAAATCCAACAAATCATTACATTTTCATTTCTTGAAATTTTCACACTGTATCTTAACTTTTAACAGTGTTGTCTTTTTGCTAATGTGTGTGCAAATAACACTGTCAGAAAAAATATCTGGGCGTCACATCCGATCTTTTCATATTGTAGATCACAGGATTTTTAGGTCTCGGTCTGAAATGGTAAAGGTAGGTGTGGCCTGAGGGAGTAGACTCTAACAAGGCAGCAGGCCTGATTTAACACAGCATGAAACTGCTGTTAGTCATAGATCGCCATGACAGCGGCTCTCATTATCACTACCTGGATATGCATGGCACGGTTGTCAGAGCGACGCTGGCACGGGGGACAGCCGCACATGATTGCCACAAATCAGCCGAGTAATGGGTTGTCTGATCACTCTCACCAGATCTGATAGAAGTACAGAAATTCATCTCAGTCAGGAATGGACATGCAGATGCCTTATTAAGGTGCAAATTGAGATGCAGAAATGTTCAAGTGAGTTTATTTTCCTGTTTCTTTGTAACTGTGAGTAAAGGTGGGGTGATGCTAGCATGTCAACATGACAACATGAAAAGCAGGGGGCATTTGATGAACAACGGCGTTCGTTTTGGCACCTTTCAGAGCAACTCACATCAGACCAGCCTCTCATCCTTGTGTCCTTCTGTCAAGTGTTGCTGGGTTGCCAGTTCCCCAACTGCTCTGTTGGCTGAGGGCTCCAGGACTGCAGGTGCACAGCCTGTCTGCCCACTACAGGTGGGCCCGAGAGAGAGAGAGAGCTCACGTCTCACCCTTCTCTGGGCTCATTAAAGTCTTTAGCTGCTCCTCCCCCTACTTCTTCCTCTCTCCCCCCTTCAGCTTGGTGCTCACGCCACACCGATCACACCCATCAAGCTTTGATTTACAGTATTTACACCATCCTCCCGTCCCCATTGTGGCTATGGGGAATCTGAGGAATGCCCCTCCCCCTCCCCGCTGCCCACGGTGCATCGAGCATCCTGCTAAATGTGAGCCAATCAGTGGCGGTGGGTGGAGTGCCAAGCCACAGAGCACTTCTTGCCGTTGGCAGCCTTCCCTGCGGTGGCTCTGATCACAGCACAGTGTTAACAACACGTGACCTGGCCCCACAGCCCACAGTAATTGAGGTTACATCCCAGGCAATACCTTGATGAATAATTAAAAGGCCAGAAACAGAACTCAAAGTGACTTAGCCAGCGCCCTGGGGTCTAATAACGTGCTTGGACTGTATTAGGTAATCTATCCACTAGTGCCAGTTAGTGTCGCACACTCACACATAAGTACACAATTGGGCCCAGATAAAGGCAACACAACAGTATCAGTCATTGTCAGGGCAGAGTGCTGGTTAAGGCTCTGCAGGAACAACATGAGGAATTATTTCAGGGTGAGTAGTGGGCACTTATCTTGCCAGCACTGTGAGGCAATACTGACAATGCGGCAAACATGCAGGCATTACATGACACACAAGGATGTAAACAGCTCAATTATGAAATGCTTTTTGACAGACAAATCGAGCTTAAAATACAGGATAATATAACACTCGTACCTGAGCTTTTGCATATGGAAGAGGAACTAGCTTGTGACCTTGACCATGCTGAAACCTGAGCCTAGAAACACTAGACCCATTTATAAGTCGCCATTAACCCTGCAAAGGTGATAAAGATGTACCTCCATACCAGCGTCAGCCGTTAAAGCCCCTAACGTCATTCATAGGATAACAGAGGTCATTTACACTATACTAAAACATGACTTGTTTTATGGTCTGCAACCCTGAGTGTAACATTGGAAAACAGTGGTGCTAACTGAATCGTTTCAGCAGTGACATTTCTAGAGGCTGAGAGGCTGCAATCATGACTTTTTAGTTTTGTATAAATATATAAGAGAGAACATTTATGAATTATGAAACCTATTGAATTTGCAGAGTCAAAGATAACGTAATCAACATCCAGACTCAAGAGTAAGTAAAAATAATTGCAGGCAAAAACGTGTGACGGACTACACCGAGGTCTACTAACTTAACACTTAAATGAAAGTATAGAGAGTACTGTGAATGCACACTGCACCAGGCTGCTGTTTACATATATTGTGTGTGAGTGTAGTATGTTACAGGGGGCAGCGTATAGCCCTTCCCTCTGACAGGTCCCTGGGTGTCACAGCTTCAGCAGTGAGTAGAGGTAAGCTGCCAGTGTGGAATAATTAAGACCTCTGTGGAAGTGAAAGGGTCACTAGGAGGTATGCAGCATAGCAAAGCTCCTCTTCTCAGCTGTTTCCTCTATGAGCTGTCACGGCCTCTGCGTATTTATAGCCGCATGGCACTGCACTCCACTCTCCTCTCCCCTCCGCCTCCCACACAGATGTCACCTTCAAGCCACCATTTCTGGGGCTAAACACAAGCTTTCAGCAACCTAACAAGCCACACACACAGGCAATCAAACAACCGAAGTCTGAGGACAACATCAACGTTGCCTCATTCACGCTGAATTTACCAGGCTGGCTGGCAGCAGTCCGCCTCTCCCATCGGACCGGGCTTTTCTACATAACAGCGAGTCAATTACTGTTATTCTGGAGCATGAGGACCTGAAGCTGTTGACACAATAACACACTCAGTCAGGAACGAGTCACAAGGTTGGCCACTCCAGAACAATGCTTCCACCCAGCACACAACTCCAGAAATGTGCTCTTAATTATTTTTCAGCCCTGATGATGTCGTCCACAAGTAAGGCACTTTTAATTCAATTTCATCAATACATAGAATTAATCAGTGCTTTCTAATCTTCATAAACTGCAAACGAGGCCCACAATAATAAGAATACAATTAGAGAAAAACAGTAGAATATGGTTTTTGTGTGTCTGTGTGTGTGTAATATAGATGACTGTATGTCTGTGCCTCAGATAAGAGACGACTAGGGGCCTCTGTAATGTAAGCCCGGATGACTGAATGTGTTGACATAGCTTTAATTCAGCTTGATACCAGACACCAGTAGTCTGTCTGAGCCTCTGTGCACAGGGGGTGTTAACCTCTCAGAGATTCTCAAAATACACAAACACCAAGCACGACTGGCCAGGAGGGATTAAAATAACTTTTATGAGTGTCATGCTCATATACCGTCGTTTCCACACTTGCCTTCGGTCAGCAACATAACTTATTCAAACAGAGCAAAGTACCAGTTTAATAAGTAAACAGTTTGGATTAATGATCTATTAGACATGTTTTTTGTAGATATGATTAGAATCACATCCAGTCTGGTGCAGTCATGCTGCTCTGTGTATCATAGAAGCAATAAAATTCAATTACAGCGTACAAACACATAAACATCTTGTAACAGATGCAATTTATGACCGTGGCTATGATTTGATCCTTTAACCTTAAACAGACTGCTAATGTGTCAGATTATCTGTCCAGTAGTGTGTTCTCAAGGCTAGGGTAACACACCCTGAGCCTCTGGATGAAGTGTTGGTTACTCAATATGAGCAGGTCTTGCAGGTCATAAGCCTGTCACTGCCAAAGTGGGTTTCTTTTACTGCCACAGTGGCGATAATCAGCTGATGCTGGCTGTCAGTCGACATGACTACGGGACGGTCAGGGGACCGACTCAGAGGACACCCGATCGTCCTGCTGACAAGTATCTCTAACCCCAGCTGCTCCAATGGCTCCTCTGTCATGTGGGCGGAGCGGAGGAGGGGGACAGGCGGAGAGGAAGGTGGCAACAGGGCCACGCTGAGAAAGGGACAGGGAGTGGGTCTTATGAGAGCACAAATTTCAGCACCCCTACATTGCTGTGCACTCCACCCCTCTCAGCGGGCACTTCTCTCCTGCCTCTCCCAGCTGAAGTGCCTCGCTGAAGTCCCAGAAGAGCAGGGTACAGGCCGGACGACAGGCCTCAGTCACCACAAGTCCACAATAAGCCAGCAATCAGGTGCTACATTGTTTAGGAGCATTAACTCGGATCAGAGCACTATTGTGAAATGTCACAGCAGCTGTCAATGTATGTGCCTTCTGCTTCGTGCAGATATACAGTATTTACAGAGTAAATATCTATCTATCTATCTATCTATCTATCTATCTATCTATCTATCTATCTATCTATCTATCTATCTATCTATCTATCTATCTATCTATCTATCTATATTTATAACAAAGCACAGCTATTCTTCTACTGCACATGATATAACTGCTTCTTAACCAAGAGGACAGAAAGAAAGAAAGACTGTGCCACAGACATAACACAAATATGACCTTAAAACTGATATTAAAAGTAGTAACACAAATATAAACAATCATTCTTTCACATTCTCAATTCTCTCCTTTTCCCTATGAAATTTATTTTACAGCGTCACTTACAAGTTAGTAGTAGAGTCCAACAACCATGTATTTGGATATGAAAACCAGAGTATCTGAATATTTTTAAGCAAATAATTATTAAAATACAACTTTGCAATTTCAGATTTGCTTTTTAAGGACCAGGCCATGTGTAGAAGGAGAAATTTTCCAGTTACAAACCTCGCTTGTGTGCTGGGGACACACAAACACTATGTAATGATAGCTCTGTTTATAAATAAACATATGTTTGCTGGTTTCTTGTTACTTAATGGCTGCCATATGTGCCAATATAAATACTTCTACATATGCTAATATTGTTAGATAATCTGTCTGTCAGATCTGACAGCTACTATTAGTAAGTAAAGATTTACAATCTTTTTTTTTTAAATTATGTAATAATATAAAAGTCATTCAATAGATTGAGCAGCTTAACATTACGATACAGATGAAATTAAAAGCTGTAACACACATACATTTTATTTAACAGCAACAAAAACTGATCTGTTTTTTGTTATCATCTCTAATTATTATTATTGTAGTTTTTTTAAGCAGCTGACAACACTCCTGCATTTTTACATGACAATCACTTTCGCTAAAGGGAGGAAACAAGCAGCCCTCAAGTCTCCTAATCTGTGCGCTCAGGCAGCAGTTTTCATTTGGATTCAGGAAAATGAGGTGTTGGATAATGTTCCCAGCTCTAAATAACCCTGCTTCATCTAAGCTTTATATATAGAATTGGGTCCTGCTGCCTGGAAAGCTATGCATTGCCTTGAAAAGTTCAGCCCCATTAATTAGTTTAAACTTAACTGCTGCCCCTTATAGACATGATGTACCCGCTGGTCGCTGGCCTACATGCTGACGTGCTCAAATGATCCTACATCAACACACATGTGGCCGGGTTCATCTGGAGACCCACAGCGCATGACAAGCCAAGGCTTCGAAAGCATGCTATCCCCGGAGGGGGCATGACCCCCTTGCTTTTGATTGGCAGGTAAATGGCTCAAACTGAATCTTGTTTCCCGAGGAATGTGCTCGTGTCTGTCAGAGCAAAGAGCAGCTGGCAAGAGTACAGACAGAAGATCAAGTCAGCTTTAAGTATTAGAATAAGATCCTCACAGCTCTCCCTGCCATTTAACAGCACACCAGACTGTCTTACTTTAGATACTCATTAGCAGACCAAGGACTTATTATTGCAGTGCAGAGGGAAAAAGTAGACGCTTTATTCAGTGCACTCTAATGCCGCGATTGCACCGATAGACCTGCTGCTTCAAAGGAGCCTCTTATTGACACACAATGAGGCATGAAGCACATTTTCAGAAACACAAGTAATTGCCTGACTTGATTTTTCAACTCTTGCCGTTAACTATCATTTTGCACAGAAAGGGCTGAAATATTATTCTCCTGACTCCTTGTGCAGATTTAATGCCAACGTTCTGCTGAGCTGCAGAAACACACGCACCCTCACACATTCTCCCCCGAGTCCGTGCCAGTGACAAGTGTTGACATGTTGAGTGTTGATGTATGCATATCCTCTCATATGCAGCAGCTTAATAACCCGTGAAGGATCCTGAAGAGCAGTGATCTCCAGTTCTCACTGCACCAATTACACTCACATTACATCTGATTTGAAACAAAATTAAACATTTTTTTTTCATATTTACATCTTTGGACATCTGGATTATTCTGATTTTACCTAGAAAGACAGGCTTCTTAAGCGCACTTAGCAATTTATTTATGTGTTTGCCAACAGATAGCATTGGTGTAGCAAAGTAGCTAGAAGCATCACATTACTAATGATGACTGAGAAGAATTTATTTAGGTGACACTCAAGAAAAATAATAGTGAAAAGGTCTCAAAACTCCCACTGCACCTTTTTTGGCTATAGAAACAGACTAACTCCACACTAAATCCTTTTCTTTTCAAATTCCAAAACTTCCCTTTAACCCTAATCTATCACCTCAGTTATCCTGCATGATTAATCGGAGGCCTTAAATAACCACGGCAGGCTTGATTAATCGGAAGGGGTGAGGTGTTGAGATCTGGCCCTACAGTGAATGTGCAGAGCCAGCACACGCCTTGTACTTCTATGGCCACTGCCATCTGTCTCCCAGTGGGACTTGCTCCTCCACAGCGCCCCTTGTGACTATAGAACTACACTGCTAACACATTTTTGACACATATAACACAGATGTCCTTCTGCTCCTAGAAGTCCTGCATCCCCCAGTCTTAGCAGTGTATTTGTAGGTGTTAGCGGGAAGCTTAAATATCAGTATAAAGCTTGCAAATTATCTATCATAAAATATCTATCATCATCTACCATCTATCCTTTATTACACTGCATAATTTCTTTGCGTACTAACCTCAAATGAAGGTGCACGAAGCGAAACATTCAAATGTTAAATGCGCTGCCCAGTGACAGCTGAGAGGAAAGCAGAGAAGTCTACCATGACTCCTCTTGGCCGGCAGGCCTGGTGGCAGACAGTCAGGTCAGACAGGTGGCACACATTTGGCTGAGGTAAATCTCCGCTCTCCTGGCAAAGAACATGCTTCTCAGCAAGCAACACTAATACGGTGAATGTAAACTAATACTGTACGCCACCCACTATGATAATATTGGGAGAATGAGGTTGGAACGTTGTCTAAAGTCACACTTTCTCACATGCACCACATAACAGGAGTGTCTCTATATCAGAGGAATTCTTACTACTGCTATGTAGTCTGCCTGCTTTAGAATCAAGGGTGTAGGAGGAAGGACACCGACTCCCACGCTGTAACTTCTCTGGATAATTAATTGGATAATTAATTCTCACAGCTGACCATTAAAAGGACTTTTTCTTTGGAGCTGGCAAAGTAAAAGCCATTTAATGTCTGATACAATTGATTTTTCATATCCCCACTAGTGCTACAGTGCATGTGTTTAGATGGCTTTAGAGTTTCTGTCTACATATGCATCTTTATACTGTACAAATGCATGTGCAGCCATAGACTGGACATGCAAATTCAGAATTCAGTGTTTATGCACTGTCGTTTACTAATTCTGTACATATTTAGTTTAGTTGCTCCTGACCTTTTTTGCTTCCAACCAATTTCAGGCAGCCATATCTGCTCACGTTATACCTTCACACAGCTTATATCATAAAACTGGAACATTTCTGGTGGTCTGAAAAACATTTTGAGCAAGAAAAAACATAATCTCTGGAAAATGCACAAGCCTAAACTCAATGTAATCTTTCGTATTATTTACTATTCTCCAAATCAGTACCTTGAGAAAATTATCCTGCAGCTCAAAACTAGCTGGCTAGCAACCTTTATTAGACTAAATGCACCTTTCTTCATTCGTTTCTACACTACATGCACAACTTACCTTTCCACTCTAAGCAACTCTCAGCCACATTTTTTTTAAGGGAAATATCATGATGTAAACTCAAGACGACTTTAAAATGACGGCTGCTAAACACTGAATGGATAAAACCCCCAAAAAGCTAATGCAGTAATGCACTGGTCAATAACTGTGGAAAGGAGGTTAATATACATTTCCCACATCATAGTGTTCAGTTTTCGCACAGCAGCAGTTTCTGATTCCTGCGTGGTCAATAACTCCGAGAGACGGAGGATCAATTTGCCAATAAAAGTTTAGTAAGCCTGTAATTTAGCTGGTAGACACTGAGTTACAACGGCTTCTGTCGCACGGCTGTCAGTTACGCTGCACTCTAAGATGCCAAAATGCGTCTGACAAATTCGAAGCAGATATGCGGGCAACATCATTAACCGTGTACGATGATGTCATCACCGCTGAGCAGTCTACATCCAGATATGACGGCAACAGTCACTGTAAAATTTATAATCACCATCATAATTTGCTCTTATCAGTTTATAGAACCGTGACCCTCGTTTTTCCAGGTATTTGATTATATTTTTCCACATTTAAAGGTCACATGAGCCATAAAACTGGAGATATGGGTGATATGAACCGCACTCACGCTGTTTGGTTTCTTTATTGTGTACTTATCGTGTATCTTATGATTTCTAACCAGACAACAAAGGATCAAGGCCTGCAGTACTGGTGGTGCTTGCGGCAGCTAGAAATCAAAACATCCCAGTTTAATTAATATGTCAGAAAAAAATAACAACAACAACAACAACAACAACAAGATGATCAGGTCTAATGAATTTCATGTGATAACCATAGCTTGTCTCGCATCAGACTTAAACCTCTCTGTATCATTTTAGTGCTACATCATCCACCCGTCTCATAGTGACACCACATAATGACCTAATGATATCATTAACACTGCAGTTTAATGTGGCTATTAATACGAGAGGCGCTCGTTCAGCCCGTCTTATTAATTAAACACTGATGAAATCTGACAGAGATGCTCCTGGCCTGGAGAGCATCACATTACCACCACTGCAGACAGGGGAAAAAAAGGAAAAAAAAACTTTTCCCACTCCCTTCAATGCTAAAGTCTAATGAGAATTCTGTGTCTCCTACGATGATTTACTAATGAAAGTTTCCCCTTTAGCTTTTTGTCCCACATCTAATACTTGTTTACTTAATTTCGGTGATTACAGTCCATGTGAAAAAGTAAAAATGGAAAACTTTCCTGAGTAAATCAACGTATTGGACGTATAATGTAGTGAAACCTCTTCTCTCTCTTTTTAGCCGTAACTTCAGGCATTTCTTTTTGCCGCCCCTGTCTATGAGGTCAACGTAATTTTCTGTCTAATCTTTAGTAACTCACAATGCTAATTATGAAAGGACTTTTAACAGTGGAATAATAACTTGAGGCTCATACCTCAGAGAACAGCTCAGCTGCTGCAGATATAAACTAATGATTTATGAGAAGTCACACAAAAGTGATGCTATGCCATTTGCACACATATACTGCTTCAGTTAACACAAGATAGGGATGTATTATTTACTGCCTGATCTGCAGTTTTAATTAGGATACAAATATAACAGGAGAGAGCTAATAACATCTTAGCTGAGATCAAAATGCATCGGGGAAACGATTATGGTGTTTTAATCATATGGTCTTCCGTGCATAGATGTAATCATAACTCAATATCCCCACTGCTGTTATGTTATTGATGAGGTCTGCTGGAGTTTAACACAGTTTTACTGGTCAGTGTCTTTTTATCCACGGCAGGGGGGGTAAGGGGGGAGAGGAAAGAAGTGAGAAGAACATTCTGTTAATTGGACATCGAGTGAGGCGAACAATAAGCTATGCATGGTGAGATTTGCTTTGGAGAGCTGGGCTAAGGATTTGGAAGAAGAGGAGTTATAATTGGCCCTAAGATGAGGAGCTCAAGCCAGCTGTACACGTTCAAACTGTGACAGTGGACTATTCTCCTCATCTCCGTGAAAATGAGCTCAAGATTCTGAGCCTCGGGAGACATAATACATGTCACAGCCTACAATAATGGTTAATTTGAAATCATGTAGCACTCCTCTCTCTCGCCGTCTCCCTCGTCTCCCCCTTTCTATTTCACTCCCTCCCCCTCTCTCCCTCTTTCTCGCATGCACTCTCCCCGAAATAACCCATTCATCCTAAAAATGGTTTTCATCGTTTTCTGCCTCCTCCCCAGCCCACCCCCGTACACCATTAGTCCCATCCCTCTATGCTCTAATGACCAAATGCATTTCCTAGATTTTCTCTATAGCAACCCTTATTATCCTGAAGCTAATGTTTTAAATTCAATTGCAACAATCCATATCCAGGCCAATTTGCTGTCTCCTTTTTAAAGCCAGCCCTCCCAACGCAAGCTTTACAGAGCACGTCTGTGGAGCGAAGATAAAAGTGGCTGGCTCAACACAAGCATCCCATGCCTAAACAACGCCACATTTGTTGATAATATATGCACCCAGAATGTCTTGACAATGCACAACCACCTCCTCCACATTTATAAACACTAAGGCAAATGGGCTCCAAACAGGCGTGCACACCGAGATGCACTGACATTCATAAATGTGCTCACACACCCACGCGTGCATCCATGCTCACATGACCTGCATTGCTCTTTTTCCAGCTGTAGGCAAACTGCAGCAGTGGCTATTAATGTTTCACAACATAGTGTATCTGTGTCTCTCTCTCTCAGATTTATTTTTTTCAAGGGCACACCGCCAGAAGGAAAGTGTGGGAGGGGTTTGGTGGATGGTTGGGTGTTCAGACACAGACAATATTTCCCCCATCTCTCGTGCCTCAATGCTTCACTGCTCGCCAGACTCAATCACATGTGCGGTGTGCTTTCATGAATTAATAACGGGCACTTTGGAGGCCTGGCAGGAACATGGTGACCACACGCTGATGGAAGTTTAATGAGCAGCACGGGGACTGCGCTGCCATGGCACCGGGGCGTCTCTTAGTGCACTAGGCCATGTCCCTAGCCCTCCCAACAGAGCCGCAGTGTTTGGGCTCTCATTACCTAGATAAATATATCTGCCCTCTGGATCAGCCCACAGGCCCTGCTTCCTCCTCCTCCACTGCCCCAAGAGATGCTATCACAGCCCTGATTACACTGCCCTGCCCTTGGGACAATAGCTAGGCTGGAATCACAAGAACAGAAACATCAGTCTCAATTCACCCTTCTGCAAAATATTAGGGCCCTTTGCAGCAGCAGCTCTGCCACAGCCAGACGTGGGTTCAGGATTGCCCAGGCTGAAATCACCGAGAGCTGTGGAGTATGGTTCAGTGGTGTCTCCAATAGCCAGTTATCTCAATCGGATTGCATTTGGATTCAGGCAGTCGCACGGGGTAATTACGGAGGTCAGTAGGTAAGAGTACCCCCCTCCTCCTCTTGCCAATGTCTATCTCCCTCTCTCGGCCTTTCTCTCATTCTTCAATGCTATCCAGGCTCTCAGGGGACTGTCCACTGATGAGCCTCTGAGATGCAACACGCTCATTGATTTAAGACCCGCCACAGGCAGTGATTTGAAATGGCTGAGGTACCACGGACCAGAGCATCCTGCCCGTTCTAATGACTAGATCAAATGCATCACACCTCCTCAACTGGCCGCGCTAATACTAACTACATTCCAGACTGAACACAATCACACGACCAATTCCGTTTTGGACTCAAAAGAAAGTGATTTGACTGATAATTCACCATGAATGAGAGATAGATAAATTTTGCATTTTTGCAGACTTAGGGCGAGAGGCAGGGTACACCCTGGACAGATCGCCAGTCTGTCCCAGATATATATATATATATAAATAAATACATATGTATATATATATATATATATATATATATATATATATATATATATATATATATATATATATATATATATATATATATATATATATATATATGTTGCTAAGCTAGACTTTATATGCTAAGACATGAACCAATAGTGTAATTAGACACTATTAACTCACAAGCCTTGTTGGATTGCTCTCCTTTACAGCGTTTTAAAAAAGAAATAAAAATCAATAATGCATAATAACTTTAACACTGACACGATCCATCCTTTATTACAAATAATTGGAGTAGTTCTAGTTTTACTAATGCAATATTGAAACTTTCATTTTCAACTTGTTGTACTGGGAATATATATATATTTATGTAAAGCATCTGCATACATCAAAACAGGACATGCACATTGCACATTAATACAGTATGTCACAATGGCGTGCAATTTGTATTCAAAGAGTAACTGATGGCTTTGGAGGGAAATGTAATATGCACTTGTAATGAAATGGAAGGTCCTCCTTGAATTCCCCGGTGTGGAGGGGTCTCTTCGTTTTCTTGCCTCTTGCACCTCTTGCTCTCATGTTTATATAACAGTATAGTCTCAATCATTCTCTCCAGCTGGTTGAAGGTTACCAGGGGCAAGAGGGGTAACAAATGGGCTCTGCGCACCATCTGAGAGCTAGCAGGCTGAAGGCTGGATAATGGCCTGTCATAATGGACAATATAGGCAGAACCCTCCTGAGACCAGGAAACCAAAGAACAAGTAGGCTGAATTATTCATGGTTACCATGGCGGCTCGCACAGCTGCATTACATTAGGCTCTTCATTAGCCGTGCCGTATTCTACAAAAAGCTTGAAACTAAAATATGACCAATATCTCCCATTGAGAGAAGACATTATCATAAGCTCTCGAGGGGGTTTATTCCTGCTTAAATGTGCCTGAGTGCTGACCTTCCTCACCACAGTAATAATGTGGTGGGGATTAAAATGTGATTCCATCCACGACAAGAGCTTCTCATGCTTATTCTAATGATGGCTGCACTGTGACAGCTTGGGCTCGTCTGACACTGCAGTCATTTCCCACTAATAAGACACTTAACACAGGGCCTCTTGCTCCTCTCCTCTCTCTGAATACTGCAGTGAGGCAGACACAAGTAGCCGAGGGAAAATTGCACTCTGAGTCATATTTGCTTTTCACCCATATGTACAGATCTGCCTGTCATTCAGGTGACATTTAGAAGATAATATGTAGAGTGGTATAACACCTTCTATATCACAAAGGTTGTATGCTTTCTTTGTGCACAAACACAAAGGGAAATTAGGTTTTCAAAAAAAAGGGGGAAAAAAAGCACTGTCCAAATTTGCAAGTGAGATTAGGCAGTGTATTTCAAACCTACGCATGACTTTATGCCAACATTTAATTTATATGGCTCAAGAATGAAAGCGGCTTCTCATCCAAATGCCTAAATTTGGCTTTTTTGTTGCCGTAATGAAATATGAAGACTTATCGCTGCAATAACCTGCATCTGTTCTGCCATTCCTCAAAGCTGAGACAACATATGAATACAATAAAAGAAGCGTCACATTCAAAATTTTAATATTTAGAAATTTCATACAAATATAAAACCTCAAGACCCAAATTTTACGCAAAAGAATATTAGAATCGAGTGATTTACCTTTCAAAACATACTTGGCCTTTTTCATTTTAGTATCACATAATGAAGTTAAAGCTTTCAATAACAGCTAGCAATTATGAAACTGTGGCCATAACATGCAGAAAGCCATGGGCATAAAAATAACCAGCGCTGGTGCTGAATAATTAAACACGCCCAAAGCAATCTTGTGCATCACTTTTCTTGGTATTGCACACAAAATGTAGCCAGCCTCATTGAAAAGCAGGTGAAAACTGAACTGTTATAAATGATAGCAAACTGTTTCTACGTAGACCTCCTCGTGGGATCCCCTTTCTGAGCTGGTGGTTTCTTCCTATTAAAAGGGAGTTTTTCCTTCTCACTGTTACCAAGTGTTTGCTCAAATTGAGGGTTCATCTATTTGTTGGGGTTTTCTATGAGGGAAAATGTTTCTCCAGGATAATCAAGGCCAAGCTCAAAGCTATACACCTACAGAAAGAACGTACATGTCACTCAAGTGGATGTACTTATAGGCAAGGAGACCGCATAGGCTAAATGCTAGCGTTACCATGCTTACACTGCTCACAGTGACGATATTAAGATGCTGATGTTTTGCAGGTTTACCATCTCAGAAGGTGAACTCTTACCATTCACCACCAAACAGAAGTTGGTGGTAAATGAAGCTGATAATTATGTCGAGGCTCTGCAGGTATTTGACTTTAAATACCTCACTATACAGATACATTTGGTCAAATTGAAATGTTGATACCCTGTTGATTAAGAAAAAAAAATAAAGGTGTGATCAAGTTTTTTTACAATTCATGCAGAGTGATATGAATGACCCAAATTTCATTGCAATCATTTTAACTGTTCCAAAAGAAACATTTTATTCAAAGCCAAAAAATATCAAACTCTGGTGGAACTACTAGAAAAGCGGAGTCCACCAAGATTATTATCTGGGGGTCCTGTGAATGTTAGTACGAAAGTTCAATCCAACTAATTGTTGCTATTTCATTCTAACTGAATGAAAGTTATATGTTAGCATGGCTAAAATGACAAGCAGCTGAATTTCAGCATGAAAAAGTTGCAAAACTTTAGCGTATCCAGTGCATCAGATATTCACAGGGTGCAGTCTGTTAGTACAGGATGGCGCATGGTGGCCACTGCGCCTCCAGACTTGTTAATCAGGACAAGCGAACAGCAGACATTTTTACAGGGTAATATGACCCAACAAGACAAAATGACCTGACAGATTTTCTGTTTTTCAGCTAAAACTGTTTTCAAAGAAATAAACTGCTTTGATTATTTATGAGAAAGACTGTAAAAATTGGTTGTCTTGCTTGATCGTGTTGACTGTTTGTGTTTTAAGTGGAACACAACAACCACACATGCTCCATTTCTCTCTCTCTCTCTCCCTCACACACACACAGTTGGGGATCCATTTTCAAGGTAGGTAAAATGATTAGCGCTGCTGAAACATGAACAGTAATGAAAAAGTCAATATATTGTGATTTTAAGTGAAGATTGTTCCCTCAGTTATTGATCCATTCTCGTCATTGACCCAGCCGGTAATCTGCTGCCAAACAGATCTGAGATATGAGGCTTCTATTCATGTTGGCCTGTATCTCTGTTAAACTCATAGAGCTAAAGCTCAAACAGTCATCTTTTAAAAATAAAATATAGTACTTGCAAAAATGTATTTTGCTAGATACAGGGATTTATTGAGACATATCTACATATTCTACAGTACTGTGCAAAAGTCTTGAGCTGATGTCACCCCCTAATTTCTTTTAATTTTGCTAGGAAAATAGGAAATAGGTGCAGTGATTGGTTGAAACATCTGGATACATACATAGAAATATAGTATATAAGGCAAAAACTGAGTTTGCACAGTTCTAAAAAGTTTGAAAGCCCAAATTTTGAAAAACCACATTTATTCTTCAAAACAGCCTGAACTTTCTTCAACAAGATATCTTGCAATTTCTTTAACTAGTCTTCTTGAAAAGTTCTCCAGGCTTCTTGAAAGGCATTCAAAGTGCTTCTGCAATTCTTCATTAGTCCTTCATTTCTTCAGTTTTCTCAGTCTTTTTGAGGACACCATGGACACCATGCCAAGAAATGTCAGTTCTTCAGTGAAAAGAACCCCAGACTATTTCATGTCTGTCAAACATTTTTTGTTGATTCAGCTAAAGAACTTGGAACAAATTGTGTGTTTTTGTGTGACAAGTGCCTAAAGAAACACTTTAAAATTGGTTCTTTGCTAAGTTGCCTGTTGTATGTAAACACAACACTGGTTTATCCCTTAAGTTAAGTGCCTTTTTTATGCTTGAATGGGTCAGAGGTCAGTGTTAAGTGGCTTATCAAACAAAAACAATCCTCTGAAAATGGGCAGGAAATGAGCGAAAAAGCAGCCTTTGTCTAAAGAAAAACTTTAAAATAGCTACAGAAAGTCTGGAAAACTATCGCTTAAAACCACAAAAATTACAAGAAAGTTTGGCTCTTTGGGTTAGCTCAACATCTTTACGGACTACCCTGTTGCTACAACAACAAAATAAGTCGGGGCAGAAAACAGGACAATACCCTTTTTTACACAAACACTTTGCCTTGTGGCTCCGTAGTATAGCGGTTTACACATTTGCCTAACAAGAGAAAGTCCTTAGGTTTGATCCTGCATGAGGAAGGGCATCTGACATAATAATCTGCCAAATCAAACAAGTGGATCTACCCCTTGTGAATAAAAGCAGCCAAGCTCTCTTATTCACAAGCTTTTGTGTGAACACGAGAGTCAGCGTTTTATTATGTTTGACATGACTAAAATGACAGCTCAGCTGAATAGGGTTGAGTTACTAGCCTCTGTGCAAACTAGTAAAATTGGATGTATCATGTTTCTTTGTATGATGTGAGTGCAGGAGCCTTTTTTGTGTTTTGGTTATGCCTATTTTACACTAGATGGACACTTAAAAAGTAGTGAAAAGTATTTGGATGAACGGCTGATGCTCTTTCAAAAAAACAAGGTCATCTTTAAAAACTTTGCAAAATGCTCCTGAGGCATCTGGTCACGTTATTCCTTCCGCAATCTGATGTAAAATGTGAACTTCCACCTCCTGCGCTTTCACTGAGCCTCCGAGGCAGACCTTGTTGTCTTAAAAAACAATGCATTATTTAATTGGATATTATTCAGAGGTAATTCAAATGCAGACCAAATCATAAGAAAGACCTTGAAGTTTTATGTTTGCTTAATCCTTTGAATTTGTGTCTGCTATGTGATTCAGCAACGCACTGGAGCAAAAACCCAATCATTTGAAAAAAACCCCCCCAAAAACACCCTCTTTAATATTTATAATCCCTTTTGAACTGTAAACTCCATCTGTAGTTTAAAGTGATGACTCATTCAAAGCGTAATCTTAATCCTTTTTTATGCAGCTTAGCTGTGAAACCAAAGGGAACGGTGGGAAATTGAAAGCTGCCATCAGTGCAATAAACCACAATCAAATACAACCAAAAGGGCACAATCTAATTCTCATACAAGGGCACCAATGCTGTTCATCTGTGTCCCTCACTGCAAAGCAGCATACTGTTATACAAGCTGAAAAAACCCCCTCAGTTTTAGAAAACTACATTCTGTTGAATTCTGAATTATGTAAGAATCAAATAAGCCGTATCACAAATGGGAGGTCGCCACAGTTTCATTGAGGTCACCATCCAACGTTGCTTCTTTGTGTAACAAATTGAGAGCACTGTACCAGAAGACATTGTACCATACAATTAGTTTACATGCACTATAATCCAGTTATTATAAGAGTAAAGCAACTGTCATGTCGGCACCACAGGCAGATAACCTTAACTACATTAAGGCCATCGTAGGAGCGTCATTAACTGAATTTGAAGCGGTGGTTGTTATGTAAGAGCTCGTGTCAAAGAGTTGTGATGCAATTTCGAGTCACAAACAATGCACAACAACACTGTTTCTTCATTAGGCCATATATCTATAGAGCTGCGCCCATAGCGAGCAATTGTGAATCTTGAGATTTACGTCTGAGGCTAGAATTTATTAGTGTGAGTCAGACTGTCACCACATAGACTAGAGTTTACATCTTTCATAGCTACTGTAACCACAATCTTTCCCCGACTTTAACTAAGCAGCTATTTTTTCTGTCTAAAAGTAGCCATTGAGGTGAGAATTTTGGCAGCAACTGTGCTCGATTTAAAAAAAATAATCAGTGGACTAATTTAGACATTTGGCTCATTAATTTGTTTGCCACCAAACAGCTTTTCTGAGATTGAGAAGAAGTCTTGTTTCTATAGATCATATAACTTTAATTCTCACTTAATTAGAACATTACTAATCATTTAACTTCTTCCTTCCTTTTGAGAGCCACACATCACTCTCCTGTTAGTGAACCTGTCCACGGTTGTGATTGCTCAAATGCTGCCAACAACAACTCTTTCGTGTGAACAGGCTCGTATCTAGATTAGACAACCCTTGGCTTACTTAGCAAGCTGATAAGCACCTTTGTGTGACCATTAACTTGATTGTTGATGTTAAGAGTAAGTGAATGCAGATAAGGAAAATATATCCTTGAGCTTGTGTCATAGGACAGGTCCCAGATAAAACTATGATCATTTAAAAATAAATAATACAAATAAAAAAAATTAACTCTGCCCTTCTATTGACCTATACTGTCAATGTCACAACTGATTTAGACATTCAGACTTCTGCAGTGAATCTCTACAGTGCTTAAAACATTATAACTGGTGGATGCGTTATCAGCTTTCATGCTTTTATGTGGTGTTTTGTGGGAATTACCTTGTGGTCATGTCTCAGTCTTTTAGCCTCAGTGCCAGAACAATAGAAACAAATTAAATCATGGGACATTTTTCTATGCTGGGTCTTTTCATTTTTCAGATGCAAACCCAAGTTTTTCCTCATCTTTTTCTCTCATGACCTTTTTGACAGTTGCTCCAGTTTCCCTCCAGGTATTTGCTGACATCAGTGAGTCCTTATATTGATTATTAATTCCTTACACTTAAGCAATCAATGATGTTATTTTCTTCCTGATAAATTCACAAATCGCAGTCAAAAAGTAGCCTGAAATGCATCAACCATGCTGAACAGGCCGCGTCAACACGGCGTGTAGTTACATTTCCAGGGTGGTGCACGTCAGGTGACGGTGTAGGATTTCAGAAGGGTTTTCGGTTACTGTGTACCTACGGCGTAGCTTTAACCCAGAAGTATAAATCCCCGTAACTGTGACTGAGGCAGAACGTTTAATGCGCCAAATCTGTCCAGTGACACTTTCACTGCTTAACAAATACCTCATTTAAAATACGTGCAAAACCTCTGAGAATGTGAGTGGTGCTAAACATTGTTGTCCTTATCGGTTTCTGTTTTCACTCAGCTTTGTGTGGTGATGAATACAGTTTATGGATGCGTTAATTAGCAGTGAGCGCTCATCTCATTAGACAGTAAATGACATCAGTGCTGAGTCCACAACATGCTGTCAGAGCTCTGATAACACATTCCTCCACAGAGCTGCTTCAGCAGCTCTCTGCGTTTATATGGTCTGTTTATAGACAGTGACACACATTATTACATCCCTCCCGCTTTCACAATAGAGCACTCTAAATCTAAGCTTACAAAATTAATTGAGGTCTCATCTTGAGGTATTTTCTGTGATACTGCGTATCTCCTTGCGCCACTGCTTGCAATTTGGTTTCTAAATGATTTGAACCACATAAGAAAGTACAATGCAGCACATATCCTGCCATAATCCATGCGACTTAGGTTTGAAACATCTGTAACTGTCTTTACTTCTATCCATACTACTCAAATTGTGCAGAAGAATAAAAAAAATCATACTGGTTCATTGAGGGCCACTTTTAAAAGGCTTGTGTCCTTGGTAGTTCACTCTGACTCCTTGATGTGTGATTGTGCTGTTTGATTTACAGCAGGTAAATGCAATTTTTGCAGAAGGCTTCAAAGGGCACCTTTGCCCACGTATTCATTATAAATGTAAAAACATCACACAATGAGGGTCAAATGAATAAGGCAGTCTTTTTATACAGTCGAATATGGAATCATCTACATTCTTTTGCACCTGTAAACAGGCTCTCTGTTAAAAAACAGATTATGACCAGCACGAACATGCACGAATGCTTCGAGCAAAGCAAAAAGGAAGAGGTGCAAAATCTTTATAGGTCATGATTCAGCAGGAAGACATAAAAACATCTGTGACACACATACAAGGACAAAGCTGCCAACGCTTTGAAAGAAGCTTATTTTTTCTCAGGGGAAGGTATGCATGAGAGCTTCTGTTCACAGTAAAAAAAAAAAACAGAGTGTAAATTCTCTCGTTTTATTTTTTACCGGGCACTGTAAGCTTGCTGGGTTAGATATTTAAAATGTATAAATGATGCTTTTTTTTTCCACTAGGAGGAAACTAGTCTTATGGTCCTTTGAGTGGTGTTACTGACCGCTTTTATACTTTAAACCAAACATTCCCACAGTAGAGTCCTCTCCTTTTGATGTGACTCATTGTTTTCACTCTAATGTGCTTTGCACTCACAGTGACTTATGAAAGAACCTTCTTGCATTTTAACTTTCCATTTCATTCAGCAGAATATCAAATCAAAGTCTAATCTCAGAGGAAACTGACACTCACTTGTAACCAAAAGCAACTTTCAAGGTTGGCAAAAGTCAAACAATCCCGAAAGACTCCTGTGCTACAAAACAAAAGTTTGCTAGAGATGTGAGCATGTTTAAAGTCTGGTGCAAAAACATTTTCTCTTATTAGCTAATTCTGGTGTGTCATTTTGTCTTCTATACTCTTTTCTTTATAATATCAGGTAATCAGCTTTGGGGGTAACTGAATTTTGCTTTACACGTGATGCTATCCAAAATTAGCATCCCATTTAATCTCATGGAAAATTGTAGGAGCACCCTGCTTATCAAGCTAACTAGCCATAGCTAGCATTAACAGGTAACTCTCCAGCTCTACTCTCTCATGCCAATATGGCCGTGTACAAAACCAAAATTCTGAATATGAATGTTCAGGCTGGCAGTACACAAACCTGTTGGTGACATCACATCTTTTATGTACAGATTTTATATACGGTGCAAGCCTTTCTATTTACATCTTGAAAAAAATGCAAGTAATTTGTAATTTGATATTAAAATCAAAAACTTTAGCTTTCTCAATAAGAAAAGCGCACCATGTAATTTGCTATAAACTCTAATTTTTTACGTATTCGGTGATTCGAGCAGTGAACCTATTGACCACACGCAATTTCAGCACGACCGCTTCTCTCACTGATTTGATTTCCACAGACAAATTCCTACATAAATGCTTTAATACCAGAAGTGTCTCCAATTTATAATCTGATTAGGTTGGACTTAACTGAGTCATGGAGCAGGTGTGAATCCCTCTCCTTCTCCTCCTCGTTGACACGGGGGCAATCAAGCGCCAAGCCAGTCACATTTTCATAACACCTTGCTAACCACTTTTACAGGTCTTAAAAATTTAATGATCCTGGCAATTGAACATTATAATTCCTATTTTCTAATCATAAAAACCACAGGAGCTTTCACTACTCCGGTCACATTTGCCACACAGACCATTTGACAAATCCCCCCACCCACCACCCCATCACCTCCCCCGCAGCAGCCTTAATGTCTCTTGCATATTCATTGCTTTTTCAGAATCCCAATCAAAGTAGCTAGCGGGTCTCTGGTGTGAGCTGTGCCTCTCACTCCTCTATGAATCATTCATGCTGTTTAGCTCACAGTTGTTTGGGTGCATCTGGCACGGGGAGGTATGGGGTTGGCCAAATGGAGAGGCCACATGGCAGCTCCAGATGTTTTGCTTTTGTATATGCACAGCTCATCAAAAACAACAAGCAGTGCCACCCTAGAGTCTATGCCATCTGTGGGAGACCAGACAACAGCTTCTTGCACTCCCTGGTGAATTAGTGGAGGACTCTTTTGAAACGATCCGAGTTATTTTCAGGCAACCCCGTACTGCTGCCTTCAGCAACTCTGAAGACTGAAGTCCCTGGTCTACCTTTTGCTAAATTTTGGGCAACGGGCTGCTAATTTGAAGTCAGCTCTTCAGCAGGAAAGCTTAGATTTAGGAGAAAGCAGGCATCTGCACATCTGCACAGCAAAGTGCCCTTGAGCAAGAGCAAATCCCTAACAGCTGCTGACGATGTTTTATAGCTGCTAAGTGTCTGAACTGCCTGTGGAAGAGGATACATGTAATACAAATTTAAAAAGAAAGAATAAAAATGCAGTTTCAACACGAGTTTGTCCTTTCGCTTTTATTGACATGCAACACAACAGAAATCAGTAACCGTAATGAGAAAAAAAAAATATCGAGAACTCGAGTTCACTTTTTTTGCGCAAAGTTTTTGAAAATCTGTCGGGCCCCATTATTCTGAGCGCTGCGTGTACTCTGTAGGCTCTTTGTGTCCAGGCCCTGTGCGCATCACACCCATCCCAAGATCCCTGCCACTCTCAGTAAAATCATTATTTAGTCCTTTTGTAAGCAAGCAGTGTCCCAGATCACAAATTAATCTTTCATATGTTTCCAAGATCTAGCCTTCTGTAATCCCATCTGTATGAGACACAACAAAGCACAGTGAGAGAGCGCCTATGAATTATTCATTCATTTCTCATGAAAGGCTTTCGTTATGTCTGTCATGTTTCACTCTTGCAAGGAAAATCCATTGATCCTTGCCTTTTCTCTGACAACAAGAACAAACAAGCGACATCACATGGCTGTACACTCCAACAAATAGATCTGAGAAAAATGCATTTGCAAAAAGGCTATGTATAATCTGCATATGTGCATAATGTGTACACACATTACCAGTGCTCACTCGCACGTACTGTATGCACACCACATTAAACACATCTCCCTGCTCTTAACTAATAGCTGCAAGTGCAACCTCGGGAAAAATGTTTAAACTGGAACACGGCGAAGCGCAGTGGATAAAGTCACATGTGCCTTGCCAGTAATCATTTATCTCCAGATGTATTATAATCTCATGGGCATGTCTTCATTCTGACAAGTTGCCTTCATAATTCAGCACAACAGAATAGAGAAAACAGCATTGTTAACAAGAAAAGGCTTTAAATCACAAGCACGGAGTACATTTCCTGTGAAATATTAATGTGGAAAGTGTGTTTGTGTACAAGGAACAAAGGGCAGAGTGTTGTACATCAATGGGCTGACAGTGCTGCAGGCTGCACAGACTGGCTCTGCTTACTCCAGCTATGGCACGCTGTGTATGTATAGGGGATTGGTGCATGGGAGGAAAGAGAGAGGATCATTTATAATGTATAGGCCTGCTGGTGTGTGAGGTTAGTCTGCTTAGGTTAGTGCACACAGCTCTATGTGGCTGGTCTTCACCTTGCTCCAAGCAATTGCCTTATTTACTTTAAAGCTTTCCTCTGGAGTCTTGCAAGGAAACTTGGGAGGCTTGATGAACAAGACAGTTCTAGTTCATTTTTACAATCGCCTTACAAAGACGGAAGTGGGCAACGTATGAGTGCATTGTTACCTGCAACGTAATGAGTTTTGGCAGTTGGTTCTTTAGTGAGGCTTTTGGCTTTTAGTTTGGAGGAATCTGACCAGAGCCTGTGAAGAACAGCGGTGCCGTTACTTCTGATCATAACTGAAACTTAAAAGCATCACTGCATGCATTTGAAATCACCGTTTATTGACAGTGCAGTTATCATTATTCCTAACGCACCTGTAGCTTATTCTATTCTTGTCACTCATACTTCTTTCCTAGTACACTGCAGCTCTGATATGACAAGTTGCTTGTGCTGATTGTGTGTACTTGACTATGTAGATTACACAGCAGCTTGCAGGATAAGAGTGCTGTTGTTGGCCCAGGCTGCCTCCTCCCTGCCTGTCAGCTCCAAGCAGAGATGAGCTCGTGGCCCGTTCTGTCTGCTGTTAATCCTGCCTGTTCTGCTTTGTCAAAGCTGCTGTTTGAACAATGGAGCTGTCTTCTTGTCTGCTAATTTAGGAACAAACATTTGCCTGCGTAGCAAACAAGCTCTCCCAGGAAGTGCTATTAATAGGATAATTAAGCAGATGGTAATGAGCAGGATTACTGCTAATTATGACAAGATTTGTTTTGGCATTTGCCTGAGAGGCAGCAGAGTGTTAAAGTCTGCACAGGAGTTCATCACTGCACTGAGAGAGCAGGCACCTGAGTAAACAGAGCGGGACCCACCGGGGGTATGGGTGTGCACGTGCACGTGTGCGCGTGTGTTGGTGGGTAGATAGGTGGTGGGAGGGGGGAGGAAAGCCAGAATAAGCAGAGGGGAGAATAACAATGCTGGAGTGGTGCTGCCAGAGCAGGAATTTCAAACTATAACAATCAAGGTCAGTTCAACCTGGTCCCTGTACAACTGAGAACGTTTACACAGCATCTATTGTGATGCTACTGAGTAACCTCCATTCCACTTTCACGTTCAAGAAAGCAAAGTAATAACATCAAATCGTTTGTCTAGCAGTTCAAATATTCACAAAAATCCCTATATGTGATTCAGATGTTTCTATAATCAATAACATTTATCAGTTATTAAAGTTGTTCATTCATTTTCTGTTGGCCAGTTGTATCCTTTCCAGTCCTCTTATTACTTTGATAACTAACGAATTGTAATTTTTTGATTATAGCAAACTATTTTATTGCGATTGTTCAAATTTTATTCCCACATACTTCAAAGAGTACTGTGTAAAAGTGTCAAGCCACCTTTATATTTTGATTCTAAGCAGCCAGAGTCTCTTACTGTTGTTTTAAAGTGGTCTTGATAATCCTCCAGGGTTCCTGAAGGAAGTTTATCTTTTTCACTCATTTTCAGTCCACTCTTTGTACTGACCATTTTCAGAGGAATGTTTTTTATGTGTTTAAGCTACTTAATCCTTGAATTATTCAAACATACAAAGGCACCTAACTCAGGAGGGGAACCAGTGTTGTGTCTATACATAACAGACAACTTAATAAAGAGATTAAATTGTATTTTCTTTTGTTGAACCTTTAAAAAACACATAAGGTAGCACAGTTTGACAGGCAAAAAATAGTATTTCTGCATCTATAAGGCATACGTGAGCATGGTGTGCAGTGTGTCCTACACACCATGAGGAAACTGTACAAGTGGAGAACAAAAGAAGGCCTAAAAACCATCTACAGCATAAAAAAAGCATCTGAAAGACCTGACACGGGACCTGAGAGATGCATCTGGCCCTTCAGTTGATCCATCTACTATTCATTGAAGCCTCATCAGAAACGGTCTCAGTGGAAGGGTGCTTTTAAGAAGCCATTTTTAAGGAAACAGGGAGAATGACACTAGAGCTGGACTGAAATCAGGCCGTACCAATTTCATGAATCCAAATTTGAAATCTTCGTTCATATCATCATCAGTAGGTATGGAGGAGGTCAGGAGAGAACTACAACAGTGAGTGTCTAGAGTCATCTGTAAAGCACAATGGATGCTGGATGTTTTGCAGACTTTCAAACGTGGTTTATATATTGTATTTCCGTGTATGTTTGCACTTGTATCAATAAATCCACCTATTTTCTATTTTCCAAGCAAAATAGGCAGTGGCTCTTTTTTTTAAAAAGCAAGAACTTTTTTAAATGTCTTTCACTGGACGCTGGAAGTTATTTTCTGGTTCACTTTGCAGGTGAGAGGAAAAAAAATATTCAAATGACTCCACTACACGGCATCAATTTTAAAAAGCTTTTTGTTAACTTTTTTCTGCTATCACACACTAAAAGCACTGGCATTTTGTTTGAACTGAAACTTGATTGTATTTCATGTGAATAAATGTGTGATCATTTCTTTGTACTTGTGGTTAAGGTTTTGCTCCTTTGCAGCTAACAAAGAGGCAAAAAAAAAAATTAATTTTCATCTTACACTAGATTAAAAGTTTGATTATTTTTCAGCACGCTGTTGTATTATTAGTTATAAAATCATTGTCATTTTCATCCATGATAAGAGATTAAATGAGACTGTTCCTTGCTAGGAAGTCAGGGGAATTAAACTGCGGGGTGACTTTAACCGAGACGAAACCTTAATTCACAAGATTCAATCAAAAACTGACAACAAGCAAGCCTAGTTGAGGTGAAGGGGAATCTTAATGCGATTGTAGCTAAAGCTCAGACAGTGAGCCGCCTCCATTAAAGCATGCCACACAGCCCAGCAGCTTCAGATAAGACAGCTGAGTCTGGGATTTAAAGCTTTGGCTTATCGTCATCTTCACACCGCTGTCTCACCAAGAGCAGCGAACACGGCACCCAAATCCTCTCTGATGGGGAACCAAGTTTGTCTTTGGGCTGGAAGTGCAGTCCAAGTTGGCCACATTTTTGTTAATGGGTTACAACTCCCAATTAGTACCTCGATCTCTGAGCCTCTTCAGAAACGCACAGCAGCTTTGGCACACTAACAAGACTTCATTTTGTAGCAGTAGCTAGGATAAGATTAGAGAGAGAGAGAGAGCTGTGTAGAGTAGTGTTTCAGAAATAAAATTGCTTTTATTCCACCCAACATGTGTTCAGTGAGATTAAGGCATAATCTTCCAACGTTTAATAAGAACCCGTTTGTGGCCTTCCGGCTGAGGCAAAAAAGTGGAGCATGCTTGCTCTACTTTAAATCCTGTTTATTGAATTACAAAGAACCTTAAAGGATCAGGAAAGCGACTCATACATTTAAATATTTGATGTTATTTTCACATTGAAGCACGCCGTCAAGGAAACGATGCAATGCTTCGAAAACTTTTTGCATCCATTTATTTATTTATGTTGAAATATACATGATCCGTATAACAAAATGGCTATAAACGGTATAGTTCGGGGAACAGAATGCAACTACCTCTGTGTAAATTCATGCCAGCGCTTCAGTATTAATTACCAAAGGGTTTCGGCTTGACTTTCGGTAATGATCCTTTAATTTAAGATTCAACACTAAAGGGGAAAAAAAATGATAAAATGTCACTACATCCTACATCCAAGTCGTGCTCTATGTGCAAACATTAGGCCATGCTGGAAATCCCTAACCTCAATTTATGTAATCCAAAGCCCTCGCATGAACTTCAGTTTGAGCTCTGGCTTTCAAGAGGTATTTGGAAGTTAAAGTCTCAGATCAGATTTGGGCAGATTAGAATTACGACTTCGAAGTCTGGGAGGGGTGGATATGAGGCTTTGCACTGCTCCACGAGACGGCCTTGTCAGTGATAAGTTATACTGAGCCACTGGTAAGAGGATTGCCTAGACTAATCCGAATCAAAAGACATACCATGTGAATTACATCCCGAAACAGGTTCGCTTACAGAGATTAGGAGCCTGCATGTAAATCCTGTCATACTCTACTTGCCGCTGGAAGATGAGCCTGAAAGAACAAATACAAACATGTGCTCTGTATCCCGCTGCAACTGCTGGCACCAGGTCGCTTACCAAAATCATCGGCTTCCTTGATTACAGCTTCCTTTTTTCCCCTCATTCTTCAGAAGATTAAATGGCCATTGATGAGACTATCTAGGCCAGGCACACTAATTATTCACACCACATCTAAGAAAGTGCTTATACGGCGGGTTGAGAATAACCCTCCCCATGTGAACTGACACCAACAGACACCCACATAGCAGCCTGCTCGACCCTCCTTTTCTCTCCCTCGCTATTCCTCACTCCCACCATCACTAAGCTGAGCTCTAGTTCAATGAAGCATTTATTTCTCTTCCTGTTTGACATGGGTGATTCGATCAAGGCATCTGGCAGCAAGTGCTGTAATACAAGGCTTGCTGTTGAGATGTCAAAGAATGTTACTCTCTACTGTTGCGAAAGAAAGAAAAAAATAGCTTGCATTTTTTTCCGCTCTCCTTCTCTCTCTCTAGAAGTACAGAACAAACAAGACTTGTATCCCTGGCCCAGAATGCTTCAAAGAGCACATGTCTGCTGGGACTGGCTATGAAATGTAGAACGGTGTTGGCTGCTTAGGTTTGCATTACAGCCAGAGCACGCTCATAAGAGCACTGCAGAAACTTGGGCAGATCTGTAAATCAGGGAGTGTTAAGCAAAAGCACTCGCCCTGCAACATCCACAGAAGGTGAAAACATGCTACTGCGATATAAAACAACTGCAGTTTCATGAGTTATCCTCTGCCGATACTTCCTGAACCGCACATGCACCGCTGTGGACGATAAGGCACGGCGATGCCAAGACGCTGCGAGTTACACAGGGCCGTGGTGCTACTGATAAAAACTGATGAATATCATTGCTTAAAGGTGGAGTGAATGTGTTGGGCCCCTGTGTGCATATGAGAAATATACTATGGTAATTACCCTAGACATCAAGCCTTGTGAAAAAGCAGCAAAGCAAAGCTATTTTGTTGTAGATTGAGTGGATGTAAATGCTTTAGGGCACGCTGTAAATGGGAAGCACTGAGACAAAAGCAGTAGGAGCAGGCATAAGAAAAACCATCAAGCGGTGGTGCAAAACTCTCTGCAGTGCTATGAAGCATGCCGAATAGAGGTCTCTCACTGCAGTATAACGGCTCATAAAGCCGCAAATGGTATTTCCACTTCATTCAGTCTCAGGGCCAGGTTCCAAGCAGCTCCTCAACGATGGAATTGAACCCATTAGCAATCGATTAAAGAACCAGCAGGCAGTCGCCGCTCTGCCTGTGGGGAGGACAGCGTCTGGCGGGGGTGGGGGCCTGTCAGCCAGCCGAGCCTCCTGGGGATTGAGGTTCAAATCTTTGTTTATGTAGAAACTGTGGCCAGCACTTTAACCCCAGATCCCACTCCTATGGTGTAGATTAGGACAGTTGAACCATGGAGCCCGTGGTGCTCTGGGATGCAGAGCACGAAAGCTTTTGATTGACACATCACATCACTGATGCACAAGGTACAACACCTCCCTGAGATGAGGCAGCACCCACAGGACACCTGCCACTACTAAAGAGATTATGGCTTACCAATTTGATATTCATAAATCTTGTTTAAACAGAACATGAGATATGAATGATGAACAATTTGACCTTTGGAAACAAATTAGAATTCCAATCAAGTGACCAAAAACCAACTCGAAACACTACAATACGAAAGAAATGAAGAATTACGTTGTGTAATTACCCGGCTTAAAGCAACTTTACTTTTTTTTTCTACAAGTCTTTTTGGCGTGTTGTGAGCCTACAAGGAGTCAGATGCATATTTCAACAATTTATAACACAGAACATATTCTATTGTGATCCTAGTTCTCCCCCAGCCATTCATTTACTATATATTCTCTCCAAATAGCAGCCTGTCAGCTTCTATTCTTGGTGCTGACCTTTGTATGCATGGGCCTCATAACTGACATTTTCAATTACACTGCAAACAACTTATCAATATGCATGGATTTCCCAGCCAATATCAGAGCAAACAGAGTCGTTTGGAGAGCTGTTTCTGTCAGGGGAGAGAAATAGGGCAGACATGTCAAGGTCAGGATTTTGTTAATGAGGGACGGACCGCTGAATAATTGAATGGGCTGAGCAGTATCGACTGTTGAAGCAGAAGCATTTAAAGCGTTGGCGATCGTTAAGGAAAATCCTCCCAGCACTTTATGTTCCATGGCAGTAATTTATGCACGGGCATCCAAGCGGGTGCCCTATGGTTCACAGCACTGAATGCACAAAGCAATGAGTGGATTAGCCAAGCACACTTTAGAAGCAGCAGCCAAGCGTGCAAGTCATTCCTGTGGATGAAGTGATGGCTCTGGCAGCGCAATTATTCAGCTGTGCATTTTAAATACACAGGCAAATGGCATCGAGAGAGGCTCTGAATATCTGCTCGGCGTGGATGGAAAAAACAGCTAAACACGAAACGAATGTCAGGGCTGAAAGTGATCAATCCTCAAATTACGCATCGCACAAACACACGAGGAAATGAAATGCAAAACAGGCGGCAGCAGTAATTGAGGGCGATCGGGCCCACGAGCATGTGACGAAACATGTGATGTAATGTTGTGCGCACTTTGTTAACAGGTTCCTTCCAGGTTTTGGGGAATGATTGAGCTGATAGCCGGATTCCCTGGCTGAAGCAGCTGTGATGTTTGGCCACGGAAAGCAAATTGTGATAATTGTGGGCTCAAAAGCAACAGATGTAAATGCATGTAAACAAGCCAAGTAATACTAGTTTGGCCAAATGCCCCCTTTGTTTTGAACACAGTCTCAGCCATTTTTAATCTGTACAGAGAACTGCTCAAGCTGTTGTTGTTTCAGCACCATACTCGAGCAGTTCTCAGGCCTTTAAGCCTCCACCCCTCTCTCCTCTCTTTAGGTTGGGAGCTCTGAAAAGGGGTGGGGTGGGGTGGCAGGGGCTTCTAATCCCTCTATGTAATTACTGCTCCCTGCAATGGCCAGACCATCTCTGTGTAAATCAGATTAGCTGACCTAAATCGCTCTCGTTTCTCTCTACCCCATCAAACAATTCCTTATCTTCACCCAGAGAGCTAAACAACACCGCTCCTCCAACCTCCACCCCCAACACCCCCCACCCAAAAGGACATGGCCTGTTTATTTGATCAGCACAGGAAAGCAAACAGTTTCTCCATGATACACAAACAGGCAGGGCTGGGCCAGGCCCTACTGGGTGGCCGGGGGAGAGAGGGTCGGGCAGAGATGCGGGCTGGGGCTGAAGACATGCAGATAACCACTTCCATCACGTCCGCAACTTCCACACCGGGCCATTAAAAGAAGAAGGAAGCCAGGCAGACACATAACACGGCCGAGGATGATGCTCAACGCGCAGTAAATAAAGGTCACCGAACATGATAGAGATGTATTACTGCTCTCTGTGCTGCCTCCTCGGCTCCTTCCCATCCAATTTATTCCTCAGGTCATACATTTACAACTTTGAGAGCAGGAGGAGGAGGAGGAGGAGGGGGGCGTAGAGAGGAAATGCTGCTCTTCAGTGGGAATAGAGACAGGCTAAAGTAAAGAGGGGGAACAAATGAGGTCTGTGATCCTGTCTATCCCCTCCTCTGCCCCCCTTCCTTCCCCCCTGAGCCCCAATCAGGCTGAACCACTGCTCTCAGCGCGACAGCCAGGCCTTTGTTGCTGACTGAATGGAGGTTAAATATCCCTCGAAATCAGAGCTCTTTGGCTTTCTGGACGCATAGTCAGAGACCCGGTGCCTTTCACATGCTAATGCCCATGTTTTTTATTTCCTTTGTAACCATGGTTAGACAGCGGTATCATGCCAAAGGGCGATGAATAAAGCTGGTGAATTTGTTTTTTTCTCAGCTTTTTTTCCTCTCCTCTTTTCTCCCCCCTCCCCCCTTTTTTTTGCCTCGCTCCCTCCTTTATCACCATCTCTTAGAGCCAGCCCACATTCCACCCCCCCCCCCCCCCCCCCCCCCCCCCCCTCCTGCAGGGGTTTAAAAAAGCACAGATGGTCTCTCCTGACCCGCTATTCATCATTGTGTCAAAAGCTTTGTCAGAATAATGCTCCCCAACAACAAGCTGGAGGATTTTATTTGTTTCAATTGATGAGGCCTGTTAATTTCACAGACGTCTCATTAGGCTTAAACCACCAATTAATTTCTTTTGTTCTCATTAAATGGCTAATTCTAAACATGAACCGCGCTGACAATAAATGCTGCTCAGAGCCAAAGCCAGACAGCGCTGCTCCCGCCACTGAGCTACTGGAGCGTGAAGCAGGCAGGTAGAGAGAGAAAATTGAAGAGCAGGAGGAAGGGCGTGATGGAGGGGAGGGCGCAAGGATGAGGAGAGAAAGTGGCGGCAAGAGCAGGCAAGGGGGGAGCAAGAGAGAGAGAGCAAAGGAGAGCCCTGACAAAAGGGTCTAATTTGTAGACACCCTTAACACTAGGAAAGGATGGCAACTCATTAACTGCTTGCATTTTTTTTTTCCCCTGTCTGCGGATCAAGTGGTCCTCAGGAGTAAAGGTTGCAATCATCTGTTGGTGGCTGCAGCCAGCACTCAGCCCTGAATGAAAGCAGAAAATAAAAAAATAAAAAATGATAGAAGAATAAATCAAAATTCAAATGGGAACAAAGGGAAAAAATGAAAAGCACAGACTGGGAACCAAGGTAGTAATTTTTCTATTGGAAGTGTACTCACAAAAGCTATCTTGTGCCTGCACTCCATTATAGCAGTGCAAGCTGTCATTACGGCCAAGGATATATAGAAGCCTCATAATATCCAGAGATTGGTAGTTTGTTAGACAGCACTGTACAATTTGCTGCAGCCTTGAAGGATCCTTGAGTCTCGCTTGACAATTTACCGAGGGAATTGCCGGAGCGTTGCCTTTTGTCTGCTGGAGACACAGGGGCAATTATCCAGCCTCCTGTAATGTTTCCCTGACTTTAATCTCCTGGCTGAGAGCGTAAAGCAGAATGGGTAAGGTTTCAGAGTGCCTCTGGGTTCTATTAACACACAACTGCTGTTTCTGTTCAGGCCAGGCAGCCAAGAGAGGACTGCAATCTGACAGACGGGCCTCCCCTGGGCTTTTAGGGAGAAAACATGATTATGTCATAATATATTTTCAAAAAGAGATCCATTTGAAAGATTGCCCCTCTGTCTTTTCAATCTAACATGGCTCTGTTTTTGTCAGGCACAATGGGAGCACTGGGAATGACAGATGCTTCAATGAACCAAACAGGAATAAAAATAAAGTGTTTTACCAAGAAAGAAAAAAAAAACTCACCAGAGACCGGAAGCAGGGGCAAGAAAATTCAGTTTCTCTAACAATTTCATCATGTGAATCTCGTCACTCTGGTGTCAAACTTTAGGTCGGTTTGTGTAAAGATGAGATCCTGCAGGAGGCCTGCAAAAAGACAGATGTATGAGTTATGAATAAAACCATGCATGCCTACTTTTTTATTCATAACTTATAAACTGTCACCACCACATCACCATTAATTAGACTGTAGAGTGAATAATAATCTGGAGGTAATTGTTCTGCTAATAAACCAGTCACTATAGTTCTTTTTCAAGTCACAATGAAAAACATTCCCTGTTTTCAGCTTTTTAAATATAAGGATTTTATATTTTGTTTCCTGTCATATGCTTAATTAATCTGAATATTTTTCTCATTTTATAAACTTAATGAGCAATTAGTGAAAACCCAAAAGGACTGAACAATAATTAGATTTTGCATTGTACAGTACTTTAGATTTTGTTGGAAATGCTAATCATTTCTGATGATAATTTGTTGTGTCTAAGCCACTATATAATAGCAAACACATTAAATTCGATTCACAAGTATTTGGATAGGTTTGTGCCCTCCAGCGTAGACCTGCTGTGGCTATTTTCCTCTTTAAATGTGACTTTTAACAAAGCCAAGCAAAAACAGCTATCTCGATTACAGCCAATACCTTTTAGCAGGCCACCTACTGTCTGCATCTTTCCGGTAATGACTATAGTGTAGTGGAGCATTCACCGTATAGAAGCAATAGAGTACAGAGAGGATGGGCACATTGATTAAGTAATAAGACCCCCGTGCCCCCCATATTGCTGTTTAAATTCTTCAGTTCAAATGACACAAAAAGGTTTACCAGTACTGATGTTTGGTGGATATGTAGGTGCATATGGAAACAAACCCAACCATCTCTTTAATGAAAAATACAGGGAGTAGCTTGTCCTAAAGCTTTCTTACCTTAGCCAGTTTACTCAATTTGATTGTTGCCTGGTTACTGTTACATCTCTTGAGTATATCTAGAGCTATAACTGCATCGCCAAATCATCACCTCAGCAGTCACGGTTTTGCCTTCAAAGCGATGCATCTGGTGTTAGCTTGAAGCCTTGCAGCATTTCGAAGCCTGCATGATACCAGCGGTGACACATCCATGGAAAGGAATCAAAACCGCACCTTACACTTCCTCCTGCTACATGATCTTGCTAGCGGGTATATGTTTCCCCCTAAACACAACCTTGTAAACTAGGGGTGCAACGATATTCATATCGATATTGAACCGTTCGATACAGTGCTTTCGGTACGCATATGTATCGAACAATACAAAATTTGTAATTTATTTTATCAACTTTCCTTCTGACGATGCTGTCTGTGTTGAGCGCTCAGTGAATCTGCGTTCGACTACTCCGCCTAGGTTGCACTGTCGAGCGCAGATCCACTGAGCGCTCAACACAGACAGCATCGTCAGAAGGAAGAGCGCAGGGCAAGCTAGCGAGACAGAAGTTAAGCTCTCCTTGCAACATGGCAAATTGAACCTCCCCCACCCTCATTCAGATCTGGCGTTTGGAATTATTTTGGTTTTCATGTGACGTATGACCCTGAAGGTAAGCGCGTCATAGACTAAAGTAAAACAGTATGTTGGATGTGCCACGCAATGCTCAATTACATAGTGTGTTAGCGCAGTTAGCTCGTTAACGTGTTGGCCATATAGCCCCACGCACGGGGCGATCAGGGGTAGCTCGTTAATGGAGATTTGCCGTGTTGTGGCGTTAATGTCATTTCAACGAGATTAACGCTGACAGCACTAGTGGGAACACAACGAATATGACTGCACATTTACGCCGACATTATCCTAGTGCAAAGACAAGTGGAAGCAGACAAAAACAACAAGCATGCATGCTACAAACTTTACCCGAGTCATTTAGACAGCCGTTAGCACATGATTCTCCTTATGGGGACCTGATATGTTTAATATGCTGCTGAGAATATAGCCCAGAAGAAGCGTATAGTATAGCTTTTATTTTGGAAAGAGCCATTTCTCTGTAATAAACTCTCTTTTCCAAAGATGAGTGATTCCTCAATCAGATACAGGGCTTGCAATATCGCTAGCCCAACGTCCCAGGGCTAGCGATTTTTCCAGTCGGGCTACCAAAATCTATCTCTTCCCTGCCCGTCGGAATATTGTAGGAAGGAAAAATATATGTCAATGCTTTTGCATTCTTTCGGAAATGTAGTTGGGTAATTATGTCATTGGCGTCGGTGAGCCACTGTCAATATGTGACATATTGAAATCGCGTTTGAATTTGCGCATGTTTTTGCTTTCACTTTGCAATTGCGCGAACTGTGTATAGAGAGCGACAGCACTGATTGGTGAGTGACGATAATTTATGTACCAATTCTTCTGACATAGTCTTATCAATCGTTAGCTTACTATGCAAACATGACAAGTGAAATCTCCCGCAGCAAGCTTAAACATATGAGAGGTTGATCGTCAAAAATAGTGAGATATCTTGCAGAGGGATGCAGCAGTCTCAAAATTGCAAAGCTTCTGAAGCGTGATCATCGAACAATCAAGCGTTTCATTCAAAATTGTCAACAGGGTCGCAAGAAGCGTGTGGAAAAACCAAGGCGCCAAATAACTGCCCATGAACTGAGAAAAGTCAAGCGTGCAGCTGCCAAGATGCCACTTGCCACCAGTTTGGCCATATTTCAGAGCTGCAACATCACTGGAGTGCCCAAAAGCACAAGGTGTGCAATACTCAGAGACATGGCCAAGGTAAGAAAGGCTGAAAGACGACCACCACTGAACAAGACACACAAGCTGAAACGTCAAGACTGGGCCAAGAAATATCTCAAGACTGGTTTTTCTAAGGTTTTATGGACTGATGAAATGAGAGTGAGTCTTGATGGGCCAGATGGATGGGCCCGTGGCTGGATTGGTAAAGGGCAGAGAGCTCCAGTCCGACTCAGACGCCAGCAAGGTGGAGGTGGAGTACTGGTTTGGGCTGGTATCATCAAAGATGAGCTTGTGGGGCCTTTTCGGGTTGAGGATGGAGTCAAGCTCAACTCCCAGTCCTACTGCCAGTTTCTGGAAGACACCTTCTTCAAGCAGTGGTACAGGAAGAAGTCTGCATCCTTCAAGAAAAACATGATTTTCATGCAGGACAATGCTCCATCACACGCGTCCAAGTACTCCACAGCGTGGCTGGCAAGAAAGGGTATAAAAGAAGAAAAACTAATGACATGGCCTCCTTGTTCACCTGATCTGAACCCCATTGAGAACCTGTGGTCCATCATCAAATGTGAGATTTACAAGGAGGGAAAACAGTACACCTCTCTGAACAGTGTCTGGGAGGCTGTGGTTGCTGCTGCACGCAATGTTGATGGTGAACAGATCAAAACACTGACAGAATCCATGGATGGCAGGCTTTTGAGAAAGGTGGCTATATTGGTCGCTGATTTGTTTTTGTTTTGTTTTTGAATGTCAGAAATGTATATTTGTGAATGTGGAGATGTTATATTGGTTTCACTGGTAAAAATAAATAATTGAAATGGGTATATATTTGTTTTTTGTTAAGTTGCCTAATAATTATGCACAGTAATAGTCACCTGCACACACAGATATCCCCCTAAAATAGCTAAAACTAAAAACAAACTAAAAACTACTTCCAAAAACATTCAGCTTTGATATTAATGAGTTTTTTTGGGTTCATTGAGAACATGGTTGTTGTTCAATAATAAAATTATTCCTCAAAAATACAACTTGCCTAATAATTCTGCATTCCCTGTATAACCAGGGGTGCACATAAGTGGTCCGCACATGCGCATTCGCTGTCAAAATAAAAAATGCGCACTAGGGTTAGGGTTAAATTTAAAAACTGTACTTTTGAGTTAAAATAGATATTTATAATTTTAATAAATGACAAATCAAAAAGGCATGAACATTTTTTTTTTGTATCGAAAAAATATCGAACCGAACCGTGAATTTTGTGTATTGTTGCACCCCTATTATAAACTACTCCAGCTGCTTAGGAGCGAATACAGCTAACATATGGAGAAGAGACAGAGCTACGTGTTGAAAGCTACAAACAAAACCTCAAGCTAGGTATCTGTTCAGAATGACAATGCTTTTTCCTCCACATAATTAATTAATATATTTTTGTTATTCTAAAATATTTCATATCATCCAGTACCTGTGTTTGGGTGATAAACAATCATTGGCCACTTTTTTGGGACAAATGATTAGATATTGCAGTTAATGCAAATATCTGCTATTCATATGGCACAAACTCTGTGCATGTAGACGTGGAGTCATAGTCAAGAGGATCTGCCAAAGTTGAAACTGAGAATATGAACAGGGAAAAGGATTGATTTAAGTGACTTTCATGTGGTTGCTTAAAGTATTTCAGAAACTGCTGATCTGCTGGGATTTTCCCCACATAACCATTGCTAGTGTTTACCGAAAATGGTAAGCAAAAATATCCATTGAGCAGCACTTTTCAGAGGTCAGAAGAGAAAAGCCGATAGAGTGGAAACAGTTACTCAAATATCCATTTGTTAGAACCACAATATGCGGAAGAGCATCTCTGAAGGCGCAACAAGTCAAACATTTTAGCAGATGAGCTACAGCAGCAGAAGACCACATCTGGTGGCATTCCTGTCAGCTAAAAACAAGAAACTGAGGCTAGTTTGCACAGGCTTCTAAAATAGAAGGTTCTAAAACCATTATCTAATCTGATGAATCTATGTTTTTGCTGTCACATTTAGGTGGTATGGTCAGAATTTGGCGTAAACGATATGAAAGCATGCATTCATGCTAATCTTAATAATGGTGTGGGGGATCTTTTCTCGTGCCCCTTAGTATCATTTTATGATATTTTAAATATCACAGCCTGCCTGAGTATTATTGCTCACCATGTCTATCTATTTATGACCAGAGTGCAGCTGTTTTTCGATGTCTGGATGACACAGCATGTCACAAAGATCACATCAAACTGTTTTCTTGAACATCATGAGTTACTCGAATACTAGAAAGGTGCCCAGTGAATGCTCACCCCTACCTTTTAGCTGATTTGATCAAAGTTATACCACCTAGTTATCTAAAGGAGTTGTATCTCAAATAATCACGTGAAGTGACAATTAAATTCACTTTTAGCTATTTACCTTATACCTATTTACACGTGTGTACATATACATGAAAATTTAATTTTGAGCTTCTGTTCATTTTGAAAACCAATAATAAATATATTCAGATTGGCAGGTGGACCGATATAACACAAAGCTCCCCTTTTTTTAAATTTCTTAGTAATGAATAATGTGAAGTATAGCTTCAGGCCTGTGTAGCAGCATTTACAGTGCATGCAAGATACACCTGCCTTCTAAGGCTTCACTGCAGAATCTGAAGTTGTGAATATCAAGTGGGATATATATTAGGGAAAAGCCACAGGGTGCTGTAAAGTTTAGAGAGAAGACTACTTGTTGCATGTTTTGTACTAAGTAGTCGATAATATTATCCTTATGAATATGCCCTGTATTTTGTGGCTAACTGTCACTGAAAGCAACTATATCTTATCCCACAGAGAACAACAAACAGAAGCTACTATACACAGTTGGCATATAGAGTTGAATCAATATTAACTACTTAGGAAATATAGGCTTACAAACCTTATATTTGTTCACTGTCCCCCTCTATTATTTCAGAGTAAGTGGTCAAAGCTGGTAACTGGCTTTCTCAAAAAAATGAAGTATGCATTAGAAGTAAACAGTGAGAAGAAGGGGCCAAAGGGAAATCCAGCTTCCACCACTTTAGCTCAGTACCTCCATTTCCTCTGTAATTAGTTATGTTGCTTATACACCTCCAGCTGTGCTTTAATCAAAGAATGTGTGTGGAAAAATAATTAGCATGTTAGCATAATGCACATAATAAAGAAGTACTTGTAGCCGTCTTGATCTCAACATCAAAGACCGTGTTGGTTCTTTCTTGGGGCATTACTATCATACAAATCTAATTACCCCTGGTATTGAATTACCGGATTTTAGTGGATACTTGGGACCAATATAAAGGAATGTCCTCACAGATCTCCAACCTTCTCCATTACAAAAACAGCACACATGGACAAATGTTGAAGCAGAATACTAATAATGTGTGGTGTTTGTCTCTGGGACATGTTAGGAGAAATTTTTCCGCGGTTCTGTAACTGCAGCCACGTAAACCTGCCCAGAGCAGACACTCCTTTGACCTCAGTGTCTAAAATAGCTCCCAGTCCACTACTGTGGCCGTGTCCTCTGACTAAACTCTGGGACGCCACAGGATTAAGTGCGGCATCAAGTTCTCATGTAGAAAGTCCTGTGAACATCAGTAGTCTGAACACACCAGCGACAGCAAAAGCAGCAGCAGCGGCGGCAGCGGTGGCAGCAGCAATCCAGTCTAATCCAAATGAATCCGGGTCTCCCAGGTTTGTTCATCCTGGTTGGAGGGTGATGACTGCTCTGCTCTGCTGGAGTGCTTATCTGCTGTCAGTGGTCGCTGGCTGTACAGGCCTCGTGTTATCAGGGCTCAGCCTGCTCGGGGATTGGAGGGTCTGCGGAAAGTAAACACAGAACCTGTCCTTTGCTTATCTGTCCCAGGAGAGAGTATGTGTGTATGCGCGTGTGATGTATTAGTGTGTCTGTGAGAGAGAGAAAGAGAAGCTTGTTTCCATGGCAACCTCCTCCTTTAACCCCCCACACCCCTCCCCTCTAGAGGAGAACCCTGGTGGTCTTTGTGTAATGCGATTCCACTAGAATGCACTGTGGATTAGAGCTGTGCTGCCTTCGGGCCCTAGGCAGGGCAACAGTGAAGACATTATTACCCAGATCAAATGCTGTAATCACTAGGCACTAGGGGCTTTCACGTCCATTGCAGATAAAACCTAGGACTGGCAATACTCAGGTGATTAGGGGATTATTATTCTGCATTTCAGCACGGTGCCAGTCCCTCGCTGTTGAAAAATAAATAAATAAATCCTGATTCTCTGTGTGATGGATGGGGGAGGGTAGAAAACAGAATGCCAGCCAAAAGAACCAGCCAGAAATCTGGTGGACTGTGATCAGTGCCTGAGAGTTAAAGCTAAAAAAACAAAACAAAATACAACCAAAAAAAAAAAGAAGAAAAAAAGACATTCACACAGTGCACACACTGGCATTACAGACCACCCTTGAATTTCTGTATTGTCTTTGAGTCTTGGCTCTGACAATGCAAAAGAGAAGAAGAGAACTGGACCACGTTCTTATCCACAGAGCTGCTGTAAAACACTTAGGCCACTCTATTTCCTTACACTGCACTGTTGCCGTTCTCTAAATAGAACAGAGCACCATGGGCTTTTGCACGAGAACCTGTTTGAAAGCCTTCCATTCAGAGGTAGATCAGCGGAAGGCGAGACAATGACCCCTTCAATGTCCTGCAATAGGCACTCAGAGGTACAACCTTTCATCTGCAGATATTCCACTGTTTGATTAAGTGAGGAAGAAAACTGTACTTGAGCAAGAAGCTTGAGCTACAAATGCGCACAGGAAGTACACACTTCAGCAATGTGGGAAAAGAAAGACTATAGCCTTTAACAAATGAGCCCGTGAGAGCGGGGCATGGCGGCTGGCTCCATGCTAAAAGCATCCGGCCCCGCTTTTATAATCTAACAACAACATGTTTGAAGAGGCAGCCATATGAAGGGCTCACAGCTTCAAGCACAGAGTCCTAGGAGAGCGTTGCTCTGGAGTGGAGGGATTGGGCCATTCACCCGTCCAGCCCAAAAGTATTCAACTACCAAAAGACCACTCAAGGGAACTCGAGAGCAGTGTTTACGTCATATTTCTGAAGTGGCACTTCATAAACCTCTGCCTTATTGTATCACTCTGTGATGGGCGTGTGATTTCATAGCTGCCACCATGCATAAATCCAAACTCTAAAAAAAGTCACTAGCCGTGACAGTGAACACAGTTGGTACAGCACGACGCGACTTTGAAAGTTGCATCAAGTTCATCCCTCAAATATTAATGCAAGCTCTGTAATCTTCGGAGTTAAAACCAATGGCAAAGGTCCATAGCAACCCTTGCTAACTGCACCCAGAATGTTTTTTCTATCGTGTCTGTGGTTCTCCTGAGACAGTTGTCAGCTCCTATCTGAATGCATTTACAGCAATTTGCTGATGTGCTTCCATTTACTGTCAAGAGCAGCCCGTGAATAAGATTGTATGTAATGTAGATGCAAGCTAGAGCAAGGGAGATCCCTCACTAGCAACACACAGGACAAGGGGGACTTTGAGGTTGCATTTTTAGTTTTTAGAAGAGGAAAAAGCAAGCCCGAGAGACGTTCAGCATGTTGGTGCATTGCCCTCAACAGCAGTAAGTGCTTTAGGTGTTTTACCACACCCACTGTTGGCCGCACTGTAAAAGCAAATATTAATCAGTGACTTTAAGCTTCTTTCCTTAAACAAATGGTTTGGCATCTTTCTTGCCAGGAGTTGTTTGGTAAATTTGAACCGACAGGCAAGGGAGAAACGGGTAGCCTTAGACAGTCTGGCAATAACAAAATCTGTTTATCAGTTCCTCTAAAGCTTACCAATTAACACATTATGCCTTGTTTGTTTAATCCAAAAACCAAAGTGCAAAAACGACACGTGGTTTTATGCCAGGCTGCGTTCTTCAGTAACTTTCTGGAGGCTTTTTCTTCTTTTTAAAGTGAGCCTAACCAAACAAATAATAGTAACATTTGGGCACATACACCTGTTGAGATTAAATTAAAAAAAAAAAAGAAAAGAAAAAAGCTTTAGATTTGCAGGTAGTTAAGCTATTTCTGCATGTTTGGTCATGACGCTAAAGTGGATTCTGTTGGCAACTTAATCTTCAGTCATACACTCAATTTAATGCTTTACAAAAAAAGAGCTAATAACCATATTACTCCAAAGTCTCCAACTAATCCTTGGAAATCTACCACAGCGAGACCACAGCACTACAGAAATCCAGTCAAGATAAATTTTATATAAAACAGTTTATTGATTTATCAACAACTGTCAGCTGTACAGTCCTTATGGATGATGCCACATGTATGCTACACAGTCTTAACTTGTGTTTATGATGAGACCATTCCCGTCTATGAGAAGATTGTAGTGAATATTATGAAATACTGAAGAAAGCAAAGAATACACCCAAAATGTCGAACGTGGTAATGGCGTTGCCTGCGTCCTTTATGAGTAACCAAGTCTTGCGTATCAGTCACAGGCTCGCAAACACAAGCGGCAATAACGATCTCTAATAGACTGATGGCTAAACTTTGCAGAGTGGAGCAAAGTTTTCATACAGTGGTTGAGTCAACAGAGTGAGCTCAAGTCACAGCTGCTTCTCTGTAAAACCCATCAATCCGACAGTTGATATAAATCCATTTTGATGTTATAGACAGGAGCCAGGGTTCAGTGAAAGGTCTTCATTTCAAAGCTGAAATTCTGCTGATCAGGGTCAAAAGGGTAAACATAACTGGAAACCATGATTTTTTTCCTCCCTACAGAAAAAAAAGCCTTTCCAGAATTCTCGACTGCAAAAATCCATGGGACAAATGTCTGTGATACAGCAAATAGCGAAGAAAAAAAAAGCCTTTGTCAGGGAGAAAAAAAAAAATACAAATTAGATTTCCGAAAAGGTCATTTTGGACAAGGAACATGGGGAAAAAAAAAAAAAAAAAGCCGAGGAGGGGGAAAAAACTGAAATAGAATATCCTCTTACAAAGTCCTAATCTAATTTCCATCCCCGGAGGGGACAGAAAATCACGGAGAGAACAAGAAAGAACCATCACAAGCGTAACTGGACACCAAAATATAAATCTATAAAAGGCCTTTTATTACTCCATTATGTACACTTTTCACAGGACCTCCAAGGAGAAGCTCCAGAGCGAAGCGCCGCTTCTACTTGTGTCATGGAACTTTATCTCCACATTAAAAAGGACGAATAAAAAAAGAAATATCCAACAAACAGAAACAGCAAGACATTATTTTCTTCTCGGTGCCTTGGGAAACTGCACTCGCTGTACAAGTGTTAGTTGTATGAGTGAGGAAGGGCAGAGCCGAAGGACACAGCATCCAGTGCCACAATAACACCACCATCCATTTTCGTCTGGCACTGCCAAACTTCCTGCCCATCCACCTTGGAGCTGCAGGCAACATCCATGCTGTCTGTGTGAGGGAAGGAGGATGGAGGAAGTGTCTACTGTTCCTGAGCATGCTCCGATCCAAAGCAGTCTCTTCTAATAGATCACTTCATACACAGTGGCCTTCTTGTCACCAGAGCCTGTCACGATGTACTTGTCGTCTGCAGAAATGTCACAGCTCAGGACAGATGAGGACTCCTTGGACTGTTTAAAGAAAAGCAAACACACACACAAAAAACACTTTAATCTTGGAGGCAGTTAAACTTAAATGTTGCTGAGTAAGTTAAGTGGTGAAAATTAGCTGACTTCATGGCAAGATTAGATTGCACTGACATCAACTTCTGGCCTGACGGGCCTCAAAAAGGCGTCTTTGTCAGGTCAATAATTCAGGTTCAGTTTTCACTGATAGGATAGTCCTGTCAGACAGCGGTCGTTTTGCCCTTCCTCTTAGAGATCTGTGTGTACGTTTGGCCTGGCTACAGACAGAGTCCATTGATCTGCATACCTGGAATATGCTGGCGCCATAAGGAGTCCTCCAAGCATTCAACAGATTGTCCTTCCCGGTGCTTACGAACCATTTACCTGCAAAGACAACAAAAGTGCCATCAGGACACTTTTCACTAACAAGTAATAGGAAAAGTACCTACAAATGAAGAGTAGCCTTGAGATGACAACAAGCATTTACGCTATTTTAAAAAAGGCACTAATAAGGACAGGCAAAGGGCTCTTCACAGTTAAATACGGTCAGCTTTATCTGATGCTCTTTTTGTGTGTTTGTTCATACCGCAGTAGGCAAACTTGAGGGAAAGGACACAGCTTTCGTGCAGGTGGAGCTGATACTTGTCAGGCTTTGAATGGTGGAGCACTTCCACGTTGCTGCTCTCCATTCCCACAGCAAGCCACTCGCCAGTCGGACAGTAGCCCAAAGAAAAGATCTGGAGATCAAACAGGACAATAATTACAGACAGTTCTTCGGCCGAAAGGAAAACAGACTCCAGGTCTGGCCCCTTGCATTATGCAGCGTTGTACCTGTGAAGTGAAGTCGTGCTGCTGCAGCTGTCGACCCTCTCTCAAATCCCAGGAGCGAACAGTGTTATCGAGACCACCTGTCCACAGCTTAGTGCCATCATGGGATATGTCAATACAGCTAGCACCATCCGTATGACCTTGAAACTGCCTAAAATCAAAATCGGAAGGCATACAGACAGTTATTGACATTATCTTTTAAATTGACTCAAGCCCACATACTGGAAATAAAGTTTTGTTTCCGACCTAACGAGAGTCTGGTTATGCAGGTCCCAAACGGCAATGTTTCCATCACTGCAGCACGAGAAGCAGACTTTGGCATCAGGGCTGATGGCCAAGGCGTAGCACGCCGGGGCTGAGGAGGTGAGCTCAGCTTTGATCCGCGGTGTCTGGGAGGCCAGATCCCAGATGGTCAGTGTGCTGGCCTCGCCTCCGACAATCAATGTGCGACCATCAGGCAGTAGCTTACAGGAGCGGATGTAGTTATCCCTGTTCTGTTGCACCGAGGACAAAGCAAATCAATACATGTTCAAGGCAGTGGAGCTAGGGAGAGCTTTAGAAACAAACAAATCATGGGCGGAGGATAAAAAACGTCCTGTCATAACAAATAAACCAAAGATTGAACCTCAAACCTAATCTGAACTATGTGAATAAGTGTTTGGCTTGTTAATTTTTTTCTAGTGTTGAATGAAATAACATGTGTGTAAACATTAAGAAAAGCTGATGAGGTCCTCACCAAACAGTCCAGCTGGGACACGGGGCTCTTGCTGCCTGGTTGGCTCATGTCCCAGATTTTGACACAGCCTTTGCCACCAGTGTAAACGTGACGTGTGGGGTTGCTAATGGTGACAGCACAGACCACCTCACCATGGCTCAGTGTGTTGATCTGACGGGCGTGGCGTGGAATACCGGGACCAATGAGGGCGTCGGGTGGGAAGGGCACAGGCTGCATTTGACCATCTGCGCTGACATGGAAGGAGTACGCTCTGAAGGAAAAGACACGTGCCTGTCAGTATTTGATATCAGCTGTGTTACAAAAAAATTGATCTGCAACATATCTAGGGAGACACTTACGGTTTTCCGCCAGAAATAGATGTGAGGCTGGCTGGGAGGCCCGGGGCTCTCATGTGGGTGTGAGGATCAAACCCCTGAAAGATGATATGGGAATGTTTGACTAACATACTCAACTGTTATCAGAGTAAAATCCCTCATTGCATCCTGTACATGACTTTTAGATGATCCAAAACTACAGAAAAGGAAAGGGAAAGCCTTTACCATGGGAGTGCGTCCATAGGCTGCTGCTGCTGCAGCGCTCATCTGAGGGGAGATGTGCAGACCAGCATACACCCCAGGGCTAGTCAGGCCTCCGTTCATTTCATGATGGCCCATCATAGCAAAGGGGGTAGGATAGGACCCTGCAATGGATAGAGGTGTGCGCAAAGCTGGGGCTGCTGTAGACAAAGACAGGAGATGGAGATCGGTTTGTGGCCTAACAGTTTTGCAAATAATGGAAAAAAAAGATCTCAGTTTCTGTAAAGTGAAGAGAATGGTACCAACCGAGAGCTTCCATGCCTGGTGGCTTGCCCAGGATGGGTCTGAGCCCAGGAGTCGAGCTGGTGCCAGGGGTGGGGGCATCGTTTCGGGGGGTGGGGGTGTTGGATTTGAGACCAGGCGTGGAGGATTTGTCATTCTGTCAAGGGAACGAGAGAGCAAGCACAATCACAATCCCGGAAACCAGGCACTGTGCACTGACAATTTGAAAGCAAACTGAACTTAATCCAATCTAATTCTGACAACCCTCATAGTCCTGCAGAGCCATAAACTGCTATTTATTCTAAAACCTATTATGGTCACAATGGAGATGGGGACATTTTTATCCCCTTACTGCTTTGGCTTTAATCTTTTAGTGAGGCAGAGGGAAAAATCCTGGAATAGTTAAATACATTGAGCTATTAACAGAGAAGACCTGACTGATCCTGATGCGGGACAATATTATCCCTGACGTTTAGTCATGCACTTAAAGCACAGACAGCCACTGCTAATCCACTGCAGAAAACGTCCTAGATCTATTTGCACATGTCCCTTTGGTCTCTCGGCAATTGTCATTTAAAACCCTTTCTGTCCCAGTTTGTCCACAACTCTTTTGATGTCTTACATGACTGAGCTCCTTAGCCTTGGAGGAAGGGGTGCTTCCAGATGACGCCACTGATGCGGGGCTGTTGGGTGTGTCTTTCTTTGGGGGGCGGGGCTTGTCAATACCATTTTCAGGTGGTGAGTGGGCTGGGCTTGCCCTTGGAGTGGCAGGATCCTGGAGAAACACACCAGTAATATTTACATAAGAGCAATGTCACATCAATGTGCTACGAACAATTGCTGTGCAGCTCACCTCATTGGACACATCGACCACCAAGTCGTCGCTTTTCTCTCCGTCACTGTCCTGTAACAATAATTAGTAATCGTTTAACTTAACACACACAGATGGGGAAAAATTAAAGCACAGACTCCAGGGATGTTGTTCTCTGGTCTAAACTTCATTAGTTTTTTAAATTAAATTGTGAACCTAAAGCAATTTTTTAAGTCACCATTCATAAGCATATTCATAAGCATAAGCATATTTCCCCGTCATGCTGAACTACTCCTTCAGGGACTTACATATCTACTCATGCTGTCCTTCTCCTCCACTTTGCGTTTCTTAGAATCCAAGCTGTAGTCTGAGGAGCTGCGATGCTTCTCACTGGCTGTGCGTAAGCTTTCTGATGGGGATATTGAGTTATTCTGCAAAAGGGGAAAAACCAAACACGCTTTATTACCATTTTGTCTTCCTTCTGTAAGAGAGCGCAGCAAGTCACTCATCCATTACAAATTCACAGAGAACACACTGTGCCAATCCAAACACTAAAAATGCCTTATTCACACAATGATGGATACGGCGGACTCTTAAAATGCAGCTGTAGGCCAGCTCCAAACAGTACCCTGACACCAGCCAAGCCCAATCTCGCACACAAGCCTGTCCCTGGCCACACAACAGAATGGGCTGTTATCTGAACTGAATGGAGGAGGGCTTGTTTTCCGAGCTGGGCTCCCTCTTCCTCATAACTGGACAACAAACAGCCTCACAGGGACATGAGCAGTGTGTTGTAGCTGAACAGAGGGCCTTTTCTCCGGAGTCAGTCAGGCTGAGCGTGAGAGAGAGAGAGAGATAGAGATGGGAGGAGAGAAAAACGAAAGTAAAGCGAGAGAGAGGGGGGAGAGAACCTATATGTTTTGGGTGGGTGCTGGGCATTGATTGCCGTAGTGCGCTTGGGCACCATGTCAGCTGAGGCTTTGAGCTCAGATAAAGAAAGAGAATCTATATCCTGCCAGTGGGCACGGCAGCGTGGGACTGACTGGTGCTTCTTCATGGAGCCTGCCCACACAAGCTGGGACAGCTCACTCTAAACGCCAAAAGAATGGGAGGCTTTAGGCAGGTGTCCAGCAGCTTTCACAGGAGTTTGCCACTTGCCTGTAAACTGCCAAGTTCTCCCGATTCTCTCTGTCCCTCATCTGAGGACCAAAGCGAAAACATGGACTAAGTCAGCGGCGACTCAGAGAAGTGAACAATGGCTGATGGACTAGCAGTCTGGGCAAAAAGCCACTGTCTGCTTTAAAGGCTGACCTTTAAAGAGATGCTTAGCGTGACTCATTAGCCAAAGTCACCATTCTACTATCAGATGACCAGGGACGAGAGCACAGAAACAAAACAGGCCCGCTAATCGCCCCAGGACTTCCATTTCTTCAGACATGACTGCACCCATTCAGCTGGCCCGGCCTACAGAAACACAATCTCACAGGCCCATCACAAGCCATCATAGATCGCAGCATTTCAAATATAACGCTTTAGCAGGCCCAGCCAGACGAGGTGGAGAAGAAGAAAAAAAAGAAAAGAAAAACAAAACAACACTCCATTTGTGTTCATAAATATTCATCACATGCCAAGAAGAAGAAAGAGAGAGAGCTGGTAAACAAGGGAGACAGTAGAAGGGATCAAATAAATCCTTTAAGAAGGGGAAGTCCAAGCCCTTCTTTAATTGTGATGAAATTACAAGGCTTCTAATCTATCTCACATGATACCAGTCATTTCCCCTTCTGGATTAAACACACACGATTTATATTCCAGACCTCATTTTCCATTAATCATTTTATTGAACTCAGATTACACCGCATGAAATCAGTATATGCATGCACTGATGGAAGGCTCTACTTGACACTTGCAGCGCAGATGAAAATGTGATGAATTACAAAAAAGCAAAACGAGTGCGGCTCGGGAAACTTACCGTGCTCTCTGTGTCGCAGACATCACGGTGGCGTCCGAGGTAAAGATGAAACCAAGCGGAGCAAAGAGAAAAACAAGTCACTTAGCACATCATAACAGATGCTTCTAGCCGAATGTGTGACAATCAACTGCAGGGCACAAGGCCCCTCTTATCGGCGTGTATTGGAGCTGCTGAATAGCTTATGCAGTCATGGGCTGGGAATGTACCAGCTCATTACCCAGACAGAATGTGAACAGACAGGATGTGCTCCTCACCTAAGGACCCTATGATTGTGAGAGTGAGAAGCACTCAGCACTAAATTGGTTTATGTCAGTTTAACATCTTTTCAGAACTGCTAAAATTAATATGCCTTTTGATTCTCGCAAATAATAACTAGCTAACAAAGCTATGGGGCCGAGCTCTTCTTCTCACCTCGGTGTTCGAGATCATGGTGGTTCTTTTCATCCTTTACTGGGAGGTGGGCTTGGCTCCCTAGAGCTCCTAGCGCCAGCAGCCCTGATCCGGAGCCCGTCACAGGGGGGATGCCAGGGGGCTGCAGGCCCGAGGGGTGAGGCGGCAACTGGACTGGAGGCCCATGGGCAGCATGGGAGAGGTGCTGTGCCTGGAGCTGCTGCTGCTGTAAGGTGACAGGGAGATAGACAGACAGACAACAAATGGGTTGGAGGAAAAGGGCGAGGAGAAACCACCAACTAAGCACGAGGCTAAACCCCAGATGATATTAGCACATTCACACGTCTATTACTGTCAGGAACACACAGCAATCCCCCTCAGTGCTATTTCCATACCAGGCCAGGGTGGCATAAGCCCTAGATCTGTGCTGAGGCGAGTAAAACCTATAACTGCCTGACCACTCTCAGCATGTGTAACACACGAGGCAGAGGTGCTCAAGTTATCGAAATAACCCACTAATCGCAGTGTATTATTGAAAACAACTGAAATATTTTTCATTCTACTTTATCCAAAAGGGAAAAAAGTCTGCTTCAGCCACATCTTAAAAGAGAAAATCATTATGCTTAAAGGTAAACTGGCACATATTCTACTGCAACAACACAACTCCTGTGCCTCTGTGATTTAAGCGATCAGAATACAAAACTCTGTGGAAATCTGTCTGTGGGCTAAACAATACCCGCTTTTCAAACACATCCAGTGTCTGTTTACTGATCTCATAGTCACATTTCTGGATTGACGGAACATGAATCATTTGCGCACCCAAACTTTAAGAGACTGCGGGAACACAGAGTGCTAGAAGCTGGCACGCCTTCCCTCTCACTCTGAGTCTTTGAGTGTGTTTCTGAGTGTGTGTCTGGAAGGCTGCTGCGGGAGCGAGGACCAGGGGTCCCATGCTGGCACTCAGTCAACCCTCCAATACTCAGCATCAATATTTGAAAGGCACAGGGAAATAGATGGGAGTTAAAAGGCACTCAGCATGGAAGTAAGCAGTTTAAAGCAAGGTTAAATAATACTTAGCTGAGACACCAATAAAAACATCAGCAATTTATTACCCGTATACGAGCCAGCTGAATAATTCAGATGCTGTTACAGCACACTCCTCTCTCTTTTTACAAGACGGATTTCAATCAGTGGCCATTTATGGCCATTTCAGGAATATTAGAATCTTTGTAATGACCAGGGAGGTAGTGCGACGCATAGAAGACGGTGGTGGGCAGGCCTAACACATAATTAAAAATACATTAACTCAGCAGGAACTCCTAAATTCTGTAGCAGGAATACAAAATACTTAGTGCTTAAATATGTCCTTAGAAATATAATCCACATTGTTCTTTTGTTTTTCTGTTGTAGAAGTAGAGAGGACTAGCATGACTAATAGCTAACTTTTTAACTTGCAACCTTGTGCTTTGTTACATGGGGCAGATGTCAATCCAATTACAAAACGTACCCAAGACAGACACAGCTCTCTCTCTCTCTCCGTGTCTGTCTGGGAGCCTAAGAGAGCGAGTGTGTTATAATATTGTGTCCATGAGGGAAATTAAGGAGCCAGTTCATTGGCAGGGGAGAGCCATCCTTGCTCATTGTGTTTAATGAGGCACTGATGGGTAATAAGCATGGCTGATCAGCAACAGCCCTCATTACAGGGGCCATAAATGAAGACAATAATAAATAAATAAAGGAGTCTGGCCTATTTTCTCTAATTTAATATTCTAAGATAAAGACCTACTCTTTGCTCCTTTTTCCTCTAACTGAGTGTAGTTTAAAATGCCTTGTTTATGACGCGGATATTTTGGGTATTTTCTAATCTGCCAGAAAACGCTGCTTGTCAGGTTCATCTCAACACATGCAGCTGCCCCAGTTTCATTCTATTAATGGCCCTCAGCTCCATCAATAAGACATGCAGCTGGCTCCTGGATGCTTCCTGTCTACCTGGCACGCTCTTTCACCTTGCTTTACAAAATACATGAGGATTTTGGCATGCCTACAGAGCTTCTTCTTAATGAATAACTAATGGCAAGGTATTCGTAAAACATACAGTGGTTACATTTCCTCCTCCTCTGACGTGAGCGACCTGAGTGACCCGGGTGGGAGCTTTACTGTTTCATAAAAACTGTCCTGGTTCCCACAAAAGACCACAAACTAAAACTGAGCTTGTCAGATAGCTCATAAAATGTTTTCTTAATGCTTTGAAAGCCCAAAAAGGCACAGTCAGATGATGAAAAATACAAATTCAAATGTACAACATCCTAGTACTGTGATGCTCCAAATGTGAAAATCATATAGAACACAAAAAGCCCCACTAGTGAAATCTCCTATTCTTAGGAACTACTGCAGCAGCTGCTCTTCCAAAAACTGTAATAAAGCATCCATTTCAGTCCAACAGAGGAGTAACAAACAGTTTTCCATCACCTCAAGACACCCACTCAGGCAAATTCTAGGGAGCAATTATCCAGGAACAAAAGGTCACCAAGGGGGTTATTAATTGAATTCCAATATGTGCTTCCAGTCATCAAGTGAGCCTTTAGGCTAGTCTTCTGTGTGCGCCGGAGAGTCTACAGTAGTCACAAGATCACAGACAGTTTGAGCTTTCTATCACAGGTGAAACCAATCACTTTCATTATAGCACGCCAGGGTCAGCACAGCTGATCAATGAGGAGCAGATGGCGTTTGGAAGCCACGATGAATGCAGCGGATTACAGCTCGCTGCCGTGGCGTGAAAAGAACTGTGCAGCGGAGCCGTGGTGGCTGACGACTGTCTGTGCTGTCTCAGTTAGCTTGCAGTGCTGGCTGTGTTTAGTTCACCCTCAGCCTTTTAATTCCCACAGCAATCCAGGTCAACTGTGAGAGATGAGGCTCCTCATTAAAACCTTAGCCAATTAAAGCAATACGAGCTGCGAAGGGGGATCTCGAGAGCTCTCAGGCTCGCATTTATCAACACACAACAAGGCATTGAAGATGCCACCGAGGCCAAAGCTAAAGCAATGCATGAGTCTTTTTTTGGTTTGTTTTTGGGGTGTAGTTGCCAATATTAATAGTTTTGTTTGAATTTAATAGTGAAAAATAAGTCATGAAATGAAAAAAAAAATAGTGATGACACATTTGATTTAAAAAGAGGCAAATCTGCACTATAAGTGTAGCAAGTGGTGTATTACAATGTGTTCACTCAACAGTTCAGACTACTCGGTATATGAATTTGATGTGAAGGTTTGCCCCTACCCAAGGTCAAATAAAGGAATAAAAGGGGGTATACACACGGTGAGAGGCAGATTGGGAAGTCCACGTACCCCGATGATGGCATTCAGCTCAGTCATAGTCACCTGCTTAGCCCTCTCTACTGCCTGAGCAACCTGCTGTTGGTGCTGTGGACAGACATTTGCAAAAGATTATTTATCACACATCCACACTTGCTCATCTATGAATTTCACAGTTTTTTTCCAAAGCAACACTAAAATTATAAAGGTGAGATAAAATGCTCTTAACCACAATTATTCCCAAAAGCAAGGAGTATTATCTTAAGGGTACAGGCAACAATAAGTGGCGTTGCTTTAGTAGTAAACTGTGACACCGTTTGGAAACCGGGCTCAAAACTCACCTCTTGTGACAGGAAAGGCATAATTTGAGCTAAAATTGCGTTGAGCCGTTTGGCAATCTCCGTCTGGAAAACAAAGAAAGGGGAGCAAAATGAGACGGTAAAGTATGAAAGAGACAGTGACTTCATATAACCCCGCCTTTAATGTTTACACCGATTAAGTCAATTACTGCGGCAATCAGAACTGCTTGACTCAACATCCTCTAAACAGCGTGATATTGACATTTGAAATATTTAAAACATTAGGAGAGCCCAGGGGGATGGAGCACAGCTGTGCTAAGAGTGCACTCCATGCTAAACGGATATGAGCAGGCAGAGTGCTGCTGTGTTGAGAGGATCCTCTCTCACTCTGCCCTTCTTCCCCTCATCTGCGAATGTGCTGTCCTGCAGTTAACCTCAGAGTTAAACCACACAACCACACCCCAGGAAGGAAGGCCTACTAACTACAGCGCATTGTTTACTTACATGTAACGGTGTGGGGAATTTACATTAACAATTAGGACTGCAGAGAATGCAAAGACAAACGGTAATAACATTGTAGGGGAGACACCTTCAATCAATACCATTAAGCAAGCAGCCTGTGTCGTAAGTGGCGTTTGCTAAAGCTACAGCTTTAGCCCAAGCCGTTTCTCACTGCAATCAAGCACCCAGCCCACCAACCTCATAGCCTCCCAACATCCACGACGCCCTGCCTCCATTCTTCTGCTTGTCTACCAACTGCCATGGCAACGGCTGCAGCCCTATCTTGCTGGGATCATTATGCAAATGGCACCTCTGCTTGACCGTAACAGGCTTTAAAATCATATTACGTGCTTGGAGGCAGGTCATTAAATTGAATTTTCAGCCTGTCGATCACATGAACGTACCAAATGAATGGTGGATAAAAAGAGCAGTAGGAGGTGGTGTGCGGGGAAAGATCGGGGGCGGGGGGCTATGCTCCACGCCCCCCACCCCCTCCAGTCTCCTGTAAAAACACTGCACAGCCGGCCTGCTCTGCCTCTCTTTCTCCTTCCAGGGAAAGGAGATGAGACTTTCAGGTTCAAGCTCTGCACTGGGAGCAGAAAAATAACAGCGCCAAAGCTACATCATCTTTGGAATTTATGAGCCGCAGTTCAACCCAGGGCCACTGCAGAACACAAACACATCACAGGGATTTTCTCTGATTTTTCATTTGGAGCAGCAGCACACACAATGTACTTTGCAGACCGCTAGCTTATTTATTACACATGGCAGAAATGCCAGGCAGTTTTGGCAGCCAGACATATTACCTCTAAGCAGAGCCAGAGAGATTGGAGAGTAATGTCCAACAGAGCGAGACCTGCTGACCCAAGCTGCAACATGGATAGCCACTTAGCCAGTCAAGCCAGCAGGACAACCAACAACAAGCTGAAGATGCAATATCAGATGAAGCCGCGGATCAGATGCAATAATGCCAAACAAATATATGGCAGCATGTGTCACAGGAAGTACAATAGTCCAAAAGATAACAATGACTATAACTTGATTATTGCCCGCAGACAAAAAAAAGAAAAAGAAAAAAAAGAAAGAGACTGAACCGCGGTCCCCTTTGGCACACAATAAATGTGACCTACAGGTAATAAAGATAAATGTTTTACGAGCGCTGGTATTAATGCAACGTAGTAAGTGTTCTAGAAAGAGCTGAAGGAGCCCCACAGAAATGGTCGAAAAGCGACAGGACCCGTATAATCCATGTTTGTTCAGATAAGCCATGTAAATAGCAGTCGGACATTTGACAGGATTTGCAGAAAGGCCTCGAGCGCACGGCCCATTCCTCTGTAGCTTAGTGTCATGGTGACAGCTGGCTGGGAAAGGTCAGGAGGTGGCTGATCCACTCTGCCCTAAACAACTGGCAGTCTCTACACTCTCACAGCACAACATGCAAATACACGGAAAAGGCAACAACTCAACTCGCCACTGCTGTCAAAATAGATACGGTGCAGAGCTGGGAGGATTTCTTTTTTTCCCCCTGCCGGCAGATAAAAATTGGGCTGTTGTCACTTTAAGCAGATGACAGCTTGGCCCTTGAGAGGCTGGCTTTGCACTGCCGCTACACAATTACAGGTACTCGGACCTGTGTAGCACCACTTTAAGAGCACTCTCGGGCTGGCTTGTCAATGGTGTGCAGAGAGGTATTCGCCTGTTGCTATCAGCAATGGGAAAATGGACTCGAGACACTGATGAGTATTAAATGTAGAGCGAAAACAAGTGGTGGCTCTGGTCACATGATCCATCTATAAACAATACTTGACTAGTCCCATTTAGAGGCTCGGCAATTTTGACAGCGTTGCCTCATGTCAGGTTTTCAGAGTAAGAAGAAAAACATCAGAGTTTGTTTAAGCCAAAAAATGATGCTTCCACTAAACCAGTCTTTGATAAAGAAGTGTAGTGAGTCCAGAATTAGTTTCTAATTGGCATTTAAAGTTATTGGTATTGATTTGAAAAATGCTGAAAAGCTGCATAAATGAATACGTGAGTCACTACTGTGATTAGTCTTGTCAGCTGCAGCAGTCGAGCTGTGTTTTTTTTTCCTAAACAAAGCATGACACAATCTAAAAAACAATAAACTTATTCTAACAAAAACAGCATAAGAACATAACCGTTGTTGTTACGCCACATCTTAAAGTACAGTCAAGTAACTTTTCTGCTTATGTAAGTGAAACTGACACCCAACAGTTCACACCCTGAAATTATTACACTGCAGTCCAGTCCCACATGACAGATTGGGGATATGGAAGTACTGATGGCTTGGAGAGCCACAGTTCCTCCAGCCACTTTTCACTGCACGCCTCTTTTGTATGAAGACTGCAGACAGCCTGTTGGCTGACCAAGTTTGCTTTGGCGCTCGCCACGGCAGATACTTTGCTACTTAGCAAATGATTCCTGCAGACATGGCTGCGTTATGGCCGTAGGTAACGACCTAATCTGATTGTCTCTTAGCACCATACAAGCCCCAAACCCCATGCAGCTCTTGGAAAACAAGCACCATATGAAGATAATTACCAGCTGACATCATGCAGCAGAAATTAGCAGTTTGCATCGACAAACTGACATGGCTGATAGAGAGGGATCAGATAACACCACCAACGTCAGTCTAAGCTTTGCCCGTGTACGCATTCTGAAATGTGAATTATGTCCCTGCACAGTAATGAAAAAGGCACAGTTAGAGGAATGAATTTCCTCACCATGGAATAAATCTCCTGGCAGGAAAATAATATGCCTGTGTGCATCCAATAATCCATCCCAACCCTGCCTGTTAACCGCTCCCCATCTTCTCCTCCTCCCCTGCCTGAGCTGTAAGCTGGGGGAGCTGCATGGACGGGGCCCACACTGTTTGCTCACAAACACGCCGTTCAGCAGGTTAGGGCCCCACTGATGAATTATTCAAGCGCTTCCATCAGCTCTGTTGAGGTTCCTGATAAAAGTCAGGCGCTAAAATGGATCAGTCGATTAACCTGTTTACACAGAGCTGGGCTGTTGCCCCGCCTCCAGCTCTATTCTCCAACTTGTCTCCTGATACCATCCCCCCCACCTCTCTCCTCTGGTTGGCGATAAGTGCCTGACAGAAGCTATCAGAAGGGCCTGAGCCCTGACAGACATGTGGAAGTGTGACACACAGCACAGACACTGATGGATCGCCCTAACACGCCAACCCACCGTGTCGCCAACGCTGTCATTATAACCAAGCCAGGCAGTCGCAGGGGGGCGCGGGAACATAGACAATGAAATGTCACTCATTCACACAATCTCTATCACTTCAGTGCGATTTATCTGCGGAGACATACAAGATAGGATCTTCTGATAAAGATAAGACCACAAAGAAGTGACTAAAGGACTTTTGCTCTGCTGGTGTAATTACTTTATCCTGAAAAAAAGAAATACTGACCTATCAGAGGGCCTCTCTTTTTAATCATTAAGTCAAAAGGCTAAGCCTGCCAAAGTCTACCTTTAATCTTATCAGAAAGCTGAGTCAAATCCCGGATGCACAGCATATGCAAATTTCCAATAACGGCTCACAGCACTTGTACAAGCTGTGGCAGAAGTTTGGGGTTGTGTTGTTGTTTGTGTGCAGTGGATCTGCCTGTTTTCAGACCATTACTGATGCTCAGTTCAGCTCACAGCCTGTAAGTGGCTCCGCCTGGATCTGACATCCCCTGACACCGTGGAAAACCAATGAGCTGAAAAATATGAGCAGCACTGTGATACGTACCTGCTTGTGCATCTCAATGTTCAGCCCGTAGGACATCTCGTAATACTGAAATGAAAGCAGGGATTTAATTGTGGTTAGTGACGTCAGCGCAGTTACAAGATCTGATGATATTTATTACGTGTAACAACAGGCGAGTGTTTTTGCGCTCTGCACTCATGAGACTGGCGTAACCTTAATGTAATTATCGCTGCGCTGATTCCATCACGGTCAGGGTTTGAACACTATAACGCCTATATAAAAAGTGTTTTTACAGGAAAAGGAGATACGTTATAAGATCAGATAACAAAAGGATTTCTTTGAGCAGCTCAGAGTGAATAGCCAATAAATCAATGCTTCGCTGTTTGCAGTGTGGGCGGAAAAGAGAGGGTTAGAGTTATTGATCAGCTTAAGCCCTCAGATCCCTGTGATGTTTGTTTACTTAGAGTAACGCGGTTGCTCAACACTTATTTCCAGCCAGGTCAGTCTGTCTGGCTGAAATGTAATCCGCCGAGCCCACAAGTGGCAGCCGGAGCAGAAATGGCTTTCCAGTCAGCGTCTATTTGATGAGGCCAATGCATTATTCAGTCCATTAGCTTCTTCGAAAATTACTCTCAAACAAGAGAGCCATTCTGTCTGAGATCAGAGCCCCACAGCCATGGCGTAACCTGACACCGAGCGCTGGCTGTGGGATACTTCCCAACATGTTTACCTAACCTCCTGCTTGTCAGGCCGACATGCTGTTTTCCTCTGAGCAAAAAAAAAAAAGAAGTTTAATTTAAGGCTGCATGCATTGGTTTAAATAATTCCCGGTGTGTTTACCTGGGATAGCCTTCTTAGTGTGTCATGTCTGAGCTAATTTTTGCGTCAGGGGCACACCTATGTTTTTCTAAAAGGCTACTTTAAAAAAAAAAAAAAAAAAAAGCAAGCTAATGATTAAGGTTTACAAAGAAGCTGAGTATAAAGGAGACTGCAGTGTGCTCCACGTCCTCCATTTTGTTTACTGTGGTGTATTTTCCCACACGCTGCTCTGGGCCTCCGCCCTCAGCTCACACCTAATTTATGGCCATGCATATGTCTGAGCGTGGAGTCTCCTAGGAGAATAATCAGATCAGCACACACAGAGGGCAACACTGCAGCCGACCCTTGGAGATCAGGGGCATGCTATAATGGAGCGGCAGCCCACTGCCGGCCGCCTGTCAGGAAGCGCTCCTCTGTAACAACCTGCTACATCAACCCCCACGGGGGGGCTTTCACAGGCCTGTACCTGCCACTCAGCCCGCCCTAACAACCACATAGGTGATCACAATAGCCCCGTCTCACTCCACCCCAACTAGATCTTCAACAAGCCGTGCAATCTGGAAACCATAATTGCTTTCAATTGTAACACAATCTTACCATGACATAGTGGCGCTGCATCTCTGTCTTCTCATTGGCCAGTTTGTCATACTCCACCTTAAGACTTAAAATAGGAGACCAGGTGTCATTTTCAAGCGTCTGTGGCACTTCAATCACTTAACCACTTAACAGAGATGTGCACAGGATAAAAACGGGGATGCTTTTAAAAAAACAAACATATATGCTCCTACAGAAGTCAACAGTCAAATATTAGCGTTAACCTCAAAATCCAATAGAGTAAATGTTGACACTGCCATTCTTTGAGTATAATCATTACCTGTGATACTGGGCTTGGAGGAATTGAAATTCATCTTTAATCCTGTCACAAGACTCTGCTACGGTGAATTTGAAGCCAGGCTGGCCAGGCTGATGTGGAGCCTGAAAGAGAAAAGAAAAGAAAAGTGGTTGTAAAAAAAAGAAAAAAAAGAAAAAAAGAGAGAGACAGAGAAAGTTTTATTCTGCATTGTGACCTGCTAAGGAGAGCTGAACAGTTCACACATTTAGACTCAGGCTTTTAGGATAACATCTCCTCTGCGGGAAGACATTACCACAAGGTGGGTCTGATTCACACCTCCAGGGGGTAATAACACATTAGCTTTCACACCAAATATGAAATGTAATTTCAAAAAAGAAATTCAAATCACCACCACCACTACCACCACCTGTCTTCACGTTCAGACACAGTCATATGCAAGTGTCTGGCTGAGTAAATATCTCCAGGCATACAAACAATCTGCATCCATTTAGTACTGACTGCATATTCCGATGAAGCATAAATGCACTGTAATGAAACCCATACAGAAATCTGATGACCTGCATTAAGAGCGGAAAACGCTTTGCAGGGCATGTTTCAGGAGAACGTGGGGGAGGACACGGCACAGGCAGGAACCATACACCAGCACCAGTGTTTTGTAATAAATATGCAATCTTCTCTAAGTATAGGTGAAGCGAGTCTTACCGGATGTCGGCCTTGTGGATACATCTTGAAATGTATCCTTTGTTTATCCCTCCAGTGTACAGGTCCTTAGGCAAAACGGGTGAAATTTGCTCACAGCCACACCAGTCTCAGCAGACAGGGCCGAGGGGAGTGAGGGAGGGGGGAGGCAGGGGATGAGGAGAGGGGGGGGAGGGAGGTCGTGAAAATCCTGTGTTGAGAAATGACGCGGTTTAATCTATAACCGTAAAAATAAAATAGAAAAAAAAAACACACACACATACACTTTACACTGTTTACCAATAAGTAAGTAGTCACCACAGCACACTAGTCCCAGTTACCGCAGCAGTTCGAGCCGAGTCAGGGAAGCAGCACAACAGTCGAGCGCTTCTGTCTTCTTGATGACCTTATTCGGTCAGTGGTCAGACTCGATATCCTAACAAATCTCAACGTGCAGTTTAACATGATGCCAACACGTAGACGAGGTTGGAGAAGCCACTTATCCGCCGTGCAATTTTAATGCTCAGATCCGTTTCGTTCTTTAATAAAAATAATAATAATAAAAGGAAAAAAAGAACGGAAACTGACTGCTGTTTGTGAAATGACCACCACCGCCCCCTCACCCGGTCCGTAGGACGTCTACAGGCAGGCCATAAGCGACAGCCGCTGGCTTGCACCTACTGTTTGACTCCCGCTCAGAGTCGTGGAAGCGAGGTCGAGCGTACGCCCAAAAATTAGACAAAAAACTAAGAAAGAAATCAACAGCTCTTGTAAATACGTACCCGTGCGTGAGTCCGAAGCGTCCGTCCGACTTCTGCTCCCGAAGAAAATACTGAGCAGGCTATAATTCATGCGTTTAATCCCTCCTAATGTAAGCCTGGTGGACGCAGTTTTCGTCAAGCATCCTCTCTCCCTCGCTCTCTCCAGAACGCACCCAGCCGGGCTGGGAGAAAATTTTTTAGTGCGGTCGGGCTCGATTAAACTATACTTTATTCTTCAACCGCGAACCTCCGAGGAATGTGCGCCTTCTGCGGCTGGTTAATCCCACAAAGAAGAAGAAGAAGAAGAAAAAAATAAATAAATATGCTTCCAAAATCTGTCTTCCGACTCGAAGAGGTTGGAGATTCTTTAAAAACGTAACATGGTACTCTCCACAATCTCGCGTTTCCCCCAGTTGTCCAGCTTACCCCGGTTGCCACACACAGGCAGCAGGGCTGAACTGCCGTGAAAGCGCCTATCTGTCCAATCGCATTACTCGGAAGGAATACGGCCACATCTGCCTATCGGAGAGCGACGGCCCCCACGTGGGGTGCAACGGTACATGACATCATCCCGCGGATCCACAAGGCATCATCCGTCCGTCCCACCGTGTACAACAGCAACAACAGCAGGCATTGATGTGCCGACGATGATATCCAAATTTGACAGAGACAGCACAAATTCCACATCCGCGCTTCATTAGGGTGTTTTCCTTTCCCCCCTCACTGTGTGTGCGCGCCTCCGACATAAGATGATGAATTTTTTTTGAGGGGGTAAGACCACCAGCGGGACGGGGGAGGAGGAGGGGTGGGGGTGTACGGTGAATTTTTATCCCCACACTCAGAAAAACGGATGAGGGGAGTGCTTCTTGTAAAACGTGGTTACAAAATACGAAGAAATGCTAACACGAAATATACAAAGTAGCGGGCAAAACCAGAAATATCCGGGTTTAACCCCCCCTCCCTCTCGCCACCACTATCACTACCTCTTCCTACACGCACAGCGTGAAGGGCACAATATAATGACCAATCGATCGACGACACCCACCAAAATTGAAGCCACGGGAGCGTCTCGATATAATTTCTCGTAAGTGTTTCGAGATTCTTGAACAACATACCCGCTCGTCTACCTATCAGCATTTGGATGATAGTTGCTCAGCGGGGGAAGAGGAGATGATTGCCTTTGTGTGATATGAACATCAGCCATGTCTGAGCGCTGCCTCTGCGCCTTGTTTTGAAGGTTCGGCTCTGCCCCCACGTGGGACTCCTCTGCGGCTTTAAGGCCTCTCGTCCAATGGCCGCGCGGCGCACTTACTCGCCGGCTTCCTATTGGCCCGCCGGCGCCAAGCCTGTCATTCACGCGGCAGCGTTGTCAATCAATACCACGCGGGGTCAAGCGCTGACAAATGCCTGTGCTCCTCGGTCCTCTGCCTGTGAATAGAGCCTGGAATGGCTGCTTAATTAGCTTCGAATGGCTTTTCTCTCCAGTTCAAACAATCTGTTACCACCACGTGGTAATGAGAGCCTACATTAAACAAAGGAAGAAAGGAAGCATGCAAACAGTTGTAACATTACAACCTGTAGTTTTCCTTTACATATGGGCCTATGTAACTAGCAGACAAAAGGCTCTTGTTTACCTTTATCACAGAGGCCAATCCACTTGTTCTAACATTAGACATGATATTAAAGTTGTGTTGTATAGATATGTGTTTTGCTTTCACAAGGCAGAAATGTGACACTTGACTGCTTGTGTATATGTAGCTACTAACTATGTGTGTTTCTCGGTTGTGAAACAAAAGAGGCAACACCACATCCATACAGCTGCAAATGAAAATCACATTATCTCTGATCTTTCTAAAGTGCTACATGCATTCAAAGCTGCTAAATTAGCAACAGATGCGTGTGAAATCTTCACACATATTCAAGATGTAATTGTGTATAATAGTGGGGAGTTAAATTATGGTTATAACAAGTCTGGTAAAGCCTTGCAGTAAGTGACTTAAATACAACCAGCCATGCTTCACTTTGGGGAAAGCTGAGGTCATTATGTCACCTTAAGGTCTGAGATTGCCCAGCAGTCGTCTTACTTGTCATTCTTGTCAGCCTCCTTGAGGATGTGGGATAACTGTGTTATTTCCAAAAGTATGGGGGCAGTCTGTGAGAAACTCAAGCACTCACAAGAGCTGGCGGGCTAATCTCACCCAGGCACCCCCTCATGCTTTTCAATAGAGAGTGCTTGGATTAAAGGCAACAAAAGGCTGGGCCCAAACCCCAGGGAGAACGGTGGTGGTGGTGGGGGCTCTCCACCCACCGAGACCCCCACACTGTTTATTTACATGGAAACCCCAGCCTCGGTGAAACTCCCACCCTGAGGCATTACACACGGGCCTATTTGCAGAGGTGGCTCTAATTCTTGACAGAGCGGGGATTGTCCTCACTCCAGCCACTTTGAACTTACTAGCGACTCACTTTCCACATAGCTCAGATACAGCCAGTGAGCAAATATTTTGCTTCTTCCACAGAACAATTTCCTTGGGGTCATATTGTTCAAAGGTAGCTATGCCTGTCACACTCTGCTTGGATTTTTGTGTGGAAAATAAGGTTGAGCACAGAGGTTGAAATCACGCCTTTTGCAGCCAGAGAACGAGGCAAAGATCGACATTACAGTGGAACTATTTATCATAAACCTATATTGGATGTATTTGTAGATTACACAGTCTTGGCTCATTAATGTGACTTGCAGTTAATAAGCGACTTGGCCATTTTTCTCTCTTGTGGAAGCTCGCTTTCCTGTTCACGGAGCAGAAAATGAGGGCCCTGATACTGCAAATGCTGGGTGTTTGTTGCAGTGGCTTACACTTCAGGGAACTGGCATGTTGTTTGTATGGAGACACGCAGACGTACATACCGCACGTTCACAAACAAACACACGCACGCGCTATGTATCGCAACCACGTCATTCACAGGCAGGAGGCAGAAATTCAGAAAAACACGCACACACGCATTCCATGCAACAAAGAGCCTACAGTGTGTGGTGGAGAGATGAATTGCCTGCACTGTATTATCAGGATGACTCATCAGACAGTAATCAATGAAAACAGGATGAAAGTCTTATCAAAGGAGAAAAATGCAGACATGAAATGTGTCTCAAAACAAAAAGAGGCTTTTGGCAGGAATCCGGTGCTGTACATAGCCCTCGGCTCGGGAGGGGTGGGACATAACCAAGCAATACTCCGAAATTAATATTCCCTGCAATCATCAACTCTCAATGATAAGCACACAAAGCAACAACAATGCACACACAACCAGCAGTTTAAAAAGTCAGCTCTCTGAGCAAATGCATTAAACTGTGGACCCACTTGTAGTTTGAAACATCTGTGGACTGAACACATTTTTCTTTAAGAACATACTTTCATTTCTATTGGGTTTTCAAATCTGGATACAAATGAAGTAAGTTTTTCAGTGATGGGGGAAATGTAAACCTGTCTCCTAGCCTTTCTTTTATTCTGCAAAGATAGGTCAATATAACAAATCCCCTTATAGCATCAAGGCCGTTGCTCTTTTCCAGGAGGATCAGCTTCACACTAATTTCCTGTTAGAGCAGACAACTGAAAAGAAATTGCCAAACATATTTTACCGTTGGAGTTTTTTTCCCCCTCCTTAACACGACTTAATAAAAATCTCTTTAAAATTCACACGTTATTAACACACTAAAATTAGACAGTGTAGAGCAAACGATTATCATTATTAAACGATATGTATGCAGCTCATCCGCCAAGGTTATTACGTGATAACAGGATCCTTCAATTTTAGAGCGACTTCTTTCACATTCACTTTGTGCAAGTAAAACCTTTTTGTTTCTAGACAACACCTTAATGTTTTAAACTGCTAACATCATGCATATTAAATATAGTCCAAAAATAAGTACGTGAAACCAAACCACAGCAATGTGTTTTCATTTGGCTTTGTCAGACTGTCAGAAAAGTAGTTGAGGGAATTGATGGGACATTGTTCACACCCAGAGAGCCACAGTGCACTTAAAAAACAGCCTGAGGGTAACAATAAATCTGTCTTCACAATTTATTGATGTTTGTTAATCTATTAATCTCAGTTGCAACCATGACTCACTTGTTTTCAATTAAAGTTGTGTCATATGTTGTGAGGACACTGATTATTCACTGGGTGCGCTTGGGACCTGAGCTAACGCAGAGGAAAGCTTCAGAAGTCCGTGCTCCGTGTTCCAAATGCTTCAGTGTTGAACCTGTGCTCATGGTTGAAAGCTCCATCCTCTTGCAGCCTCATGTATGCCCTGCTGTTGTTTTCTGATTGCTATGTCCACAACATAGTGCGGAGCTGGAGGACTGCCAGCTATATTCTTACCCACTTAAATACAGCAGCCTATTCTCAGAGAGGTGATGTTTGCAAACAGTAGCCTTTCTAAACTTTTTTTTTCCACTCCCACTCTTGACTCAGTATAATCAAGAATCAGAATGACTGAAGCGAGTGCTTGTTCAACAGAGCCTCAGCCCGGGACATTTTTAGCTGCATCACTTCTATTTTCATAACCAACTGCACATTACAGCTAGTTGCAGGCAGCCAGTCTACATATTGAATTATTCCCAGCTGACAGTCTGCTTCTGTGTGTGCACTACGATCCAGACGTAAATACTTGGCAAAGTCAACATTAAACTGATCAGAGGATCAAGCTGTACCAGTTGATTGAGAGGACCTTGAGCTGTACAACAAAGATTTTGTTACTCTAATCCAGTTTTCTAAATTGTTAATAAGATTAATTTTTTTGGTGGGGGGCTAAATTCAGTTATGGGTCATGATTACATTCACATGGCATGGGAATGACTTCACATGACTGTCTTGAAAATAAAATTGTTGTCAAGGTAACAGGCCATGCAAGAGGTGTCTGAACATTACATCCACTTATATAAAAAGGTGATGTATGAAGGGCAACACCTCAGCAGTGAGAGATGTGATGAAGCACAGCTGAATTTATCACCAAGGGTAATGAATAGTAAGCAGACCACTTTAACTAGCTCCATAATGACAATGTGAGCTGTGTAGTATCTCAGAAATCTTCTTATGAGACCGCAAGCTTCTGTCATAATATACTGCATTTCACCACTTCTGCCTCACTGAGGAGCTTTTCATATTCTCTGGCACACAGTATTATAGCTCTACTCCTCCATGCCAAATTGACTCCACAAGTGCTCCTATACCTGCTGACTGACACATGCTCACCAGGGGCCAGCATTGCTGCTTGCTCTGGAGGGGCGCTTGATTCCATTATTAAGTTGAAAAAGGGAGACAGAGTGGAAGGATAGGGAGAGAGAGAGAAAGAAAAAAAATCCCAGCTCAACTGGGTCTAGAAGAATAATAGAGAGCTGAGGAAGTTATCAGGATAGAGGAGAGTAAGGCTGCTGTCTGACAGCAGATCAGAGCGCTCCTCCAGCTGGAACCCCTGCTCACGAGTCCAGCAGAGCAGCTCCCAGCAGTCGACCGGCATGATGAGCTATGCTGTGCGGGACAGGTCAGAACAGTAGCACCTATCCAGCCTATATCACAGTCAGTGGTGGCAAAAAAAGAAAGAAAAAATGTAGGTTAAAGAAAAAAAAATCACTAAGGCCTTTGCACTTTATTTCAGAGTTCCTATCCTCCTGCTTTCTAATATTCATATCTTTACAGGCCTCATATCACTGCATAGTTTATAACAAGAAACACTAAATGCTATTGGCTCCTAAAACAAACCTGCCGGGTGCTGGTTAGCACTGTCACCTCACAACAAGAAGGTTCTAGGGTCAGACGTCCTGGACAGTTGGAGCTTTTCTTTTTGTTTTTGTTACATACTTACCCAAGTTAAGGTTCAGATTACAATATGACATTGTTAGTCTGTAACACCAATAAAGCTTCATGCCAGTTTTTCCAATCAGACTGGTGACTGGTGAGATTTTCTGAAATAAACCTGGTTTATTTGACACAGTGTATCTTTTCTCTAGGTGTAGCACATTTCCTAATTCCTTCAGCCACCTGTCAGAAGTTGGAGGTAACTCAGACTTATAGAATTGCAGAATTTGTCATGCTAATACTGTTGATAAGAAAATGGCCTGAGCCTCTTAATGATGCATCGCACTGCTTGAATCTTTCTTTCTGTGTGAAGTTTTCATGTTCTCCCTGTGCCTTCATCACTGCGCTTGCTTCCTGTGAAACTCCAAATATGTGCCTGTTATTTAATTGGGAATTGGACCTGAGAGCAGATGGCTGTCTGTTTCTCTGTGTCGCCCCTGTGATGGACTGACAAACCTTTCCAGGGATAACCCCTGCTCTTTCCCAATGTCAGCTGGTATAGGCTCCGACCCCCCAGTTAAGAAAAGGTATGTGTGGTTTCCAGAACACTGCTGTCAGCCTATTTATTTCCAACTTGTCCCCTAAACAAGGACAAAAAAGGGTTAAAGAATTATGGAGACAGAAGCCCTGAGAGAGAAAGCGAGACCAAATCAACAAATTAATGCCTGTCCTATGAGAGGCTAAGCCTCTTATTTTTATTTCAAATGAGGATAGAAATTGACTTCCTTATTAAATCTAATTATTAGCCAGTGCCCTCCAAAAGTCTTCTGAAATCGCCTGAAGCAGGCAGGCTATTAGCATAAACACCACCACTGGCAAGCTTAAAACAAATGGTATATTTAGTCAGTGTTAATGGGATTAAAGTGTGCTGGATTCAGGAGCAGTTCTGCTAACAGTGAGCATCACATCTTCATTATGGATGCCCTGACTTCTCCGTTCCCGCTCTTTGTTTGCGTTTCATTTCTCGCTGCTGTCTCTGCTCCTCTCAGTTATTCAACAGATTGTATTCAATCTTGATCCAAAAAAATCCCAGACAATCATAAATAATAAAGGATTACACCAATCTAAAAAAGCTGGTGGCTCGCCAGCGGCTATGCGCACACAGAGAAATAATTGTTGGCCATCTGTGCACCAGATTGGTAAGAGAAAGGGTAAACAAAGAGCACAGTGTACCTGCTAAAGCTTTCTCCTCTTTTCTCTCGCTCCCTTTAGCCAGAGAACATGAAAGGCTTTGATGACGCTCACCCCTGCAGAATCCACTGGCTCACTCCAAGAGATTTTTTGATTAGGGAGGTTTCAGTACCACAGACTGACAAGCCATGCCTGTCAGGAATCTAACAAGGCTTGAGGTTATCTCTCTATCAGCAGCCAAATAGTGCTGAAATGCAGCTCAGAGTCAGTCAAACAGAGTAAAGATGGAGGATAATTGACCAGGCAAATGATCACATTTACATGTCATACAAAAGCTCTCCAGAAAAGAGAGTGAAGTCATGAAAGCTTACCCTCTGCAGTCTCATAAATCACTCCTCTGTGGGCTGAGATTGGATTTACTGGCACAGTGTTACATCTACACTGCCAGAACCACTGTAAGGACTGCATAAACCTTCACAGAGCATTGCAGGTCTTTATTTTAGAAAATTGATCTCGGGTCAATCGATGCATTTTGATGCAAGCGGCAGAGCAATATGCATTAGATTTATGGGTCAGGGAATAAATCAATACGAGACAGATTCCACACTGGTTCCAGCGTCTGTTTAAAACCATGTCTGACTCCAATTAACAGTGTCGTGATTAAGACTCATTTGATATTAATCTTCAAATTTACTGTTTGGATAAAAACTGCCAAATTCAATTTTGCACATGAAACACATGTCACATCACAGCTGTCTCTAGCTTTTAGTAGGAAGCTAATAACAAAAGCCTGGGTTTGGCTCATTTTTGGCTTCAGTCTCTGCAGGGAGAGAAAAATGACCTTACGGCTTCCCATCCATCCCAACTGGAGGACCCTCATTATACTGCGAGATTTATGTATGTATATGCAGAGAGAGATAGATCCAGATGAATAGTGTGAGATTCTGGAGCAGGGAGGAGACAAAAAGATCGAGCGCAGTCATAATGAGCTGTGTTTATGTGCAGTGTTGCTTGGCCTGCTGACAACGGATAATGAAGTTACTGTTAGTGGGGGGATCTGCTGGCACTAATTAAACTTGCTGTCATTAGCAGTGTTGGAAAAAGGAGGTGTTGCAACAGAAATAGGAGGAGCAAACACAAGCATATGCATCACAGCAGCAGTAGCATGCACACAAACATATATACATATATGACAGGGTGGATTTGATAGTATTGTATCCCGGCAGGAGTGAACTCCACTCCTGACTTTGTATTTAAGTTTTATTTGAGGAATTAAATCCTCTTTAACTCAAACTCAACTGGGGCTTTTTTCTTTAGAAGAAATTTGTCTGCTCCTGTGGGAAAAGGTTGTGATGTTAGGATGGGAGGTATAGGATTTAAACATAATTTCCAGTAGTCTCTAAAGTGTCTGAAGAAATGAATTCACTGCTGTTTATAATCAACTGCAGATGCAGGAAATACTTTACACCTAAGAGAACCTTGCAGTGTGGACAGGCTAGCGCAGAAGCCACAACTCTGACATCTGGAAATGTTGCAGTCACCACTGAGCTGTTAGAAAGTGGGAGAGAAGCTCGATTGACTGTCGCAGAGTCGAAGTAGAGCTCAGTGTGTGCCATCTTAACCACAGCTCTATCGTAGCCTGTAATCCAGCTCACCACCAAAGCCACCGCTGTTGGCTGCTTGTGCAGACCAAGCTCCACTGTTTGTTTATGCAGCACGTAGACCCGGCCATTAAAAGTGGGAAGCCTGTCAAAAATAAAAAGAGACTTTTCATGTTTGAGGGCTGCAATTGTGGCTCTTGTGTGATGTTTTTTCTCCACACTGACCTACTGCTTTGAGGTCGGGAAGCCGCTTAACCCTGGCCTCTGGAGCCAGCCGATTGGCTGGGCCAAACACGGTATTTTGAATGTGGTAGTGTAGTGTGTGTGCGCCTCCGGCAGAGATACTATGGTTGCGTGCAGTGGCTATGGCTTTGTAACCGAGACAGCCTACACATCATTATAATGGCTCCTTAGGCAAAGAGGCTAAAGATTCTTCAGAAATGTGCACATTATGTTTCCCCCATTGTGTCCTACTTACCTGCCCTCGTGCTCCCCAAACCTCCATAATAAAAGGCAAGCTAAGTAAAGGCTATGACTCAAATAAAGGTATAGTGACATTCCTCTACCAAAACACTTATATAGGCTTAAGTACCTCTATACAAAAGCTGCTTACAAATGATACAAGCTGTTTAAGACAGCTATTCCCAGCTTGCAGCAATTCAAATAATAAAGCAGCGCCGGGAGAATGTGGAAATTTGCTATGTAGTTAACTTGCGACAGCCACCAATTAGGTTTATGATCCGGGCGCCTTTGGGCCACTGTCGCCAGGCCTCAGTCTCCCTCTGATGTCATTACACAAATCTGCTGCAGTCTGACAGAGCAACAGGGCTGTAGGACACAGGGGGAGAAGGAGAAGGAAAGTTGGCTCGGCTCCTCTCCTCTGATAGCAGCAGATAAGTCGGCCTTGGGGCCTCTTATCTCATCTGTGCATCCTGTGTAAATGTAAGTTTTAGTCTGGCAGATTACATCAGCAGAGCCTGCTGGGGACAGAGGCCAGCCGCCAGGGGACCACGATGACTCCCCTCATGCGACAAATGCATCCCCTCCACCCTTCATGGACTAACAAAGTAAGACCAGGGTGTACTGTGGGAGATGACTCCTCTCAGCCAGTTAAAGCAAGTCCCTAGAGGAACCAGAATTAAAACTGTCAACTTCTATTTAGTGCAGAAGTTCACCCTGTAGCATTTGTTTTCACTGTCAGCTGCACACTGTGTGCTGTGATAATGATATTAGTGGACAGCATGCCTCACTTTTCATAAACGTCTGTATTACAGCTGTGTGGAGGTGTGTGTCCTGACGGAGGAAGAACACACCGCTGACGTGGGACGGGCTGCTGCGGTCCAGAGACCACAAAGGTGCCATGTGACTGTGAGGGGTTCATTTTAGGATACATAAACACACCCTCCCTGTTTGTCTAAAAGCCTCTCTATTCGTATACTGTATGTACAGCAAATTCCAGTCAGCCAGACAGACAGGCCGCATCTGGGGACGACCAATGGAAGGGCAACCCCCCTCACCACCCCCCATCCTTCTTTTCTCTCTGCTCCCTGCGACTGTCATCCCACCCAGAGAGGGGAAGTGGTGAGGTTGCAGCGGTTGGCCAGATGGGGCCAGCTGTGTGACCACAGACCTCTGAGGGAGAGATGGAGGGAGGGACCCACAGACCTTATTACAGACCCAGCTCCACACTGGGCCTCACAAACAACTACTTCACAGCCAGTGGCAGCCACCAAGTAGCAGAAACAGCACTGCAGGATTTGTACTAAGGCAGCATAAGAATTAGTGTTACTTTCAATTACAAACAAGAATAACTAGTAGCTAATGTTTCAGCGTGTACTTCACTGCAAGTGCAGTTTAGAAAGTAAACTTTAACTTTGCTGGTTCGCATGTAAAACAAACAGAACAAGTAACTGGAATGACAAACTTACTGCAGTCATATAGATGCTGAATAACCCTGGCAGTTTTGGGTGGACTGTGTTGTACCACAGTCTGCTGCCAACTCATATCAGCTGAAAGCGACTGTTGCTGGAATGCATCGTCAGCCAGATCACAGGACAAAAAGTCTCAGAATGATGAAGTCACTGCTTTGCAATGGTCCCCAGGGCAGTGATTTGTGAGCTAATCTGGGTCTGTCTCCCCAGATTCCAGGTCTTTCTCTCCCTGGGGAGAAACTAATGGGACAGTGGGATGGAGCCACCATGCAGCAGAAGTCTTTTCAGCTCACAGCACTGACATCCATCTCTATCATCACAAAAGAAATAGAAAAATGCTGATTTCATATTGCAGCACGGCCAGCTGTACACATGTAAATGCATGTGTAGCGAGGGCCTTGTTTTTGAGCCCCACAAACACAGCGAATCAAGCCCACTTCCCACACGCAGACAAACACACACACACATACACTTTCGCAGAAGCGAATGCAGAATAAATTAAGTACTGCATATATAACCTTGGCTATTTGCAATTTGTCATGCAGCCCAAGAAAGATAATTGAGGCAACCTCCCAGTATGCAAATAGAATGATAATCAGCCTCACTATAGCAAACACATGGACAGAGAAAAAGAAAAAAAGCAGTTACATTGTTAGCAATTTCTAATAGAGGACACCTATTGACCCATTTTCTCTCAGAAAGCAATTTGTCCCTCCAAAATAAAACTAATAGGTGGCAAGATGAATGGATTAGAGTGGGCTAGACTGGGTGCACTGTGCCACGAGGCACTAAATCACCAGATTATTAGTTTTATGAGCCAAGCCCATGAGAGAATGATTGCTAATGTTCCCAGAGTAACCAAGGGAAATAAAGGTAATGGAGCAATTTATAAATTCTGATTGGTATACATAGAAAACTTCCAGCCCATCTCCTCTGTTATTTCACTGCCCTCAATAAAATACGCCCCAAGCCACACAAACACAACGGCCAGCTATCAGAATCAATACAATCACAGAACCACGAGTGCTTCTTCTGCTCCTTTGTTATTTTTAGTGCAATGCAATCTGACTTGCTGTTATAAATCAAAATAATGTGGGGAAAGGGCAGGAAAAAACCAAACAATCGCCAACATCAACTTCCATTTCTTAACTTCATTTAGCCCATCTGGGAGGCACACGGATGATGATTCACCAACAGCAAACTCTGCATAGGTGAGCGTTATTGATGACGAAGATGCGCTCTGTCTAAAAATCACGCATCACAATATGTCTGCAGAGCTTCTCAAGATTGTTGCACCCCAACACACACACACACACACACACACACACACACACACACACACACACACACACACACACACACACACACACAAAGCCAGTCAGACAGACAGACATGCAGAGGAAAGGCAAGCCGCTGAGGCAGACAGGTGTTCTGTTTAATCCACCCAGCTCAGATGAATAGCCACCCTTCACTCATCCTGTTTTTGTAACCACAGAAATTTCCATCATACAAACCCAAATCCCTAATTTCCACCTCTTCACAGCTCTCTGATGTTTAAATTGTATGTTGCACCGAGTCCAAATGTAGTCTGAAATGTTCTGCAGATGTAGGCCCCTCTCATGTGGTTCATGAAAGCAGAGATTTATCTGGTTAGAGAGGGCTCGTTGCTTTTGCGGCCACAGCCCGCCTGCCTCATATTGAAGTCGAGGTGGGTGGCCTCAGCGTCTTCCCGTGTCCATTTCTCAGGAGCACAAACAGCACGTATCCTGTGACGTCCTGCTCATATTGTTTTGTTTTAAACAAACCGCCTAATTATAATTTCATTAAAGTCAAGCAAGCTGTGCTCTGTGTAAGCTAGACGTGTGCAGCTCCCGCAGCTTCTAACGTAATTTGAGCCACTGCGGTACTGAAATTCACACCGAAGTCAAGGTGAGAGGAGGCAAAGCAGTTTAGAAAACAATATGGCAAGATAGGAGCTGGGTTATAGCGACGTGTCACCTATCGGCTCTGAGCAGCTCGTCTGTCGGAGCATCTGTGATAGATTTGTTCTGCAGCCTCACGGAGCTGATGTCTTACCATATGCAGACACAGCATACTGTCTCTCTCACAGACACAGAGTACTTGACCTTTCAACAGCAGTGCTGACAGCTCACAAACTCCTTTTGTAAGTGCAAATCTACTCATATACTTTCCACCCACTTCTTGTTTTTTTTTATTTTTAATGGTGAAACTGCATTGCTCACTTGTGCTTTCACTTCCTTGTCTCACAGGTATGAAGTAACACTGTGAACTGTGACAGCACTACATGCTGAGACTTGTCAAGTAAACTAAGTGTTGCTTTTGTGTATTTGATAGTCATTGCTAAGTGGGTGATTCAGCAGGCACAATTCACCGCTGTCCTCTAGCACTGTGTGAATTTTTCAAATGCAGACTCCCACATATGCACACTTTGTAATTCCATACTCCCGGGGGTTGAGACTGCCGGCTCATCTTCACTTCACATTTCCTGTTGTGAAATAACACGCAGGAAAAACAGACCTCAACAAACCATGAGAGCTGAAACTATGTGGGATGACGGTTTTTCAGCTTCTTCTTCCTATGATGATGATTGTTATTTCATTTTAGTATTTTATTCTGATTTTGGCGTGTCGCTTAAATTGAAGCCGCTTCGCTGCTAACCTAAAATGTCAATTCAATTCCACACATCGCTTTCAAGAACCACTGACAGCGGGATGCAAGCTCAGACACAGAAATTGATTTTCCAGTGGATTGATTCCAGCCTGGATCTTGTGCGGATCTTCAGAGAAAGAAGCTGTAATGACACATTCTGTGATCCCACAGTTTCTATACGATGTGGTTAGGTTTTATCCAAATGCGACAAGGCCTGTAATAAATCTTGTCTTACTTCCATCAGATTGCCAGCAGCTGGGAGCTGTCAAGGGAAGCCACCCCAAGCAAAATGTTATTCCAGCTTGTTAGTGTTTGAAGTCACAGCAAGCTGGGCTGCAGAAGCTGCTGCCTGTGGTTTATGGCTTGTGGGGTTGCTCAAGATATGGAGTCTCACTTTCCAAGTCAGGATGTCTCACCGCCATTGAAGCCACAACTGTAGCTGTGCGATAACACAGGCACGTTGAGAAGAAAGGACTTCAGAGCAGATATGTGGTCTTGCCTCAGTGAGTGACAACACAGTATGTGTGCATGTGTGTGCAAGTGTGTGCGTATGTGCGCGCGGGTCTCACTTCTTGTTGTTTTTCCACATCCACCCACTGATGCAGCACAGCAACTACTTGCCCAAACACTATTACTTCCTCTTCTTTCTGCTTTCATTTAGTTACTTTTATCCAAAACAGGTGGATTTTTTTTCATGACACTTGTAAGGGATTTATGGCTCTTTTCATTGTGACAATAGAAGCATTAGACAAGCCAGAAAAAATAGTTTGTATAAAAACTGACGACAGTTGAGCAAATATGTGGAGTAAAAGTGCAATATTTAGAATGTCAAAGCTGCACAAAATAAATATCAGTAATTTACAGCAACTGTAAACCTACGGAGACTCATTCATTTTCACAGGTGCAGAAATTACCATCTAGCATTGCCAACACAGCAATGCTATCGACATAATGTCAATGACAATGTTGTCATCAGTACTTCTACATGTCACACACATGTCAGTTATAATTAGGGCTCCAGGCCTTTCCTCTTGTCTATAAAATATCAGAAAATTGTATTAAAAAATATCCGTTACAGTTTCACAGAACCCAGACAGCACCTTCAACTTTTGTTTTCTCGTTTTAGTCAGCAGTACAATAAGCAAAATTTTCATTTTGCAATCATTAAAGACAATGAAAAGTGGCAAAACCTGCCACTTTTGGTGGATGAATGGCATTTTTGCCTAAAACAAATGTACTAAAATCATAAAACACTTCAACTGAATGCTTCAGCTTATCAGTACAGGTGTAGTTCTAATACCTGACAGTAACTGTTACCTGTGTGCACTCCCTTATTAGGATGAACTCTCCAAAGAAAAGAGGAGTATAGTTGGAACAAAGTACTCTGTGTGAGAATGGCAGGGGAGAATGTGAAAATGTCTCCTATGTACTACCATGAATAAACCATTAGAGCTTCACTGAAGGACACGTAGATACTAATTGGATATGCTTGGTTGATTCTATTACACTGTGAAGATAAGGTTAGGCGGAAAGGTCAAGAGGCCAATGTGATGCTCCGTCTGATTCGGTGATAGTTTGCTCCATTCACCTACCCTGTGCATATGTGATCATGGGACCTGGTACGCGCACACACACACACACACACACACACACACACACACACACACACACACACACACACACACACACACACACACACACACACACACACACACACACACACGACCTGAGGGTCAGCTGTCATGGCTGCTGCTCCAGCTTGTCCCTCAGGGAGAGCAGGTAGACAGGCTATTGATCAGCCAGAGTATTATCAGAGCTGAAGCTGTTTATCACGCTGTCTGCTCTCAGCAGGCAGGCTCCGTCTCTAATGGCCCCTGGTAGGGTGCTCCCCGGCACCTGTCCTTGTCACCCCCACACCCTGAGCATCATTGATCCCGTTGTCACCCGTCCTTGTCCTACTGCGGCCCCATTTTCTGTGGGAGAGTGGCTCCTCCTGTACCATCATCTCTGCAATGTTTTTCATTGGTGTTGTCCTGCTGATTACTTGGTACTTTGTCACAGTGCAAGGTGGAAACAATGATGAGCATATTATCACGCTCCGACCTATCACATTATTCATCCTCTGGGAAGAGGCATAAACAAGAGAGAGTCATTATTTTCCTCTTTAGGAATGTCTTTCCTCTTTTGTTCTTAGTAGCTAAAGGGCTAATCCAGGGAGAGTTTGGGAGAAATTACTGACCCTAATGACATCATTGTGACATAATAAGAGTTATTTTCACATACTAATGAGGCCTCTAAATTAAACAGCAGTAGCACACACATAATTATTGGAGTCATATATGCATCCATTGGCATGTGAGTGAAAAAGTGACTGAACTTCTTGCTTTATTTATAACCTCGGTAAACACTTTCCTGGTGATTTTATGGCTTTGGTGGTTACTTTAAAGTCTTATTTAAAACAACATGATGTTCACATTATAATGGCGTAAAACAGACAATAAAGTAGGGTTTGCTTTGAGACCCAGGAATACCTACAGGATGAGTCTACATTATCCTTAATTTCTGCTCATGATGCCAAAATGCCAAACTTTAAAAGGAGAACCCACAAACTAATAGGTGCTCTCAGGTGGCTGCGTCTTTCTTATATTTACAGTCAGTCAGGTATAATTTACCCATTCCCATGTGGACTACTTTGAACCTATAGCAATGTCACCAGATTTACTCTTTTGCTCCCAATGTTGATAACTGAAAAAGCAAATGTGTCATTTTGGGTCAGAGAACTGACGCTGCTGATTTTCTTGGGAGAACAGTTTAAAGACATTACCCAGCTGTTTTAATTGCTGTATGGGATTATAAATGTGTAAATTTACCCAGTGTTTGTTTTCAGTAAGCTTGTAAGCTGCTTTTAACACTTGCCTTGATAGCTTTTAGCCACATATTGTCCTTGTTTGCAGACAAAGCTAGAGTTTATTTTCCATTAACTGTGGGCTACCTTGAAGCCCTGTATGTACTCACTTGATGGGATAAACCAGTCACACACTATTCGGCAGTGGTCAATATCAGCTCTGTGTACAACAAAGCTGTTACACTGGCCTATTAAAAAGGAGGCAGTAAATGCCAGGCACCAGAAGCTGAGGCCATAAACAAGCCAGTGGACAGTGGTTTTTCAGAGGTCACGCAGAGTGCTCAGTCGTCTGTGGCGGCTGGCCGGGGGAAACAAAGTGATGAGGATTTAATGATATCCAGCTTTGTGGCTATTGATAGCAGAGTCAATGGGCTGCACTGTGGGTGTCTCTCTGATACACAGCAGATTAGCAGCTCTGTGCCAGATGAAAACGTCAGAGATCAATAGGACACAGGGGAGAATCAATAATCGTCCCGCTGCTCTGTGGCTTTCATTTGGTGGATTGCTCTGGTCCTTTATGGCTCACCGTGCTGTCAGCGTGCCATTAACTGCATTCATAAAATATGCATCACAGATCAGTCACGGGCATCATATGTTAATGTCAGCTGCTAATGAATATGAATGCTCTGCTCATAAGCCAAGTCTTTCTCTCATTACATTGCTTTACACCTCGCTGAGCCGGGGGAGCTTGCCTTGGATGAAATGTAAATCACTGCTTTATTGGGGGGAAATGCATGACTATCATACTAAATGCCATCCAGGTGAGAACCAAATATACTCCTCTTGCAGTAGATCAAATTCTCAGTGAAGGCAATAGTCTTGTAAAAGTGCGAGAAATGAGTGCTCTAATTACAGCATCATCACAGACTCTAGGACAAGGAAATAACAGAGAACATTCAGTCATGTCCTTAAAACTATAATCAGCATTACCTGGCTTGTCGCGCTTCATTATAGTCCAGAGATCTTAGATTAATTAGCATTATTGTGCACAGTGAGTGAGAGAATTGGACAGTAATTACATTAACCTTCTGGATCACACCTTGTCTTTTTACAAGACGTGGCTGAGCAATAAAAGATTGCTGCAGCATAGATGATTACTCTTATCCTTGACAGTGTCTGCCTTCCAAATTGATCCAATTAGCCATTCAGGGCTAATTTAATTACTTAGGGCTGCTATAGCCTCTCTATGTTTCTGTCCTTGCCACCAGGATAATTATAACTCTGAGCTCTGGAACAGATTATCTTTAGCACATGCATGAAGAAAGCAAATTTAATCTGATATGGGAAAACATGAATTAGCCGTCCCTCTTAAAGCAGCTGAATGCAAGCAAAAATACCTCTCTGTCCTGGTTTCCCGGGTATTAATGTGCTCTATAGTGAGGTTTTTCTTCAGTGCAGACTGAACCGAGCAGGAGAAGATAGCGAGTCTTTGTCACAGTTATCAGTCTCAGAAGTCTCTCGCTTCCCCAGAATATCAAATATGTGAAAAAAAGTATGTTTCATTTTATACACTAATGAAGGTGAGAGCCGGTTCATATCAAAGAGCATATCCATATGATTAGTATGCATGGGGCAGGCTCATAGTTGATATAAGGTGAAACCGTCTTCATGCACACAGAGTAATCTCATCTGCTTCACTTTGAGCACAGCGGCGGGACGTCGGGCACGTACCAATCTTCTCTGCTCCAGGGACAATACGAGTTTGAGAAATGAGAGGTGGAAGCCACAGCGTTGCCAGCTACATCCATAATTGGCAAAGTGAACAAAATGAGAATGAACTCTGGGCTTGGTTTAACTTCGTTGTAATTAAGATGAAATTCACCAGTCATTTAAACTCACAAATGGACGTTTGACAGAAGGCCAAGAGCCTATTGAAATACTATTGGCGTGCAGTTTCGAAATTCATCTGTCTTTGCAGAATGGAACAGGGGCTATTCAAGTTTCTTTAATCAGCATTCAGGATTGAGATTCCAGTAGAAGTCTGAGTCAAGGTCAAATGGGACTATCAGAGAAAGCAGACAACATGTACAATGTAATTAGATGCATATTAAGCTGGAGTGTGCGCGATAGAAGCGTGTCTTTTCGCTTTATGGATGAAAGAGAAACTCATTTGCACAATATATCTTCTGCCATATGAAAACTAGCATGTTAACAAAAAAGAAAAAAATGCCACAGAGATCCACAGGAAACAAATCTGTTGAACCATACATCGGGAAAACGTGTCTCAGTTTGTATTTCTGTTGTATCTGCTCATCTCTCTGTGGATTTGATTCATGAGCATGACATATTAGATTCAGTCCAAGTTTGGGAGCTAATGAGTTGAAGCAGATCCAGAGACTCGGTGTTCACAACAGCCAGTGGGAGCCACATTAAAGACAGCCTGTTCACAGCTTTGCTCCTACTACACGGGCATTCTTCTGGGCTTGCGTGTGAATCTCACTCAGTCATGAACAGAACGTATAAACACAGCTTTAATCAGGGAGTTGTTTGGGGAGAGTTCTTTGAATCTGTATTTATAACACCAGATCAATGAGGACCCCTGCTTTGAGTCATGTCAGTTGATAAAAAGGAGGATTTACATCAAATATTCATATCCAGTTTCCCTAGAGGATTTAACACCACAGCCAACCACAAACAGAACACAACCACAAAACTGCATTCTCTGTGAAGCTGCTCCAGATTGGGGCCTTGTGTAAGGACGGCTACAAACTGCAGTGATTATCAACAAAGAGCTGCTTTATGTTTTGAGAAGTAGAAAAAAAAGGGCTCTCTTTCTGTCCTCCTACCCAACCAGTAGCATTTTAAACACGGTGACACTGCAATAATGAGGCAAACTCGCCTTTCTCGTCAGATGGATTTTGTCATTGTTTCATGAAATTAAGAGTTACTTAAGAGTGGACATAGTCTTTTAAGAGCAACAGCACCATAAACATCAAATGATCACTATATTACTAACGATGATAAAGTTTCAGGAATTTGAATGTTTGATGTTACCAAACATCATGTGTTTTTAGTGAATTTGCTTTTTTTTACTCAATGTAGTTGTCATATTCAATAATTTATTCATTATTTATTTCTGATTTATCCACCTAATGAAGGCCTACATTCCCCAAATACATACATTTAGATCCTTTAAAGACCCCACTGGATGCTAACAAATCAGAGCCCCGGTGTTTCGTGGCCATTTAAAACAAAGCAGAACCAACACAAGCATACCCGTGCAAGCCATTTTAATCTTTTAAAATGTTTGATGGTATTTGCTTGAAAGTGAAAGCAACAAGTACATAATTATCTGTCTAATTAAGCTGCCAAAACACAAGCACAGTGCTGGAGCACCTCTGAAACAGTGAGTGCACCATTCATTAGCATGTGCTATAAGCTTATTAATCATCTAACAGCCAATTAGCACACTGTTACCATTTGCAGTGGGTGTGTAAATAAATTCCTGGGTTAATTTCTTCCTCTGATAATAAAGGGAACATTATGAAAATTAGCTCTGTGACTATGTAAATGATCTATGTCGTTAATTGCATAGCAGCGATAGATGTTTGCCATGAACCAGGCTGGTGATGCAACAAATATTTCCCGGGCTGTTAGAGAAATTAAACGGGTAGCTGCTGATTCCCTGGAGGAATCCACAAGCTACAATAATGACATTTACCCAGCCCTCTGGCACACTGATAATGACAATGTCGCTGCTTGGCAGCAGGCCAGTGGGAGGTGAGGGCGATGGCGTGGGGCTGGCAATCATCTCCGAGAAAGACAGACACACAAATATGTGCACACACACACACTCACACACTGGCCACACTGCCAGAAAAACAGTGGGCTTTAAAGACTAAATCAGCTCTTGTATCACCCACTGGTAATTAATAATAATTGCTTTCTAATAAGGGCCATGCCATTAGCAAATTACCTCTCTACTGAAATGCAACCACAGTAGAACATGCTGTTATTGGAAATGGAATCTAATGGGATTCACTTGACCAAAATAAAGATGTGTGCACGCGCACACACACATACACACCCAAGTGCACACACACACGCACACTAAATTCATTGAAAACAAACGATGACCACTCACAGCTAATGGAATTAGATGCATAATGCATTACGACTGTCAAAATAATGTCATCACTTCCAGAGACATCAGACTGATGCTGAATCGCTGTGCAGCTCTGACAGCAGAACTGAGGGGGGATTTCACTGCTGACGTTTCCCTGACAAGTGAGAGATGTTTGGATGTTAGACAAACAAAGAGCAAGGTGGGCTCGGTTTCCCTTTGCTTGATCTCCACCAGCACACCACCTACCCCACCCCATGTTCTGGCTCTGTGATAAATGCTTCAAGCTGGTCTTAACCATGCGTGTGACAGAAGAGGAAATGGAGGCCAGTGCAGACAGACAGGATGAATGGAGCGTTTACTTCGGGTGGCTTCCATAAAACAACCTTCCATGCAATACTACCCCTGTGTTGCTGACAATGTCTGGATACTGGCTGTGCAGCTCAGGCGCTTTGGCAAATACACCCAGCATGGCCGACCGGATGAAGTTAGGCTTCACTAATGCCAAGAAGAAGAAAAAAAAGATTGAGGGTATGGATTGATCTGCCCCTTAGACAAGTTCTAAACTTTTCTTTTTGTGTACGGTCATGTTATTATCATGTGCTTTCATCAAAACAAGAGAGCGGCCTGTGTCGTTAAGCGAGTGTATGTAACTGTTTGGACCACAGCGATTTTGTCACACTGTTCGAATGTTCCGAATTAGTGTCCAACTATCAGCTGCTTAGCCCTGAATTCTCACAGTCAGCCTCCCCCCCCCTGCCCCTTCTGCTATCCAATCAATTAACACACACGTAATACCAGGCCTATTAGAGTCAGCCAAAACTTTCTCAGCCCTGTCATCTGCTGTTGGAACAATTGCTTAATATAACACCAGACTCGAAGGAGCACTTACCAGGATCCAATCTTCTGAATCAATAACAACAGGCAGGCTATATTGTTTCAAACAAGGAAACCGTGGGGGATGAGAGGGAGAGAGAGGGAAAGAGATGGGAGGTGGGTCAATACAAGTGCTTGGGTTTAAGAGATGCTGGCTCAGCCGTAAACACACGCACACACCCACACCCACACCCCCACACACACACACATTCTGCTCTAAAGTACCACTATTCTCTGACATGGATATGAGTACCACTTCCTGGGCAGAGGGGAGGGCATGGGGTCTGGGTGTTGTTGAGGTCTGAGAAAGGACGTGGCCTCTCACCAGGCCTCTCCACGACTATGAGAAAAGCCGTGAGGTTTAACCTCTGATCAGTAACACAAGAGCTAAAGGGCAGCAGCTTGAAGGGAGACACTGTGTGACTGTCTACAGCCTTTGTCAGCAGCACTGTGGGACACCGTCAAGGAGTGGCAGCAGCGGTGGCATTTAGGGTCAGGAAAGATTTCATTTTCTTGATGATAATTCTTCAGGAGCTGTCCATCAAAGTTGATGAAAATTTAAATTGTGCTGTGAGCAGATGATGAGAAAGGCATTTGCCATCCACATAACATAAATGTCACAGTCTCGCTAGCATAACAATGACAGGGCAAAGCCACCCAGCCGAGCTAATGGAGAGCATTTTTCTAGTAAGTGAAGCTGTTGCCTCCCTAGGGCCTGTCAATGTCAGAGCTGCATGGATCGCATCATTTCCTGTGCCAGCAGGGTGAGCTGGCTGGAGACACCACAAGGTATCGATCTGTCTGTAATCACACAAGCAGTTTTGGCTTCAGAAAAACTTCATCCTGAAGTGCTTAGCTTTAAGAAGAGGATCCAATTTCTTTCCACAGTGCAAGACAGGGCTGAAGGAAGGAAGGTGGGAGGGAGGGAGAGAGATACGGTGTCAATGATCTTTATTCGAGGCCTGACACAGAAGAGCAGACAGATATCGACATGATGCCGTCTGTCATCAGCAGTGGAGGCCTAAATCTGCCCCTGTATGATCCAGTGGAAACACTTGCATGAAAGCGCAGCAGCAGTGCTGAATGTTTTAGCCCACAATCGAATAACCAAGCCTTACAGTTAGGAATGGGAATCAAGAACCGGCTCTTGTAGAAAACTGGTTCCCAGCAGTCATTTTTTCTTGGAATTGTTAGTCTGCCTGCTTATCGATTGTGCTTATCAGTTCTTGCACTTGCAATTGGCTGATTTCAGTTTGCATGTCAGAGGAGGAAAATAACAATGTAGTCTAGAGCATGAATGTGGACTTTTTTTATTGCACAAAAGCACGAGATAAATGGTAAAGTGAAAAACTGCATCCAGGACAGAAACAACCCCATTAGGCTGCTATGTTTGATCCACAACATGCAATTAATTTGCACAAATCTCTCTTTATTTCTCTTTATTTCTGCTTAGTAATGGTAGTGACTCTCAAAATGGAGCCAATGACAACCCAATGACAATTCATAAGAGAATTAATCAATTCTGATCAATTCCCATCCGTACTTGCAGCACAGTAGCTGATGTCAAAAACAAAATTGAGAAATGGGAAGCCACAATTCTGCAATACTGAGCCTAGAGAGCGCTTTCTATTCATACTTATGCATTTCTTAAAAAAAAACAAATAAATCAAGTATCTGAATGACTTTGACAAATCGAAAATTTATATGAAATATTTAAAAAGCAAGGTGTTTTTTTATGGAAGGAACTGGAACTGTCTATTTTGGGATCAGAAGAGGTGGTCTTAACTAACAGTGAATGGGTGAGTGATCACACCTGCATCTTTGAATGAAGTCAGCGAAGCTCGATGAACAGAAAAAGGATCGAACGAGAGGCTGAGGAAACAGGTGAAGAGGAGGTGTGAACCACAGCATCTTCCTAGAAGAAGTGCTCATTTCTGCCTCTCGTCTTACTTCTCTTTGATGCCTTTACATGGAAGTCAGACTCCAATCTGACTTCAAGTCAGTGTGTGAAAACTGATTTGTTTAGCCTTACTTTGCTTTTACGCTCCTGCCTATAAATAAAGATATACGAGAGGAAATCTGCTCATAAATACTCTAAAACGGATTTTTAAGTGTGAATTGAAAACAAACCAAATAATATCATTACACCTCACTCATTCAAGTCAGGGAACAAAGAAAAACAAAGCTTTAAAATGCATAAAGGAATCTTTAAAAGACAAACCTGACTAGATATTAGCTCACATGTGCAGCGGACCAGCCGCCTGCTGACAGACAGACAGACAGGCAGGCGGCTGTCTGCTCCTCTATGGCTGCTATCAAAAAGCACACCATGACTTCTTCCAGCTTACAGCATGCTACCTGCATACGTCCCCACAGTTGCCATGGTAATAGAGAGTGGCGTAAGTAGTGCTGGGCCAACCACAGACATCAGAGCAGCTGTTAAGCAGAAACATCAGACGACTGCTGGCGGAGGTGATTTATTAAGCCCATGTTCAAAGTCCATCTGAACCATAACAAGCCTATAAGCATGCAACGGATCGAATACATTAAACTGGTTGAGAAAACCCTCTCGCTCTTCATTAGAGTGTTCATATTACATTCCACCATGCAGGGAAGCGCGAATGAAAGGACAAACAATATAGTGAATAAAAGAAAGTGGGGTGTGCTCACAATCAAGCCCACATCTTTTTTTTCATTCTTTTTTTTTTTTTGGAGCGTATCATATTTATGCACAGAGTGAGCTATAATTTGCTCATAAATAATTGACTTCTCCTGTGTTAAGATCTCAGGAGACCCTTTCTGTTTATTCACTGCATGGCCTTTGCAGCATGCATAGCATATTAGCCTTTCAGAAATGTCTTGTCAGGTCTGCCACTGGGCTGCGCATAGACACTCCTTTCCAGAACACCTTTCCCTGAATAATAACCTTCAACTAACCTTTAAAACACGGTGAATAATTTCAATTCTATTTTCATATCAATGGCTGAGTCAAGCCAGGCAATTATCTTTTATCCATATACTTTGCTGTCAGTGGAGAGAATAATAAAGTTTTCCCTTGTGAGGAGCTGGAGAATGAAGAGAGAGAGGGAGCCAAAAAGGCAGAGCAAGATGCTGGAGATGCTATCTAAAGACATTAATGTTGCAATGAATTATTCAGTAATGACTACAAGATCTGTCATAAAAAAAGGCTCTGCTAACATCTGCACTGTGTTCTGAGGGGGCTGAGCAGAGCAGGGGCACTGACGCCAGAACGCCTCTGAAGATAAACATGACAAATTGGCAGATCATCTGTTCAATTAGGATTGCGGAGCAGGTGCGTCGGTGAGGTGTCTCTGCCACGGGATGACACAGTTACCAAGCCAAATCAGAGGCATGATGGGAAATACCTTGTTTGTGTGACAGTGATTTAGAGCAAAGCACCAGAAGGATACCCCATTAAAAAAAAAAATTGGATATTCCCCTTGGTACTCATTAAAATTCGACTGCAGACGGCACCCTGCCCCTCTCCCCCTCTGTTTCATCACTTCATCCTTCTGCTTTTGGCTCCTCAGCTGCCTTGACTGGACCTTCCAAGATCATTTCTTATTAATCCATAAAACATACTGCACTGGTGATTGGATTGAAGAGAGCAGTGGAGCAGCAAAACTTGAGATATGGAAAAATATCACACATTTTGGCGAGCAAGCAGGCGGGGAGGCAGGCAGGTTGGGGTTGGGGCGGGGGCGAGAGGAGAATAAGTGGTGAACAGGGAATGGGCTGCATGTGTGAGAGATGATGCTGGGGGTGTGGGTGGGTGGAGATTGGGGGGTGGGGGGCATCATTGAGGCAAAGGAGGGAGGGGAGGTATAGAGAGAAGCGGGGAGATGGGAAGAGGGGGGAGTCGGGGTGCAAGCAAGAAACATGTTTTGAAATATTAATCTGTGGTTTTGGCCGTGGGCTGGTGCACAGAGATGAAAAAATGCAGGGGAACCTTTGAAGCGAGGGAATGTTCCCCTGAATTTGTGAAGCAGGCGGTGCACAGACGGCCATGTTGGTGGAGAACAACTGGGGCAGGTGCAATGTTTCTGAGAGCCCTCATCTCCACTCTATCCTAAACGGCTTATTGGTGCAGTGTGTGTTTAGAGTGCTCCCTTTTCTCGGCTCTGACACAAATGAGATGAGTGTGGTACAGTCTCTTAATCCCCAGTGTCTTGTAAAGCCTTTGAAAGGAATACTTACTGCGGCATAAACTATCGTTCACCGTCTTCAAGCAAGCACAGGCCCCGCGCTCCTAGGGAAAAGACATCTTCCTACACACACTGGCTCTAGCATCATCAAACTTAAGTGAAGAGGTAAAGTGCATAACAGGATATCACAGGATCTTACTGAACCCTAATGACCTGCTGAAATCCTGCTGAGGAACTAATAGATTCAGCACTCTGTTGTGACTGCCCTGTGTGCCTGTTATAACCACGGCCCACTTACTCACAGCCCTGTGTAGCTGAGCGGCTAGCCGCATCACCTCTCAGTGGTATCACACATTCCCAGTCTCAACACAGGACCAAACATGTGCCACAAACCACAACGCACTCGCACACACACAAAAGCAGAATGAAGATGTCTGCAAAAAAAAAAAATGGCAAAAAGTGAAGGCTCATTAAACACGAAAGAAAAAAATATCTCATTTAGGTGGATAACTTAATATGCAGTCCTCAAATTTACCACAGCAAACACATCCACTATGAAGACAATACATTAAAACACTTTGAAAAATCACATTGGGAAAAGTCATCATCATTAAAGCGTACTCAGGCTAAGTATCTTAGATGAATTATGCTCCCTGCATCAAAAGACAGCAGGAATAACATTGAGAGTGTGTCCTTTTTGTTTCTGTTCTCTGCCAGCACCCTGCTGGGAAACTTGAAATTACCCTCTGTCTGGCTATTCTCCACTAATAATAATGATAAAGTTTTTTCTGCCTAATTATGCAAAGAACTCTCAATTAGCATAACTCGTCCTCTGTGTCAGTACAAACAGTAGAACACCCCACGGGCCCATGATGGTTTCATTCTCAGCCTGTTTTTTTATTATTATTATTATTCTTTCTTCTTCTTCTCTTTTTTTATTTCCTCTTGTGAGCTAATGAAGATGTACCTTAATAGAGATAGTTGTGGAGGAGTAGGAGGAGGGGGTGGTGCAGGTGCAAAGGAACTGCTGTAGGAGAGGATGCTGTGTTTAGCATGCTGCCCTCTGCAGGCCTCCCAGAGGGACTGCAGTGGTGTAAAAGCAGGCCCGCAGACTCAGTGGAGAGGCAGTGACACGCACTACCTCTCACACAGCCTGCAGCTAAGATTAAAGATGTATGTTTAGGGCAGATCAAATAGCATGCAAAATCCACAGGCCCACAGAGAGAAAACAACACATTAGGAAAGATTTTTAATAAAATCATACATACTATTTGCTCAAGGCTTTTGTTTGAGCCTGGAGTCACATGGCGGCTGATAACGTCCATCAAGCTTGCAATCGTCAAAAGAAACAGGCCTCCTGAAAACCAGAGCTACTATCTGAGATTTGTGCATTTTAAGGACAATGCCGCCCCACAGGGAAACCCTGAAAGGAAGCTCAAACAAATGATGTCTGGTGTAAGATCTTTTTCATGTAAATGTATAATGGTGTGCTGCCACTAGAAGATGGTAATCAGGCCTTACAGACTGACATAAGTGACCCCTGGGACTCAAAGGTGTCATATATAGTTTTTCAGAAACGCATAAGAGTGTGTGAGAGTGAAATAAGACATTAGAAGCTGAGCGAACACAGGCGGGGAGGTGTGTATTATGTACTGCTGAGTGCTGATGAAAGTGCCTGTAAGTCCTTAAGGGTTTGGCAGTAAACACAGCAAACAGACAATCTCCAGAGAGCCCCATCACCCCCCTCCTCTTCTCTCTCCTCCTCCTCCAATACTCTTTGAGTGGGAACACCATTAAGACCACACTGAGAGCGGAGACAAAGCATTTTCTTAAAAAAGGGGGGAAAAATCAAACCAGATGTCAGTAAACCTTGAATAGATCCACAGCCTCTGCTGACTTGTGCTCTATCGAGTCTCGTCAACACTGAAAGAAGTCACAGCTGAAGGTGTGAAGTGGACACCGAGCCACCACATGACACAGTGATATCTAATCAGTGAACAACGTTTTGACACCTCAGCAGCACTTCAGAGCGCCTGTGTCGGCTCAAGTGTCCACATTTCTGCTCAGTGGGGGTTTGGCTCGGTCAGAAAATCACACACACACACACTCATAGAGGCTTGAACAATGAGCAGGGCGTAGCACTGTTTCCTGTGAGAAGTGGAGATAAAAGGTCAAATGATAGCGTCAGGTTAGACGTGGCTTTGGGGTCCGGCCCTCTCTGAGATCGGTGAGACACATTAGAGGGACATGTTTTTCCATCACCTCATCGCCTTGTGAAATCCTCTCCCCTCCTTACACTCCATCGCCTCAGGCCCTCTCTGAGAGAAAGAGAGAAAAAGGGAGAGAGAGAGAGAGAGGCTAGAGTGAGAAAGGGAGAAAGTGTGTGTGAAAAAGAGAGAGAGAGAGAGGATTTCATAAATGCCTTCATCATTTAAACGGCTGTGCTGTCGCTGGAGTGCAGCATGAATAATTCAGCGAGACTGCTCCTTCTTCAAACAGACAAATAGAACAGGATTACGCCTCCACAAAACAAACGGTAAACACCACAATCAAAACAACAGAATTAATTAGGTAATTAGGGAGACAAAATAAATGTGAAATAATGATAAACTCTTCTGAGACCACAGCTGCAACTCGGTTACAGTACGCAAATATGCAGATTCGAGAGTTCAGAATATATTACGGGCTCAGAAGGATTGTTTGGAATGAATGGCACTCGCAACCATTTTTAAAGAGATGAGATTCGACGCGTAATCCACATCCAAGCACGAGGAGGAATTTCAAAGGCGTATTTGTAAGAAAGCCTCGCACAAACCTATATGAAGCCAATCAATCACTGGTGATGAATATTCAAAGCCATCATGAGTTGATCATCACGCAGCGAGCGTGCTGATTACTTTTAAACCCTGGGAAAAATTGACTCGTGCTCTTATTAATGCTTGTACTTGAAAGTTGAACGAGATTATAAGGCTTGTCTGTCAAGAATTTATTTGTATATACACAGTGACACCATTGAGTGGGAACAGGGGGAAAAAAACTGATTTGGGGCTTACATAACTGAAGAATGAACAGCAATCCAGCTCAAGGATTTGTAGTTCATTTGCAGCCCGGAGTTAAGAAGGCCTTTATCTCCTTCTCATTCCAGCTGGAGTATTTCAGCGCTCTATAGCCGATTAAAAGTGTAAGCAAAGACAATCCTTTCTCATCTCGGAGAAATCCAGCCATGAAGAAGGAGTGACAAAAGCGTGCGGAAAAGCAGGCCCACAGAGAATTCTGTTTGCCTTGTGATCTGGAAAGGTCGGGGCTAAACTTTGTGCTAGCAGCAATTAATGTCTACAACTCATGCACAGGAAGTGCAGTTGACATCCTCTGGCTTTCATCGCATGACAGACTCTGGCACCGTGAAGGGGGGGGGGCTTAGGTAAATACGAGCTATCCATTTCAAGCAATATTTAAATCACATTTCCAAATTGCAGCCCTTGAACAGCAGTTTAGAGCACGATGAGGAGGTGGAGGCATAATGACAGCTTCTCGGGGGTTTATTGAAAGTGATGAATGCTCAGAAGAGGGGATTGCTCGATGTGAATTCATGAATTTGAAAGAGATTATTTAAGCAGAGATCAATTTAAAAGTCTTACAGCTCAGCACTGATGCAATGTTTCAAGGGCTAAAAAAAAATAAAATAAAAAATACGGAGCACCACCAAAGTGAAAAAAGCATCCCTTGAACAGGATGAACGGTCCTTTTGCCGCTGCAGCAAATTAGCTCTCTAAATCTGATAATGCTTCCATCCAAACTAGTTTCATCAGCACAAGCAAGGCAAGACGGGCCATGACACACTAGAGTGGAGAGACATTGTGTGGATACAGCTCGGCTTAATCTACCCACTGGATATGCAGCAGCAGCAGCAGCAGCAGCAGCACGTTATGATGGGTAAGCAAGAGGGTGAAAAACAAGTCTTGATGTGGACCAAAGCAGAAGGGGTCACAAAAATAAGGAACAATCGGCAGCTGTTATGCCTCAGAGTGACTGTGAATTTACTACCAAACTGCCTCTAAACTGCTGGGACTAACTGCATTAGCCACCGCTGAATACAAACCCCCGAAGACAACATTAAAGGCTCAACAAGGCAGACTGCTATACGGCCGAGCTATCAAAAGACCACAGAAACAGATCCCCTGTGTCAGAGGAAAGAAAGGAAAATACATCACTAATAAACGAACATGTGATGCAAAGAAGGGGGAAAAATCTGGGACAAAAAGAACGTGGCGCACACATTTCGTGCGAGTCAAATGGAATAGTGAATGAGGAGCTGCTGCTGCTGCTGTCCTGCAGGGGCAGGGTGGCTGTTTTTCTACAGCAGCACATCCCCATCTATGCCAGCATTCATTTACTGATCTCATTAATATCCCCACTCTAAGGAGGAGGGAGACAGCAGCCGTGAAAAAGCCTCCCCCCCACCTCATCTCCTCCTCCGCCTCCTCCCTGCATCCTTGTGCCTGTTCCACCGGGTCCCCCTCCCTCTCTTCTCATCTCCGCCTCTCTGTAGTTCAGTAATTGGGCTCAGCTCATTGTTATTCAAAACCCTGTAGAACCAATTAGCTACAGACCTCCTGACCCTGGGTTGCTATGTAATGGTGCAAGCTAAAGACTCTAAGTGAGGAAGCCAAGAGCAAAGGTTTTAAATTCCTTTAGTTCCTGATTAATAATCCTGTCAGGACGATCAGAGACATTAAAGAGAAACTCTGGTTCGGCTCCTGCTTTTATGGCTTCTCCCTCATTTCTTGGCTGTCTATTAAAGCTTAATGATGCCGGGGGTCGCGCTCTCTCTTCTGTCTTGTCAGATAAATGTACAGTTAAAGGGATTATGAGGAATCCTGATCCTCCAGCAATCTGGGACAAAGCAGCCCTGTGACCCTGCGGGGAGGTAGTAAAGGGCAGCATGGGAGGATGAAGAGAGGAGCAGCTAGGCCAGCAGAGACAGGGGTGGCGTGGATAGTGGACCGAGATGTCCGGCTTCCCCTTAAGGATAGAGATGAAAGAGCTTGGTCAGATAAAAACCTGGGGAGGAAGGGAGAGATGAGAGGGATGCAGATAACACCCTCATGCAACATTGATGAGGAGAGTGAATGTAAAGGAAGAGTTGCGGTGGAGGCTGCCCAGACAGCCTGCTGCTACAAGTGATTTGTTTAGAGAGTGCCGTTGTTTTAGTGCAACAATAGTTTGCCACAGAGGAAACAGTAACTAATCAGCTACCCGCCACGGTTGTTTATTTACGCCTGGTTCAACGAGCCATTATTATAAGAGCGTATATCCATAAAGGCTTTTTGTGTAACACGTAATACCATGGCATGCTGAGGCTGAATTTGAATAACAAACAGCTCTCCAGTGATTTAAGTGGCTTTAACAGGGGACACTTCAACCAGTATGTGAAAGGTGTCACTTACACTAAAGAGAGAGAGCAATCACCAAACTTCCCACATGTCTGAAAAGTTTGCATATGTTCAAATTTCAGCCTTACAGCCCACAATGTAACTGTTTTGATTTCTGCTCCCTTTCTCAAAAAGTCTGAATCGGGGGAGTCAAACTTTAGATCCAAGTTATGCAGATCCTTGGCTGACGTTGGTGTGGTAAGGCAAGACTGTAAGCACTTAAGACACTCTCACTTTCATAACATTCTCCATGCACCACAGGGCCTCCTGGTGCAAAGCTTTGTGAAAAGTCCACAAAATATCTCTACAATTTCTCTACATTTGTGAAATTTCTATTGGAAAACCATTATAAAACTCAGTGAGTGTTGACTGCTTAGCACCAAATAATGGACAGACAGAAAGGGTAAGCAGCTAAAGACACAAACATTTGCCTCACAAGTGACCAAAAAGAGTGTATTGGGGGGTGGGGGTGGGGGGAAGCAGGCGACTAAACGGATGCTAACATTGCTCAGTGTCTGCTGGATGGTTAAAGCATACAAGTTTGTCCCAAAAATGAGTTATTGCAAAAAATAACCATTTTTTTAGCTTCCCTGTTGAACACAGCTCAGATCTTTCGAATCGTTCTGCTCAGCTTAAAGATGGCAAAATTGGGAAGCAACAAGCTCGGCTCTGTCCAGGGGTGAAATTCCTATCTGACACAGACAGCAAGTGCCGATATTACATTAAACAATACACAGCTGAACTAGGTAAATCAGATCCTGAACTATTCATAACCCCAAATGTATTTTTTACAAGCTTATTGATGGCCTTTCTAGCTGTTGGTCTCAGTTTACACAGCGAATAATTGCATCAAATCCTCACAAGGCACAGAACCAATATTTCCAAGTCGATCCATATAAGGCCAGTAACTTGACTTGTTTGTGAATAATCATCTGTAGGTCATTTTTCGTTTCTTTTCTTTTTTTGCTGCGCTCACACCTGTTTTCTGAAACTCATTTGGAGGAGTTGTGGTGTTTGCATTCCTGGTGCTGGAGTGCTTATTTGGTCCAATTCTCCAGGCTTGGCTGAGAGTTTTGGGAGGATTCATACGAGGTCCTGTAAACACTGGATGCTTAAGGCCCTCAGACACTGATGCATAGCCTCCCAGGCTGCTATAAATCCTTTTACAACAAACTCCATAAAGCTCTTTGGTGCCTAAATATTTATGGTTGCCTGAGTTTCCCTTGAGGGTTGTTTTCTGTCAAAGTACCAACAACACTAAGTCATGTGGAGCGACTCCAGACATCTTATCTGGGAGTCAGGGTAAAGGGCCTGGTGGTCTTCCCATCTCCACCAGAGGAGGAACACATAGGAGGAAAGGGCCACTAATGAGCACTTCTCCCTCCATCACTTCTCCTCACTGGCCTCCTCTGTTAGTAGACTCAATTGACCCGCCAAACAAACATACTGCTGCGTGACCTCTGCTGACCAGACAGACAAACAAACAAACTTTTCCGTGTCAAAACTACCAAGCCCATCTCTATCAGGGACCACAAGGCAGTCGATGTCGGACAAACATGCTGGAAATACCAATGCACAGAAGACAATAACGAACATGACAGGCTGTAACTCGACCTGCCTGCTGCGTGACTCGGGGAGTGGGGGAGCAGTCAGACGGCGTTATTGTGGTGTGCACCATCAGCGTGGAGACGGAGACTCGTGGAGGCTTGGGAGTAGATGCAGGTGTGCTGACGGTGAATATTCTAGGTGAAATCTGTAATTTAGCCTGTCGCAGTGTTGCTGCCAGCCACTAAACACAGTGGCTCCTTGAAACAAGTGTCTCTAAAAAAGCAGCAGTGGGCCTGATGAGTCCTCAAGCATCCTTCCCAGCGCTGTGATTACTGACGTTTACCCTCTTTAATATGTGTAATTCCCATTTTCTCTGATTCATGAGTAAGGGCCCTCAGGGGGACCACACTAAGTGGCAGTCTGCCAAAGCCCTCCTGTTGGAAAGGCTCTAAGTCACTTCTCTCTCCACAGTTAGATACAGCGTGACAGTTACAGGTTGTCTCACCCACCTTTATTATTGTTATTTACTTCTTGGAACGCCGATGAAAGCTTGATTATACAATGTCTAATGTTTTGTGCTTCACATTCAGGTGTCACACGGTTTTAGTTGATGACTGCATGCCTATAAAAGGTGCTGGAAAATAGAAACATGATCATTTGCAAACGCTGGCTTTCCATGTGCGGCAAAATGCTACATTAGAACCCATATAATGACCAGAGTGCTTAGAGTGGCCAGGATAACCGACCACAGAAGGCACCACAATATGCATTTCCCTAATCTATTTTTCATTATGCCCATATGTAGTGAGCACATTTGTGGTCTTATGTAATTACAGCAGTCCTGCAGAAATAGCACATTTGTGAAGGTTGTAATGCTAAAATGATCAGCAGTAAAAAATAAAAATAAATCATTGGGACTAAAGTTTTTTTGGCCTGGGAGGCATCCGGGGTTTACTTTGTTTTTACAATAAATAAGAAAAATATGTACTCAGATTTATGCATTTGGCTGAAAATGGGCCTTAGACAGGCAGAGCTTCTCGGAAGTAAAGGAGGTTCAGAAATCTGCAAAAAATGTCATCCACGAATTACGGAACAATTTCAGAATAATGATCCTCAATGTAGGATTGTCCAGACTTTGACAATCTCACCATCTACAGTCCACAATATCATTAAAATATTCTGAGAATCTGGAGAAATCTGTGTGCACAAGGAGCAAGGCTGAAAATCCTAACCTTCGGACCTCCGGGCCTTCAGGCAGCACTGCATTAAAACAGACGTGATGTCGGTCATGAAAATCTCTGCATGGACTCAGGAACACTTTCAGAAATCACTGTCCATGAACACAGTTCACCGTGTCATCCATAAACAAGGCTGAAGCTCTATCACACCAACAAGAAGCTGTGTATGAACCATTTGAAATGGACTGAAGCAAAGTGGAAAACGTCTGTGGTCAGACAAATAAAAAATGTTTAAATATTTTTGGAAGCGGGAGAGGGACCATCCGGCTTGTTATCGGCACTCTGTTTAAAAGCCTGCATTCCTGATCGTATGCATTTGTGCCTTCGAAATTGACAGCTCGCACATTTGGGAGGGCACCATCAGTTCTGAACGAAATACGAAATTCTATCTTTGCATATATGCTCGCATCCAGATGACATCTTTTTCAAGAAAGGCCTTGCATATTTCAGCAAGACAATGCTAAACCGCAAACTGCATGACTTGAAGTGTCTTGCCCAAGGACACGACGACCGAGACTGACGGATCCGGGGCTCGTACCGGCAACCTTCCGATTGCGAGACGAAGTGCCAACTCTTGAGCCACGATCGCCCCCATTTTAGACAGCGCCCCAACTTTTTAAATTTGTTTAAATTGGGTTTATATAATGTATTATGTCACATTACATTAAAAAACATATAATACATAATAAATAATAAGAGAAGCTCAGTAATAGGTCAATATAGTACTATTATTGAGTTTCTCGTTCTTCCTAGCAGGAGGTTTTCTTCATCTTCGCCACGAGAGAGAATGTGAGAGGTAGTTATTCCGTTTAATTCCCAGTTAGTATTCTTTTCATCTCTGGGTTAGAGAGTGTGCTGCAGGCCCAACACAGAAGGCTCACTGTTGGAGAGCAGCTACATGATGACAGACCCACCAAGAATGTTACCCTGACCGCCATATGTAATACAGCACCAGAGTTCCCTTATTAAGGAGTGAAATAATTTCCACCAAAGTGGTTGGTGGTGCTGACAGCTCAGATTAATGCTCTCTGTAAAACAGCCAGAATAACAACTGCTCCTGCACGCATCGTGAAAACTAGTACGTTTGACTGAGGGAAGCCTGCCAGCTCTACAAATTCATGCATATTTGGGTCTGTGAACATCTGCCAGCGCAAATAATTTATGCTGTTCTCTCAGCTAAGGGGCGATGAATCCCCTCTGAAAAGTTTTCTCCAACTTCTACAGTAAGGCTGAGTGTGCCCCGCTCCTCTCCCTCCCCTCCCTCTTCTCCCTGGTGTGAAGTGGTGCAGACACACGCTCCAACCACAAACCAGGCTCAACGAGGAGCATCCCGAGGCGTGTGGGAAAGTCCCAGGCACCACTTCAGTCGATCAAGAGCCAACTGTTTCCTGTCCCTCTTTGGGCCTCAGGGTTAGAACGCGCTGTCAAGGCCATATCGACAACATCCTCCGTGCTGGAGAGCGAATGGGGCCTTGCCTTGGGTGGGATCTCTACAGCAGCCCTGCACGCACAGCAGATATCTGCATGTGTGCTCTGCTGTCGGGGCCCCGAAGACGTGTTTCTCCACTGGAGCGATGAATATCTTATGATATCGTGGAGGTGGATCAAAACATTTGGGCTCTCTGACACTACGGCACTTTCAACAGCTCCGTTGTTGTGTTCCAACACAATGGTATCAGGTGATTAAACATCCGAGGGGAGTCATATTGATATTCAAAACGCCACCACCAACAGATGGCATATTAATCATTAATTGATTCTGTGCCATTTTTTTCTTTGATCTACAGCACAAAAATATGCACTAATTTTTCCCCACTATGTGCTGCTCTGTGATGATAGACTATTTATGAGCGCAGATGAAACCTAACATTTCCTCTCAAATGATAATAACACAGTGCTGTCCTGTTCCTGCAGTCAACAAACCCAGTTAGACATGAAGACAGCTCATGCACCATTAGATCAACTTACAAAATGAATAACAACCATCAAAATATTTGTGTCATTATACACCTGTCAGTTAATTATAGCATTTGAAAACATACCTGGAAGCAAAAAAGAAAGTAGTAATTTAATAAATTAACAGTTTGCCCTTTGACTCACGCGGTGGAAATGTGTGGGAGGAAAGCCTAGAAAAACCTCAGATCAACTCTGTCAAATGTGTGTATGCGCAGTGCACTGTCTGTGTGTCGGGCTCTCCCCTCCCCTCCTTATTATTCCTCTAGGCTTCACCCTGTCTTCCCAGTCCAAACTAGTCTCCTGCTTTCCTCCAGCAGACTGACGGGAGGTCAGCCTCGGGCCAATCTCCGGCAGCCCCAAAGAGGAGCTGCTGTCAACAAGCAACATGGATAGTTTGAGCACCGAGGGCACTGCTGTGGCACGTCAGGGTCAGGAAAAATCACTCAGCTTAGAACTGACCAGCAGCACAGTCGGAGGAGATGTAACTGTCTCGGTACAGGCCTCCTAAAGAGATATCGCTGTTAGATTCCTGCAAACCTAAAATACGTCATCACATCTCCTGTTGAGAAATGCATTCAGAAAAGCAACTATTTTTAAAATATAAAACATAAGCCTTCTATTTTACCACAGTCTAATAAGATTATGTGTTGATTTATTGAATATAAATCCTGATTCTTGAAGCTGAATCCTGAGAAAGCTGGATCTTGTTACCTTGTTAGCAGTGGACCTCAAAGTACATCATACACTTGAATGCCAGATAGTTTGAGATTCTAGATTTAAAAAAACCAATATAAAGCAGCTGTTCTGTTGTCAATTCAACCTTCATGAATCTAATAATGCTCAGCTGTGTTAAAAAATGTCCTAGAGATCTGCTGTTTCACCTTTGTAGTTAATTTTTGAGGCTACAGCTGGTGTTGTTAATTCTAAGATCTAATCTACCATCAGATGAATGAGGTGTAAAAAAAATATCAAAATAAAATACTTGAAACACTTTAATCAAAAAGTAAACACTGCAAAGAGGCTGACATCAGAGAAAAAAAGACACAAATTGATGCAGGACTATGTTAAATATACAGAAATACGTTAGCTGGGGGTGCTTAATAAAGTGGCTGCTGAGTGTGGCTCTCAGCTCTGATGCTTATTTCTCAGCCAAGCTTGCCCTCTGCAGGTTACAAATATGACCGCTTTACCACCTGATTTTGATTTCACAGTAAATAGTTTTATGCAGCTGACTTTTAATTCGAATTTTATCTCGGTTATGGCTGCGGCTCAGGAAAGTGGAGCAGTTTGGAGCGCCGATGGTTCGATCCCTGACACTGTGCAATGAATGAAATGTCACGTGAAAGTGGTTCTCTCATTTTCACTCATCACTAAAGAAGAAGGCCGCTCAGAAGGTCATGAGCTGACTAGATTTGCCACTAATTGCCCCCCTACTGTTTCAAGTGACAATCTATAGAAGAAGGTTACAGCACTAAAGCACAGCACCTCATCCTCACAGAGAAACTTTAAACTATTAAACCGTCCTGTTAGTCATCACAATACGCCGTATTTGTTTTTAATTAAATCTCCCTATGATTTGTTTTATGGTGATTTGCTAAAATATGTTGAAGGTGCACACATTCCTGATGTGATCTGACTGAAAAAATAAAATGAAAGAACAATGAACGATCAGGATATTCCATCTCAATCTCGAGAGGAGTCAGAGGTTAAACGACACTCCGGCCTTTCATTTATTATCTCAGTGGGTGTTTTCAGAACAAGCTCATGAAAAAAAATCTCAATTAGCATAGAGACAAATCTACAGTGAAGAGGTGCAATCGTACCCAGACACTGAGGCGTGGATCAAAGCTGCGGGGGGGGGGGGAATAGCAGATGAAAGAGGTGCACATTAAACTGTTTACTAAGGTGACATGAAAAGCTGTTTTAGCTCAGCATTCAGCCTAATGAGGGAGAGAGACACCGGCTTATCTTTTTTAGATATTCAGAGCTGCCAGTTCACAGTCTTTTTACACCCCTGCTCAACATCAAAAGAAAGATTGAATTTTCTGGCAAGGTAATGTCTAATATAGTGAAGTCCCTGCAGGTTAAATTAACGTTTAACTGTTTCGCTGAAGGGCTCATTTACATTTTCCTCTCAACGCTTTCACACTTCAGTGAGTACTGTTCACGGGTTTCCAATCTGAGGGCAAAGATCGGCGCCTTGAGGAGTCATGTGGTTAATCTGAGGAGGTCTAAAAGAAGATTAACAAAAGGATGAATAGAAGTTCACTAACTTTCCTGTGATTTTCACGCTGCCTTTGATGGATTACTATCAGATTTTGTGCATTTATGGTCAATTGGGGTTCAAGCAAGAGCACAAAATATAGCCCGATTTTACAGGTGTGACTCTGATTGTAAGCATCTTAACAATGATCAAAGTTTTTACAAAATTGTTGGCATGGCGGTAGACCAGTAAAACTAAGCAATAATTTACTCCAGAAAACTCTGGGAAAAGCAAATAGTTAAGCAAACAACAACAGCAAAAAGTTAGTGATTGAACAATCAGTAAGAAGAGGGCCCACAAACCGGTATGGTCATGATCTGCTGCTCTGGAAATTGAAAATCAGTTCCAGTGATTGTGCATCCATCCTTTCCTTATCTGGGTATGGATCGCGGGGCAGCGTAGCTATCCCAAACTTCCCTCTCTCTGCCTACCATCTCCTTTTTTCTTTGTTTGAATACAGAGGTTTCTCCAGGGCAAGCCAGGATAGATAATCTCTCCAGCATGTTCCCAAAATACATCACCTAGAAGGCATTCAATAGGCAACACAACTCGCAGGATTTGGAAATACAAAAATCAAGGGCTCCCTTGCAATAACAAGGACTGATTGCCAGAGAGAGAAAACCTATCCTCATACAGCTGTCAGTTAAATTTAGAGCATAACAAAATGACTATGATGTGGTTAAAAGAGACAATACAGTTACTGTTTAACAAAATAAATACAGCTATTACAGGCCCCAAACTTTCTCTTTTTCTTCTTCTTTTTTTATGGAAATGGAAAATTTCAAATGTAACGATGACATTCCTCGGATTCTGCAAAGTATTATGGAAGTTCTTGACTCCCTGGAAAAATGCTGGTATGTTCACTTTAGGCCTGTATAAGCAGTAATACAACAGTGTAAATAGACCCAAATACAGTAGTCGAGTAAATGGGTTACTCTCCAGCAATGCACTGGGGTGGCTCGTGTTTCACTTGAGAAACATCACACATGTACTAAACCTCTGAGTGCAAATTGAGCAAAGGCACCAACATACTCTGAAGCCCTCACAGTTCCTTACTCTCCCACTGGATCGAGATCCTGTGCACAAAACCACTACCACATTGAAAACAGATGGATCAAATAGTCCTTATCCTTTATTTGGACTGCGCTCTGTTATTGGAAAGAATCTCAGTACGAATTACCAAATCTGGCCGCCTTTCAGGAAAACAAATGGACACAGATGTAGTTTTCCATTTTACAGGCTGTTTATGTCTTGCAAATTCCTTCTCCAGAAGAGTGGGATAGGCGTCTTTCATGTTTTAATGGCTCAGAGTGACCGCAGCCCTTTGTGGCAAACGCTCTGTTCCAATACTAATGACATACAGTCACACAAGACTCTGGCAGCAGTGTGCTGCTGAGGCTGCCTGCCCATTGTGTAATTAGTCTACCACTAAATCCTAGTCTGGGGAAACATTCACAACCACATTAAACACTGACAGTCTTTCACCTCAGAGAGCCTGAAACAGATGGATGCGTTCTGAGGGAGTAATCGAGCACAAATGCCTTTCATCAGTCAGTTAAACTGATAACATTTGTTTTCTAATAATAGGGGGTTCTCTGCCATCACTGCAGGAGTTTGTCTCGAGTTTACAATTTGGACTGCAGACAGACAGTTTGGACAGAAGACGACTGGATGACAGTCTTCTTTTTTTTTTATTGGCATTACATTTCTACAGTAACTTAATCTTTCTCTGGAGTGATTGCCTCACATGTGCTTCTGATAGAGAAAACTTTATTTGGGAGAAAAAAGCAAAACAACCAGCAAAGCTGATAAGTATACCGCAAACCAGAATATCTTGATTTGGACCGTTCAGGTCTTGTCTGGCTTTGCACTTATCCTGTGAAATCCTGCCATCTGGTGGCTCTCACGAAACATTACAGTGAGCTTGTTTGGTGGGCACAAAAAATGGGGGGATTTTGTAGTTAAATAGATTAGATCAGGATTTCGACCTGCATCTTTTCCACTGACAACATAATGATCTTTTCAAGACAGAAGACAAATGTTTGTTTACTATCAAAACAATATTGGTGAGATTCTCGAGTGAGCAAGCGTTGAAATACAAACCCACATCCTCACCACTGAACATTTTAATACAAATAGCAGAGGCAGCTGACGGGCAAATTGCACTTAAGAGTGCTGAACGGGCTCTTCCAGAGGATCTGGAGCAAAAATGTGAGTATATGAGGTAAATATAAATAGTGTTTTGGTTGAGCTGAAACTTTTATATTATATTTTTAATATAGCAACGAAAAATGCGGACGAGTAAAAGTAAAAACTTTTCCACAAGAGGAAAGGCTAATTTGCTTTAATATATAAAACACAACCACAAGTCGTTGCTGGAATACTCTGGTAAATCCTGACTCTGATCATTCCCAAAGGGCAGTGAACTCGGGCCGTTTTGTGATCTCTGATCCAAGTGGTTTCTGCAGACCTTTCTGAAGTGTCTCTTTTACTTGGCAGATCAGAGCAGACGTGAAGGGAAAAAAAAAAAAACATCACTCAGACTTAAATCTTTCCCATTTTGGTGAAGGCCACATTGCGCACATGTCTCTCTCATCTGTCAGATAATGACAGCACTAAGGCTACTTGTCACCTGGGTCAAATGAAAGCTCTCACACCAGAGGAAACCTCTCGGTGACCCGACCTCTGTCTGGGAGCGTGACGCGTTAATCACAGCAGTAAATGACGCCAAAGCAAGAAGCAGGCGCTGAGGTGTCTCCCTGAACGGATCTGCAGAGAAGTCTTAGTTTCATGTCAGTCTTCCTGATGGGCTGTTAAAAGCCATCAGGGCGCTGTGATCTCAGAGCGCACTGCAGTGAAAACACATATGGTTCTGGTTGAGGCCGGGGGAAATTGGATTAAAGAAATTCTTCTTGAAACGCTCGCATCGTTCTTGCCATAACAACTGCAAGCAGCTGACAGATGAAACCACAAATCAGCCTGAAACTAATATTTAGCTTCTCTTTTTCATGTCGACTCAGTCACAACAGTGGAAGACAAGCCAGCTGGAGGGGACTGTGCTGAACAGTGGAGAGAGGTGAGTGGAGGAAGGCTCTCTGGATGTGGATAGATTATTATATTTCTTACCTCAACAAGGTGAAATGATTACAGCATGAAAGCGTGTTTCGGGGTTCATATAGTAAGGCTTTATTTGCACACGGGTCCCTGATTGTTGTTGAAAATTGAAAAGACAGGCTTGAAAATTTGCGGCCCTATAAATTGTCCCTCAAGTGGCCAGAAACTGTTCTTAGGCCTGAGCGCAGCACATGCTTTCCATCACACAGATGTTATTCCACCGCTGGCAGTAAAAGAGTTGGGTTTGCTCCCTTTGTTCAGATCATCAGAGCAGGAGAATCATCTCAACCAGCGTGAGAGGAAAAAGACAGGTGTCTACATTACCCCACTTTGTTTGAAATGATTCTTTAAGTGGAGCATTAAAGGCTTCACAGAGAACAGCCTTTTAGGTGTTTAAATTAAGACTATCTGTCCAGTTCATACTAAGTAAGTCATCAGTTACATTTAATTTCTGCAGGAAAGAAGGAATCTTGGCTGCGGCCCTGATCCGGCACTTAGCTGAAATAAAGCAGAACAGGCCTGGTGTGGCTGACACTCAAATATCCCTGTCTAAACAGCACAGACCGAGACAGGATGATTTAAAAGACTAATTAAATCGTTGTTAATCCTAGCTGAAGACAAATAGTTTCACAGTAGGCGTTTTGATTGATCATAAGAAAAGCACAGGTGTTGCTACTAACCTTGCTGATAGCTCAACAATGAGTCATGACAATGAGACAGCGTGCACAAAACCAGGACCCTGAAACTGAGCTGAAATTCAGGCACAATTGATTTTCTACACCAGCCCTGTCACAATGCCTCTGTAAATGTAATAGAGGTCATTTTGTAAAGTACATATGTTCTTCTAAATAAAGTTGAGTAATTTCAACTTTGAACAAAAAGTATTAACAGCAATTGGTTGTAATGACACAATGCATCCGTTTTTTCCCCCCTTCCTTCATGGAGTGTAAAGATTTCTGGGTATCCAAATGTTTAAGTTCAAATAATTCACTTGGAAGAACTGTTATGGTCAGTGGAGTTATTTCAGTTATTTAGTGCAGACTTTGGGTGCAATGTGGTGTGATTTATCCAAGAACAGCACTAAAGTTTAGAGGGTGATCTTTTTAAAAGACTAAACCTCATGTGGTCAACTCCATCTTCAGGCTAGATACCAAATTTTAGTCCATATTGACATATTAGCATCACACCGTTGCAGATTTGAGGGCTGCACATCCATGATGTCAATATCCCATTCAACCACATCCCACAGATGAACTGAGATCTGTGGAGGCCATTTGAATACAGTGAACACTTTGTCATGTTCAAGAAACCAGTTTGAGATGATCTGATTATGGGAAATTGTAGCCAAGAGGATAAAATGACAACCAAATGCCAAATGTGACAACAGTATAAAGCTTGTTTTCTATAGCATATATTTTATATAAATGTATTTTAACAGTAAATGTTGTAGATTACAACAGGCACAAAATAGCCGTTAAAATATTTAGATATGGTTTTAAATATTTCAGTGCAATGGCACTGCTGCATTTGTTACACCATCAAATGCCCCACATACACTGTTAGATAAGCCAAGTAATGGCTCATTCACATGACAGAAGTAGATGCAACTTTAATCTTTCTGATTTGGCTCTGCAGACCTCAGACATAATACTTTTCTAAAAATTATTTTTTTTATTTTTTTTAAACACCATGTACTAATTAAAAATTTGGTCTTTAAAATGACTAAATGTACAAGTTGTGCATTTAAAAGCTCACTGTGTTTCAGTGTTGAGTAATTTACATGTTTACATAAAATACTTGAAATGAATGAAAACTAAATGAGAGCAGAATCAAAAGATGGAGAAAATAAGTTGTCAAGCACTAATGTTTGCACTTAAAACCTCCATTTGTATTACGGATCTTTTAAAAAAAAAAAACAATATCTTCTATTAAGTACACATTTCCTAAAAAGGCATTAAGGGGAAAAAAAAAAAAAAAAAGTCCTAGCGTACATTCATTGCATAAAAGAAAAGCTTTGTTATTGGTCCTTGCTCATTAACTATGACGCTGGGTAAAAGAGTGAAATTCAAGTAAAATTAAACTTGAGCGAAAAGTGCAAAATAATATTTAATCTATTAAAAATATTTACAGCATATTATACAACTGACTTGTCTTAACGGGTTTCATATATTTCAACAAAATATATGAAAAGAAATCTGTACCTTGGTTGTAAACAACTAATCACATCTTCATTTTGATTTTTGTAACGCTCCCATAAAGCACTACATTTAAAAAACAAAACAAAGGATCTTCACGTAAACACGTCTTTAAACAAAATGTAAATGTAAGGACAAACATCTGGAGAATGGTTTTATTAGAAAAATGGTGACAGCCTACATGACAAATTAAGCCAGCATCTGAATTAAAACAGGGAACGTGAAATTCTTCTCTCTAAAGAGAGAAAAAAAACCCAAACAAACAAAAAAACTACAAAGTGGTACTCAAAAACATACCAGTACAGGAACAGCATAATCAGCAGCTTTCCACATGAAAGAAAATGGATTTGTCCAGGGATTAGTGTGACATCTTGCTCCAATTCTCCTCTACATCGTCAACAGATCTCTCACAATCCGCTCTCCAAAGGCGTTTTGTGAAAACATCCTTTCAACTGGGAAGAATGTCTCCAAACGTCAACACACAAAGCCTTCTGATCCGAAAATAAAAAAACCTTACACTGCCTTGCGGTGGTACTCTGGAGGGGCAACTTCATAGTCGCTTGCATTGAAGAGCGATGCAGAGTTTTTTACAAGATACCTGAAATGAAGAAACATTTTACTCATCTCTGCTGAGCTTTGATAATCATCATGAGCCTCGTTAAGATTCCTGAATACTCACTTGAGGAAGTCCTGTAGGTAACTGAGCAGCAGTGCAAGGCTCTTCTCATCCAGGGGCGTGTACGCCAGCATGGCTCCGATTCTCACTTTCAAAACCAAACAATGACAGCCTTTTATAAGTCATGTGACCACTGACCTCAGTTTCATTTATAACAGCTCATTGCAAAACCATGCCTCACCCGCACACTTTCAATTTAAAGCAGCCCTTATTTTTAAATGTTGATGCTTGCATATATATGTGTGTGTGTTTAATACACACACACACACACACACACAAAAGGATAAAGTCGGGACTAGACAGAGAAGGTCAACACCTCTACACTACTACTGCTTAAGCAAAAATCAACACCATCTAAAGGAGGTGTGTGTGCAACACTTCTCTCAACAAATGTTTTACCGAGCTTATGTCATTTGACTTTATTTATGATGCTTTGTTATGACAAGAAATTAACTGAGACAACATACCCTGTAATAAACATGGCATCGCAGTCAGGGCCATAGGCTTTTGGCCAATCACAAACCTCTCGCAGTTTTGTCTCTGTACACTGCCACAGGAGACTTTAGTCATATCTTAATTTATTTTAAAGTGTAGACTCTCAGTTATAACTGTTTATCAAGACGTATAAATCATTTAGGAGTTGCAGCTATTTTTCTATCAAGCCCCCGATTTTCTGAGGGTCGTGAAGGGATTAAAAGATCTGCATGGGGGGGGGGGGGCTGCAAGCTTCAACCTGCCACACACATGTAGCTCTTGCAATGTGTTGGTGTTCAAGTGTGAATAACTAAGGGTGGGCTGCATTCAATTTTGAACAGTTCTCATACTTATGTCAGTTGGGTATTGAATTGCTGCGTTTTGCCTTTTGTTTCTTTTGGTTGGATTATCTCCATTTTGAATCTGTGGACAGATTTGCTTGATGTTCTGGCCTCAGCTCACCCCAGAGTTAATTCACCAACTTAACAAGTGGCTTTTGTGGCTCCTTGGAACTTGGGAAAGAGATGCCTTTCGTGTTTTGTCCATGCCAGCCCTAGATGGGGTATAAACAGCCTCCAAGCTATCAATTCCTTTTTATGATTGATGCTGGCATATATTTTTCTGATTTCTCGGGCACTGCCCTGACACTAAAAACCTGTCTAGGCCCAATCTTATCTTCACAAAGCATCCATAAAAGATGGACCGAATCCAGAAAAGAATCTGACCTTTTATAACCTTAATTATGACAATGCCAATAGGGAGTTATTTTGGGCTTAGTCCAAGTTGAGAGATGATGAAGTTGAAAAACTTTTGGCTGTGCCTTCAAACTGTGGTTACAGTGGAAATAATACCTCCCCCAGATCAAAGAGTTAATTTCCAGTAACAACTGAATCATCAAGAGATTTTACAGTCAGCTCTTTCAACACAAGTGAAAAGGCAGATAATCTTTTTTAAAAAAGCATCTTTGCATCTTTGGAGTTTTATGGTAGAAACAGCTCAGTGTTTAATATGTTAAAGCTTAGACAAAAACATGTTCAATCATTTTTGTGCATTAAGACCTACAACACACATCTGATAGTTTTATAATATACATTTGCTAATGGCTTTATATGAATAATTTGATAAGAAAACAGGACAATCTTTAGCTCTTCTACACAGTTTTCATTGTCTAGTTCTTTCACCAAACATGATGATGTGTAAGTGCTTTTACCAAAGAGTCTGAGTAGGTGAGGAGCCCCATAGATCTGAGACATTGGTGTATCTGGGTGGTTGGCAAGGATGTCTGCGTACTGAGGCCTCTCGAATTTGTAGAGAAGTTGTGTCCCCAGCATAACATTGAAATATTCACGGACACCAGCAACCACCTCGTTTACAGCAAACTCCCTGATCAGTGAAGAGAAAACAGAAAAGTCAAATCTTTACTCTTAGTATTTGTTCACCATGTCCTAGAAACATTTTAAATAAAACATTTTCTCTCTCTGCATTGCTTGCACCATAAACAGTTTTGCTTGAGAAGATGAAAAGTAGAAGTTTTTACTTGCTGTCTGAGTTTCCTCTTGATTTCTTGTAGTTTGCATAATCTTCAAGGACTGCGTCAACATTTTTTTTGGCAGGTAGGTGGAAAAGCTGAAGAAAAACAAAATAGAAAGAAATAACTTTGGAAATGTTGTAGACAAATACAATGTATAAAATGCTGTGAAGTGAAACTTGAGTTTAAGGTCAGTGCTTACTAACCTGCTTTTGCCGTGTAATCAAGTCCCAGTCGTCCACAAGCCAGGGTTTCAGCTCCTCCGGGATTTTCACTTTGACCTCCACTCGATTTATGAAAGTTTCCTCCTGAGTAAACAGGAGTGCGGGGGGGAAAAAAAAGAAAAAGTTAATTAAAAGAAAGCTTTTAACAATCATGTTTACACACCTAAATGGAAACCAAGCCTCAGAAACATTTCATAAACAGTGGTTTCAAATGTAGTTCCTGCTACACTGCTGCAACTGCAGTGAATTAAGGCGTTTTTACACCTATAGTTTGTTAACTCTGGTCTGATGCAGTTCATGAATTTGTAAACTTGTAGCTTTTTCCCATGGTTTCGTCTCTTTTCACACAGAAGATGCCAATCAAACTCCAAGTGAGCCAAAATGCGTCACTAAAAACGATGCAACAATGTTCGGTATGCTTACTCGAGTCTGGAGTGAGAGCAACAAAAGTAAATACAGGAAACAGGTGCTGTGGTCTGGAATAGTGGATAACATGGAAAATTTAGTCCTAACATTTGTATTTTATCTGGTTAATATTTCACAGTTTATACACGCTGCAACACTCCAGAATGCAAAGCATTCTCGGCTATAGCAAGGTGTTCCACTCAAACCTATAAACAACCATAAACAAACCGCTCTGAAGTTTGTTTGAAACCAAAGAAAGATCAGCTCCCCCAAAGGGTTTCAGTGCGGTTGCTCTGGTCTGCACCCAAGTGCGATTACTTTGTTCTCATAAACCACATGAGGAGAAAACAAAGCAGCCTTAGGGCTTTTTTATGGTTGCCGCGTCGCTTGTGTAGTCTCTTGATAATTTTCACTTCACATCTTGTGCCATGTTGGTCGGTCGTGCACCTCTTGATTTTTGCGACTTGGTGCGTTGTGCTCGGCTGAGCTTGTCAAAGGAACTTTGCAAATAAAACAAAAACAAAACACTTTTGACAAAGCTTTGGTTTCCCGGTTTGACTTCTCCCCATCAGCGCATATGACAAGATAGTGTCTGAGTGGCGACACCTATCATTTAGGAGAATACTACAAACTTCTTGCGCCTTAACTGCAGGCATAAATGGCTGCATCTGTGTGATGGCGTGGCAGTGAGCAAAGCGACCACTGCAGCAGGTGTATTGGCACATTAAGCCTGTTCATTTTCGCACAGTCTGGTATTATTTGACATTACCAACAGAAACAAAATTCTGAACTTACGCTTTCCACAGTTGGGTCAACACGAGCTCTTTTCTTGCGTGGAGGATGGGTTGGATCTCCCCCTGAACTAGTCCCTTCTCCTGCTCCAGGAGCTGCACAGACACAGCTTTAATTAACTGCCACTCTTGCCTTATAATGAGTCAATTTTAAGAATCGCATTTATAAATTCTAACATTGTAAGACAATGTGATGTACTTACTCTTCTGTTTGTTCTTTTTGGTTTTCCTACAAACAAAGAAGAGCTAATTAAGTGTGAAGTGTTAATATGAAAAGCAGTTTGGCAGCTTATGTTACAGAGGAAAACAAAACAAAAACTCACACATCGTTTTTCTGCGATGCAGCAGGTATCTTCTTATTTGGCGCTTGACCCCTCATTTTTCCTTCTACATAATGGTCTCTGTATTAAAACAAGTTCAGATATTCAGGAATAATTAATTTGTACCACACTCACTACACTTTCACAAGATTTAAAAATCACTGTAGCACGTGACCCAACACAGTTTTTGTAGTACTATGAATAGGCATTTAGTATTTATTTATTTATTGTCATTGTCAAGAACAATGAAATTGCGTTTGGGGCTTCCATACAACCCAAAAAAAAAGAAGAAAATAATAAATACCCCTTAAAACCCAAGGCATGACACATTAGTGTTGGCACTTGCATAAAGGGATTTAGTACACAAATAAAGGGGGGGGGTTCTAAGTGGGACATTTACTCGAGCATAAAAATAACAGATTAATGTGTAAATAAAATTACAGGAAAATATTCTATTAAGACTGAATGTGCTTCACTTGTATAGTGACTCCATAGAGGCCCATTGTGAGCTAGACTAAAACTCTGTTGTGTCCCAATACGTTTAAAACATAGCACACATTGTGTGCTACTGAAATTGGATGAAGGATTTTGCCTAACTTGCTCCAACAGTCATAAGGAACTCACAGTCAGTTCAAAGTCGATAGTGAATAGAAAAAGAGTATTGACGTACTGATTGGCCCTCTGAAGCTCTCTCTGTTTCTGCAGATTACTATCCACATACTTAAGCACCCTGCTTTCAGGAACCCATTCGTCCCAGCTGGAAGACACAACATCAAAAGAATGTAAGCACTTGTTAAACAGTTCCTGTACAAACGTTAATCGGGATTTATTGGAACCAAAAACTTACTTCTTATTCCACCCACTGTAATGAATAAAGTATTTGATTTGTTTGTCCTTGATGTTTATCTTAACACACTGCAAAGAGAGGGATGACTCATTGTCAAACACAGACACAAAGAAGACGACTGAATGAGAGACACGCTTAATTAAGGCAGCTTACCTTAGCTTCGTAGAGCAATGGCCCATGAAAACACAGCACTCTTTCACCTGAAAAGATAACAAAATAAGGACGTGAGTAAGGCATTGACAGGAGAGAAGAAAGAACCCCCCCCCCCCACACACACACACACACACACACACACACACACACGTCTGGTTTGCTATCCTCGTGGGGACATCCCATTGACATAATGCTTTCCCTAGCCGCTTACCCTAACCATCAAAAATGAATGCCTAACCCTGACCCTAACCATAACCTAATTGTAACCCTGGCACTAAAACCACGTTTTGAGTGTGAAAATTGCTTTCAACCCCGTAGGGACCTGGATTTTGGTCCCCACGGTGCAGAAACTCCCCACCAGTATAGTATATGTCAGATTTTGATCCCCACCAGGATAGTACGAACACACACTTGAATTTATTTTAGATGTTGTCCTAACCACACAGGCTCAAGAGTATACATACACTCCTAATATTTGATTGTGTCTCTTAGCAAGCTCCATCTCAACCAGATGCTTTTGGTAGTCATCAACAAGCTTCTGACTGGATATCTGACCCCTCTTCTTAGCAGACTTGGTAGAGGCAATATAAATTTGTTGGATTCCTGGCCAAGACATACGGTACAACTTTTTACTAGGGATGGAGTTATCTGATCATAAAACTTCTCCAGAAGACATTTGACTTGTTCATGTGGCCAACTGCAAATTTCAGTTGATCTTGAAGGTGCTGATTTTGGAGCTGGGGCTTATTCTTGGTCGGCACCCTGTTAGTCCGTAGCAATGTAAAACTCAGTGAAACCACAGTGATGGTGGTATTGCAGCGGTTTCCAGTTCATGGCAGGCTTGAGACTTGGTGGTTTGTGGGTTGTTCAACTTTTCAACTTGAATAAAATTATAATCTTCTTCTTAGATCTTTACCTAGTTACTTAGACTTCTCCAACTGGTCCATCAAAGTCCCATTGTTCAAAGTATTGATTGATTGGTAATTTATTTCAACATGTGAACAATACACAAGTACATTTAGAAAAGAAATAAGAGAGAAAAAAATACTATACAAATTACATACAAAAAAACATTCTGATTAATTTACATGTTGAAAGGGAGTGGGAAGAAGTATACACTTATTTAATCCCACCCCTTTGCCATAAATTATCAGTGAATATTTAGTCAGCTTCCTTACTGATATAATTTGTAATAAAAATAGTGAACAGATTTCTGATATACTATATACTATAATATCACATCATGAATTTTTTGTTTGTTTTTAAATAGAGACATTCACTTAATTTAAATATTTTCCTTTTCTTTATAGATCGAGAAGATCATATTTTTTTGGTATTGGTCAGCCCAATTAATGCTGTCAAACAAATGTTTTCCCCAGACAAAAATAAATAAAAAATAAAAACTACCAGTTGTAGTCAGTCATGATCACCAACAAGAACTTAATGCGCCTTGGTCTTGTCATTTAAAAAGACACTGTAGAACCTTAAGCACTACTTAAAAGCTTTAAGTGAATGTATGTATACATTTGAGCCTGTATGTATACTTTGTGTACCACGTTCTTGGTTGTTAAAGTCATTAATGATGTATACTCATTCGTTTTCCAGGGTGGAAAAAAATACCATGGCATTACATGCCCATAACGACTACATATAAACATCTGACCACAACTGCATATTTAGGGAAGTTTACATGAAAACTCGACTATTATCTCACTAATATGACTAACTGTCAAGAGAACATTCTGGTCACTGATAATAAAAAGGAAGACTTTTACTAAATAAATTTAACGTAGTCCTGCTAGTTAATTTAATAACTTAACCACTTGTATATAATTCAACAAATGAGCGCCAAGTCAGCAGCAGGCGGTGCTAACACGCCGTGTACAAAAAAAGCTAGCTAGGACTCAGCTAACAGTCAATGAGAAGCTAACGCTGCATGAATGAAAATATAACCTTCAGTTCAATAAAAGATCTCGAAAACACAGTTTATATAGCTTCTTACTTCTGAAATTGGTTTGTGTAGTAATGACAGGACGAAATAAACCACCAAAGCGGCGAATAAAAACTCCCGAGTCCCATTTAGTGTTCACAGTAACAACAATGAGAGCTAATACGGCTAGCTGTTTGTTACGATCAGTAACTAGCTGACACTTTGAAGCTTTTCGGCGACTCCAGCACTCGCTGCTGGTACAAGCCTAACAGAACAAGAAGGAAACAAACTGTTACCTTCTTGAAATTTAGGTTTCGGGTCCTGTTTCGGCGCCATTCACGGATTAAACTATCAAAATATGGGAAAAATCGCCAGCTCCCATTCCAGTCTGCAGCGGCGCCGCTTTCTAAAAACGTCATGACCGACGCGATGACGCTTTAATGCCCCGACTAAACCCACATCCACACTCCAAATCAGCAATGAATGCAAAACAGGATTTCTTTTCACATTTACCTTACACGTTTCTGCCTTCTGCTGGACTTTTGAAGCATCGGTGTCTGTTAAAAAAAATAAAATGCAGGCTAGACAACAAGTCATGAAACGGCTTTAAGCTAAAAACAGCTGGTTGTGCCCATGTCCTCTGAGACAGACCTGTGGTTTGGCTCGAACGCAAGTGTGCTATTAATTAGTGTCATATGATGAACAGATGCTCCAAAGACTGGTGATTTTATATATATATTATTTTTATTTGGTGTTTGTTTACGTTAAGTAAAAGTTTCAGAGTGGGTTGGCAGGTTTCTGTTAGTTTTTGGGTTTTTTTTCAATATTATTATTATTTTTTTTTTTAAGTGGGGGATAACTGCCAAAAGCAGGTTTTCAGAAGTTCAATATAATATCAATACTGTAAAAATAAATAATAATATTGATCATGAAATGACAATTAACATAAAATTTGAACCAACGCAGTAAATAAATAACTAAATATAATTTTAAAAAGGAGGTAAAATGTCAACAAGGTATGCCATGTTTAGTGTCTGGATTCTGTATACAATGTTCACCAGTTAATTTCTTTTACAGAAACCAGAGACCAGGGTAGAAAAAAAAGTTTAAAAACATATATTTTTTCTTATACTCCCAAAAATTATAATTTCAATAGTTATTAAAAATTGCAATGAATAAATAAATAAATAGATAGAAAATAAATAAAAACAATGCAAATGTGTATGTAACTGCACTACCTGCAAGTTACTGCACAATGGCATTAGTTAACAAATTAGATTGTCACTACTCTCCAGCATAATATAAGACAAAATACATACAAAACACAAATTGTAAATGATAATTTCATTTATTAATGTAAAAAAGAAAAAGATAGCCAAACCAACTGGTGCTGTGTTAAAATTGTCCCCTACACCTGATAACTAGTTGTGTGCCCCTTGGCAGCAGAAACTGCAATCAAGCATTTGTGGTAGCTGGCAATAGATCTTTCATATCACTTGGAAGGAATTTTGGCTCACTTTTCTTTGCAAAACTGTTTTAATTAAGCATTTTTGAGCAACCTGTGTAAGGTTATGTCAAAGTATCTGATTTGGATTTCAGTCTGGACTTTGACTAGGCCAGCACAGCACATTCAAAGGTAGACTTGCAGATGTGTTTTGGATTGTTGTCCTGCTGCATAAATCAAGTGTGCTTGAGCTTCAGGGCACGGAAAGATGGCCAGACATTCTCCTTCACGATTTTCTAGAAGAGAGCAGAATTCACAGTTCCATCAATTACAGCAAGTCATCCTGAAGCAGCAAAGCAGCCCCAGACCACCAAACTACCACCACCATGTTTGACTGTTGACTAGTAAATGATTTTGTTGAGATGAAGAAATCATCTGCTTCTGTGGCTCTGTGATTGGTTGCAAACAGGAAACTTTTAAAGCTGTGATGGACAGGAATATCACTGAGGTCCACCTTATGTAACAGACTGATTCAGCTCCACTACCACAAAGACAGATACAGGAAATAATTTATATCTCATGCTACTATCATCTATAATTCAAATTATCTGTCTGGCAGAGTGTCATCTGGCAGATGTATTTTTAAGGACTGCATGGTAATCACCTCATAGCAAAAAGCCCCCAGTTGGGCATGACTGAGTGAGGTTTACATGTTCTCCCTGTGCCTGCACGGGTTCCTTATGGGGTACCTTGACTTCTTCCCACAGTCCTATAATACTGATTTCAAAATGACTATCGGTGTGAATGTGAACATGAATGCTCGTCTGAGTCTCTGCCACAGACTGGCAACCTGTCCATTTCAACTGCATGAAAAAAAAAGTTCTAAATACAGGGTAAATAACGTATTTTGTATGGTAAACACAGCAGGGAAGTGGACTTCGACCATGCTGACTGAATAAACAAATGCAGAAAGCCTGTGGCACTTTGTCAGGTTTACATACTCAACCAAATTGAGAAAGACTTAAAAAGTGACATTTCCTGTATATGTATGCATTAATATTTTAGTTTAGTTTGGTTTGTAAGTACATAAATATCATTTCAGTTATTTTGTATTTTTTGAATATGCCATCACTCCTAGTTTAAATTAACCATTAAAACACAGGGATACCCCGAGGCCATTTCCACTCCTCCAAAATCAAGAAAACTACTAACAAGCAAATGTGTACAATGTTGCTTTTCTTTCTTCTTCTAATAATAACTGCCAATGATATTACGTAGCTTTATCCTTTTGTAACCTAAGACCTTGATACTGAAAAACAATTTCATAAACAATGCAGATTTCTTTTAAGTGCCACGCCGCTCCTCAGAGACGGTACATTTTTTTGCTGGCGACATTCAACCGAGTGATTTTGTTGCTATACTGAATGCTCTCAAAAGCTACCAGAGAAGCAAACGGAGCTGTCCTCACGCCATCTACAAAACATGCACTTCCTTGTATTGGTTTTAATTCTTACAAATATCAAACAGCACAGTAGACCTCGCAGCCGTTCAAAACGATCAAAGCTTCTATTGAGTTATTGACATCATCTGATAGCAAAACAGACAAACAGAAAATGTTACAATGCATGTCAAGCAACAATGACATCTTTAAATAGCATTAATTATATATAATTACAAAAGAAATGATCACATACAATGACAGCAATGCATGTTCATTAATCAAACAAATGCTGAAAAATATATATGATAATAAATAATTCTAACTGTAAGCACAAGTCAAACAAAATAAAGGAAAGGGAGGAGTCCAAAGTAACATAGATGATTTTGAGTTTTGGGCCAAAAAAAAGGGTGTTGTGATTCACTCAAACAGGTGAGCTTTCAGGTAATTTGTAGACACACATAAAGCTGAAAACTACTCAATTGCACATTGTAATGCTTCACTGCTCCAAACAGGCTCTCTGTAAATTAAAAAACAAAAAGCAACAAGTGCTAAAATCAAACCCAGTGAAATGTATTTAATCCAATTGCACTCAGTGAACAGTTTTACACCTTTCAAATATAGCATTTCACCTCACGCGGACCAGAAACTAGTCTCCCATTGACGGTGGAGCAGAAATTTATCGGTATCAACTCATCAATTGTGGTTTTTTTTGTGCATGTTTTTAAGAATATAATATGCAAAGTAAAACAACTACACTTTGAGAGAAAAAAAATTACACAATACTGCAAATCTAAGACTTATATAAAAGGTCCGATAGTGGTTCTTGCTGGACCTGTGCCCTTCATTCACACAACAACAACAAAATAAAATTAAAATAAAAGTGTTGTCTTAACAATACTGACTTCTCCCAATTTATGTCATCCAGGTACAGTTTGAACAATTTAACATCGCTCATGTTTGATTTGAGTTAAAGAAGTGAGGAGGAAAAGAGAGCACTTACGACAATAGAAGGATCTAGCATTTACTCCTGCATTTCTAGTGGCAACAGTTCCTAGAGGCATAGGGAATGCTTCTTTTAAAAAAAAAAAAAAAAAAAAAACAGCACACATCCTACATAACTTACATCATAAATAATTATTTAAAATAATGACCACAGCATGAATGTTCTACTGAAAAAATTCTACAGTGATGGCAAAAAATGGCCGATCTTTCTGCTGCCCACAGCATGTCAACAGAAATAAAGCCATTTAGAAAATAAAGAAAGTGTTACCCATTTTCCTGTTTTGCTGAGACTTGCCTTTTGTACATCTATAACAATGCCCTTTTGCTTTATATTCTGAATATTACGCTCCATAAGGTTGTGACCCCCACTGCGTTCTGTGCATGTATACTGAAATAATGCCATTGACATGAATTATCGAAACAAAACCGTAAAAACAGGTACAAAAGGTACAATTTAATCAAAGGACCACATGAAGAGGTGTGAAAAAGTCTTCAGTATTCACAGAAAAATATCAACTGAAGTAACTCACCGGACAGGAAGCGTCCTAAGTTTATATACATATGATAAGTAAAATTGAAAATAGATTTTCCTCTCTGTACATAGCACTGTATTCTTTCATCTTCCTCTTCTTTATTTACAAAGAACTCCTGCTCTCGAGGTCTCCCTTGTCTTTCAGTTCTGAGTGGATCTAGTCAAGAGAGATAATGTCAGATATGGAGCCATAAATGGCCGCTGCAGCTGCTGCTGCTTCCACTGAGGACCTTGATAATCCTGAAATGGAATGGCTGTCCCTGTCTCTGTCCCGATCCCGGTCTTTGTCGTGGTCCCGCAGACTGCTCGAAGACACCAAACTACTGGTGCTGCCGCTGTTGCTGCCTCCGTTGGTGGCAGCCAATGTGCTGCTCCCCGGGGTGCCTGGCTGTTCACGTAAGAGCTGAGGGGAGCTGTAGGGCAGGAAACGGTTGAGGAGCAGGTCATGATCCTCTGAGGCTGAAGCCGACGCAGCTGCTGCAGCAGCCATCACCATATTGTAATGCTAACAGGACAAAGAAGAGTGACAACAGTCAAGCATACTGTGAAGAAATATGTTAAAGCCTAGTGCTATATTTACAAAACTTCATGACACTGAAGAATGGGGAGAATAAAACAAACCAAAAAGCAAAAACAGATGACCAAGTTTTAGTTTTAAGACAAACTACTAAGACCTGTGCCTGTCTGACTGCATGCATGCTTTAATATAATAAACAGTAGTTCAACTAACAGCTGCTAAAGATAGAAGCAAAATGGCAAATTAAGTTGTTTTAGTGAATATTAAGTTTAAGGTTGTTCCCAAATGTCACTGGCATGTTTTCCTGTGGTGTTGAATGGTGCTGTGTGTGAGTGATGTGCGGGCAGAGAGTCGTGCAATTTGGAAAGAGGGATGCAAACCAAGTTACTTTCATTAGTAACAATCTACAAAGACAATCACTAAACGCCTCACATGAAGACACCAGTTGTTGTAAGAGGATAACAGAAAACTAGTTTTAGCAGAAATCTGAGAATCAGTTTTCCAAATGACCTCAGATTTGACACGGACCTCAGCGTACACCTGCAAGTAGAGCAGGGCGATATGGCCAAAAATATTTATCACGATATACATTTGAAAATTTGCGATAACGATATAACTGACGATATAATTGATGCGAGACAAAATACAACTCCACAACATTACTAGCGCAAAAAGACAACCTTCCATTAATTTTCACTTAAACAAGAAGCTGGTTTTTATGTACATTAAAGCTTTATAAAAATGTAACAGTGCAAATGCAAATTCCTTGCTGAAAGTTTAACCAAAAGGCATTTCCAGTAGAAATGGGCTGACATATCCTGAGCATAACCATATATAATATCCACTGAAGTTAAAAAGAGGTGCTTTGCAACATTAAACTGTAGTGTGCAGTACGTATTTTTTGGACCATAAGGCACATTGAGCTAAACAAAGCAGTTAGATAAATCAAACTTTATTAAACTCATTCTTCTTGCTTCCTCCACTTCTGTACCATTGATTCATTGATGTTGAATTCTCTGGCAGCTGCTCTATTCCCATGTTGTTGCAGTATATTAATGACTAGCCTTGTATTGTGGATGGATTATCTCAGTTGTTCTCCTGACTGACGTTTGGTCCGTTTACAGCATCCTGCCATGCGATTGCATTTGTCTCTAACCATGAGGAACCTTAGTGTTCATCCTCCAGCTTCACTGTTTATGTTATGCTAACATAGCTGTGTCGCTAGCGATCACGTAGCACATCATTATATACCAGCTAGCCCAACTTCAGTAACCCTACAAACGTCACTGCTGTTTAGTTTCCTGCCTTCATTTATGTTGGAAGTGATAGCAGAGCTGTACGTTTGATTTTTTTTCAGAAATCTCTCAGTCAGAACATGCTATATCATGCTTAGGTAACTAGCGAAACTAGCGAGCTAACTTCCGCTAGCTTCCTGCTAACTTCTAACTCCGTTAAATGTAATAAATTTTGTTTTCATGGATGCCTGGAAGTTAAACTGAATTGTTACACCTGGTAAAGCAGCAATGCTGATCGTTTTATTAGAGATGAAAGAATTTAGACAGTTAACTCTCAGTGATGCTGCAGTGTTTGTTTGACCTGAAGTATACTGAGTTTAGGACCCAGATTACTCCCAGATTTAAGAGCATCTTAGTCCGACAAATACAACAATAACGACGTCGGCTTGCATGTTCTGCAAAAAAATGTGCTTTGTTGTGTATCTGACGGACAAACACCAAACCAGTTCCACATCACTGAAGTTGCACCATTTTTACAAACCAATTCTGGTTCATCTGTTTCACTCAACAATCGGCCATGTGCGTATGAAAACAAAGGCACTGCGCATGCGCGTTTTACTCATATTCTATCGCGATATTTCATTTTCCTATCGTTGCCTAACATTATACCGGTATTACCGTGAACGGTATAATATGGCCCAGCCCTACCTGCAAGTGTTATTTGTTAGCGAGATAATAATTCAAACAGCACTTTAGTAACTTAAGTATGTGAGAAAAAGTGAGGTTGCTGTATGTACAGCACTAAATGTATGAATAAAGCTTAGTTTTGATTTGCACAGCTATCACTGGATAAAAAACATCTGTAAATTTATTTAATTCAATGTACAGATCTAAAGATTTGTCTTACTGAAAATATATCACTCTTTTACAATCTATTTAGGCGGGTTTGTGGTCGCTGGATGAGAATGAGTAACTGTACCTGATTGTCGCCTTGAAGGAAGGAGAAGAAATTTTGATCTGTAAGAAAAAGAAACGACTTTACAAGCTGCGTTCAGAGGCATGAAGTCATTACAAGTGAATAATTTACAACCGATGTATTACAATGAAAATTCCCCAGGTCTCCAGTATATGGAATATTTCCCACAACAAAAACCTTTCTTTCAATTTAATCGACACATTAGAGCCAAATATTTTTACGGAGGTAATTTGAATATCTTTTTATTTTATTAATCCCTCCCAAAAAGCGTCCATGTTCTCCATTTTTTCTGTTTCCTTTTCGCTCAGTGTGTAAAAAAAAAAAAAAAAAAAAGTTCTGAGAAAAAGTTTTTTTGGGTTTGTTTTTTTTTGGAAAAGTAGCATTTAAAGTAAAAATTTAAAGTAAAAACACCTTCCCCAGTTAATTACACTGGTACATTTGATAAATTATCTGATTAGAGAGCCAAATTATTCAGTACAACAATAAATGTGTCCTGATAAGGAAAATTTTGTAACAAAAACCAAAGTCTTATCATTCTCAGCATGCTTTAAAAAAAAAGAAAAAAAAGAAAAGTGTTACAAAATTTCAACTGTCCACTGCACGAAAACAAAACAGAACAAAAAAAAAAAACAACCAACCAAACGAACAGGTTTTTGTTTCTACTGTCTCACCCTTGCGCAAACCTACGTGACTAATGTACACTTAATGACTTACAATAATCACTGTGAAGTTATCTCCCTATGACATGGCGACACTGTAAGACATCAACATTATCCCTAGTTCTGTCTATCAGGAGGCACACTCATGCTGGTAGTCAGATGACAGAATTTAACACATACACGCTATGATGGCAGTGAGATAAAATTCATTTCCTTTAGGGAAATTGACGGGGCTACCTGGCAGGTCACTGGCTGTGTGATAGTAGTGGCGGTAGTCCTGGATGAGAGGTGGTGGGGGAGGAATGTAACTGGTCTCCACAGGTGGCATGCTGGGAGCTCTGCTCACAGGTGAGGCCTGGCTGTGCAGGTTTAGTACTCTGGGAGGAAATAACATCATATGTTTAGAGACAAAAGCAGACAGAGTTGAACACATTTTTTACAGTCATCTCACTTCCTTTGCAGTTTCATGACTTACCCTTTGCTTGCAGGTGGAGAGACGGGTGACAGCGAGGGACAGGCTCTTTTAGGAGGCGGCTCGTCATCTAGCTCATCTTCTGAGGAGCTATCCAGTGTCAGATCGATCACATCTACTTTCTTGCAGTTGTCATTAGAAGACCGTTTGTGCTCATGCGCATCGGTTCCAGACAGATCTACAAGGAAACAGCAATGTCAGTCTGCGTTCCCAGATCATGGGGAAGATTAGATTTAAAGATTAAAATCAACTGACATACCGCTGTCTACACCGTTGTAGGAAGCAGAAACCTCCTGCACTTCTTTCTTTGACCTCATAGGGGCCCAGCTTCCATCTTCTTTGAACTGGATTTCATCACAGTCAGAGCAGCTATTCAAGATTTCCATGAACAACCTAGAAAAACAAGCCATTCCAATTCTATTACAATAATCTTAAGTACTTGTGAGTCACTTAAAAGTCAAACTTCAGAATTACAATACAGCTGTGATTCATCATGAGCAGATTGAGCAACTGATACTAAATAAACATAAACAAGGATTTGTATTATTGGCAATTCCTGTCCAGGAATCCAGTCCAGAAACAGCTGTGTTCAAGATAGTCAGGAGACAATAAAACACAAACCAAGGAAAGTCTGTTTCAAGTTAAAACAAGAAGTTTAACTGAGTTTAATTGCTTATAAAGCTACACGCTATTTATGCAGCATGCAGTTTTATTATTATTTATCTTGACAACTGTCAGACAAGCTGCAGGATTATCCTGATAAAAATCAGGAATGCAGGATGTTAAAGTTAAGCCAACTTTAACTTCATAACCAGATGACTGCATCTGTTTTTGCTAAAGCTGTCTGATCAGCAACATCCACCCAGAACAAGTGGGTTTAATCAAATTAAAAAGGCATTCAGCGCATCCCTTTTTTGCCAATGTTAAAGAAACCTGCTCCACCCTTTCTGGTCAGAAGACGACTGGATTAACATTTCTACAAAGTAGAGGAAGGAGAGCATTTCTGACTACATCATACTAAACGGATGGGCATGGAACCATACCCGACATTAAAAAAATAAAATAAAAAAAAAGACGTGCTCACCCGTCAATAATTAGGTGCTCATATGGTGCCTTCTTGTCACAGACTGGACAAACCCATGTTGGCTTCTTCTCATTCATTTGAATATAAAGAGTAGCATCGAAGCACTGGAGGTGTGAGCATGTCATTGCTCGGCAGGGGATTGTCAGCCTCATCTTCCCCAACTAAAAAAGAAAAGAAAAGAAAGATAATTCGATAAATGTCGCTTTCATTGACTGACACAGTGATCAGTTTTATACTATATAATAGCACAGAACAAAAGCAACAGTCCCCAACCACTTTACATCCAAATACCGTAAACCTCAGGTCACTAAAACTGTAAACGTATTTCTTGTTGCTCTAACAGCAGGCTAAGAAGCAACTAAGAAGCAAGGAGGATAGTGATGAATGGTACTTACAGGACACAGGAGAGAAACTCTTAGACTTGTGGTAGCAATCTCACTCTCTGGATCGGCCGTCAACTTCTCTTTGACTGTAAGCAAAACAAAGTGCTAGAGTCACAACTTTTTAATGTTTAATGGAATTTGTTCTTTGACACACTTAAGGTTCAAAATGTTGCTTGTGTAACAATGTTTTAAGGTTATTATAGTTTGTTGAACTAAAAAAACATAACAAAACTAAAAAAGTGGAAAAAAGTTAACATGTATTGAAAAACTTTAAAAAAAAAAATAACATAAAAGAAAAGCTCTTAAAACATTATATTACAGTAGAGTCTTCACCTTAGAATATAAAATGCCTTGAGGCGACTGTTGCTGTGATTTGGTGCTACAGAAGTAAAACTGAACTGAACTGAAGCACAATGTTGTTGCATAGATTTATTGAGACCAAACATTGTTCCCAGTGTGTCTGTGTTAAAGGAACAATTGTGACCTTGCTACTGACAAATTATTTCATATTGCAAATATAAAAAAACAAACAAAGCTAAAGTAAAAACTAAACACTTTAAACATTAAAAACCAAACTGAAACAAGCAAATTCAGGGGAATTACTCTGATAGTATTGTAGAGTCCCACATACAGTAAGGACTACAAAATTGTGAAGCAGAAAATGTAAGCTCCACCGTTGGCCTTTGTTCACATAAACAAACAGAGGGACTTTTCCAGAGAACATATGAGGAATGCAAAGAAAAGTACCTTTACCTTTGTTTTGACTCTGTGGTCAGACCAGTTAGAAAACTGTAGCAGAGTTACTGTATGAAATTTCTGTTTCTTAAATGTCATTCTCACAAATCATGGGGCAGATCCAGTTCTTTGTACTTCCCAATTAATATCGTGACTTACTCAGAGCCCTGGAGTGGTCAGGGTTCCTGATTCCTTTGGCCCGTAGTCTTTGCAACAACACCGCTGACGACTGCTGTCTGACCAAATACACAGCCATGGAAAAACACTGAAAAAAAGAGGAAATAATAAGCAAACCAGGTCATGCTGATGGTTCATGTTCTCCTCACAACTCCGCAGACCATTTGTTTAAACATAAAAAAATGAGAATCCAGTGTGTTTACCCTGCCAATTTCTGAAGTCCATGACACCACAATTGTGTTGGGGACTGTAGTAGACAGCCGGACAAGAGACGTTATGTTAATGGGGCGACTGGGCCTTTTTGGTTCAACTCCATTTTTGGTGGGAGGAAGATATCCCTATAAGGAACACAACAAATTTAGTAACTCACAGTCACATTATTAAACACTGGAAATGCTCTATGACAAGCAAACAAAAACAAAACAAACACCAAGGACTCACCGGAAGATTACAAGGCTTTCCATTCACCTTCACGCACAGATTTGGGGGGAAATGGTCCTCCTGGGGACAGCTTGTCTCTGATAAGCAAAATCTGAAAATAAGAGAAAACAAATTGCATCGAGGATAAGTTCAGATGTTGAGGAAAAAATGGCAAACACAATTTGTTTCTGTTCAGTTACCACTTTGACAAAAAGGCTGGCTTTCTTTCTTTCTTGCTTATTTTAGGTTTTCGGTTGTGTCAAGTACAGCCATCTCCATCTATGATACAGGAGAGCACTTCTTAACGGATGTCATTCACCAGTTTTTAATGTCATTAAGTATTCTCTGTCATATATACAGTGGGGCAAAAAAGTATTTAGTCAGCCACCGATTGTGCAAGTTCCCCCACCTAAAATGATGACAGAGGTCAGTAATTTGCACCAGAGGTACACTTCAACTGTGAGAGACAGAATGTGAAAAAAAAATCCATGAATTCACATGGTAGGATTTGTAAAAAATTTATTCGTAAATCAGGGTGGAAAATAAGTATTTGGTCACCTCAAACAAGGAAAATCTCTGGCTCTCACAGACCTGTAACGTCTTCTGTAAGAAGCTTTTCTGTCCCCCACTCGTTACCTGTATGAATGGCACCTGTTTGAACTCATCATCTGTATAAAAGACACCTGTCCACAGCCTCAAACAGTCAGACTCCAAACTCCGCCATGGCCAAGACCAAAGAGCTTTCGAAGGACACCAGGAAAAGTATTGTAGACCTGCACCAGACTGGGAAGAGTGAATCTACAATAGGCAAGCAGCTTGGTGTGAAAAAAATCAACTGTGGGAGCAATCATCAGAAAATGGAAGACATACAAGACCACTGATAATCTCCCTCGATCTGGGGCTCCACGCAAGATCTCATCCCGTGGGGTCAAAATGATCATGAGAACGGTGAGCTTTGATCCCAGAACCACACGGGGGGACCTGGTGAATGACCTGCAGAGAGCTGGGACCAAAGTAACAAAGGTCACCATCAGTAACACACTACAACGGCAGGGAATCAAATCCCGCAGTGCCAGACGTGTTCCGCTGCTGAAGCCAGTGCATGTCCAGGCCCGTCTGAAGTTTGCCAGAGAGCACATGGATGATACAGCAGAGGATTGGGAGAATGTCATGTGGTCAGATGAAACCAAAGTAGAACTTTTTGGTATAAACTCAACTCGTCGTGTTTGGAGGAAGACGAATACTGAGTTGCATCCCAAGAACACCATACCTACTGTGAAGCATGGGGGTGGAAACATCATGCTATGGGGCTGTTTTTCTGCCAAGGGGACAGGACGACTGATCCGTGTTAAGGACAGAATGAATGGGGCCATGTATCGTGAGATTTTGAGCCAAAACCTCCTTCCATCAGTGAGAACTTTGAAGATGAAACGAGGCTGGGTCTTCCAACATGACAATGATCCAAAACACACCGCCCGGGCAACAAAGGAGTGGCTCCGTAAGAAGCATTTGAAAGTCCTGGAGTGGCCTAGCCAGTCTCCAGACCTCAACCCCATAGAAAATCTGTGGCGGGAGTTGAAAGTCCGTGTTGCTCGGCGACAGCCCCAAAACATCACTGCTCTCGAGAAGATCTGCATGGAGGAATGGGCCAAAATACCAGCTACTGTGTGTGCAAACCTGGTAAAGACCTATAGTAAACGTTTGACCTCTGTTATTGCCAACAAAGGTTATGTTACAAAGTATTGAGTTGTATTTTTGTTATTGACCAAATACTTATTTTCCACCCTGATTTACGAATAAATTCTTTACAAATCCTACCATGTGGATTCATGGATTTTTTTTTCACATTCTGTCTCTCACAGTTGAAGTGTACCTCTGGTGCAAATTACTGACCTCTGTCATCATTTTAGGTGGGGGAACTTGCACAATCGGTGGCTGACTAAATACTTTTTTGCCCCACTGTATGCTGGCTTGGGAAATCCTACAGGCTAGACTGGATAAATTATGTGTTCTTTAAAGCAAACTTCCCCTTTACTGTTTAGTGTGGTAACAATGTGTCCACATCCAAATATGCTTGTACTTTTCTTTGATTATTTTTGTAATCCCTCATGTCCGTTGTGAATATAAACAAAAGCCTGAGCCCCCAAGAGAAAAACATGCCTTGTATCCTTCACTGTTCATTTGAAAATTTGACCTCAATGTAATTCAACTCAATTCTTATCTTTGCGTAGCTGGGATGGGCTCCAGCCCTCCAGCCCCCCCCCATGACCCTGATAACGATAAGCAGAAGAGCATGGATGGCAGGATCTCATCATTGTCACTTATCATTAACGATAACTAAAATCATAATTAGCAGGTTGAGGCTTTCATTTCTTAAATTTGAAAAGAAAAACACTAGCAGCATGCTTAAAACAAACAAAACTGTCGTAACTTTTGTTCAGGATTAAAACATTTAGAAACAAGTTTCCAGCTGCATGAGCTCTCTTAGGCTTTTTGTTCTTTGGCACGCTTGAGGATCAAAATGTTGCTTGTGTATCAGTGTTTTAAGGGTTCACTTATTACTTGTAGCCACTTAGTTTTCAAACCTTTTTCTGTTCTGTCACTTAAAAGAAAAGTTAGTCTGGATGTGTGCACAGTTGCTCTTTTTTTCTCTAAACTTTTGTTCATGTGACATTACTATTTCTGGCTGATTCAAAATGGAGAGCAGCTAAAAACAGACCCATTACTCACACCGCCACATCACACCGATTAAAACAGATGCTCAAAAGAAAAGGCTATCTTAGTCATACCTTAACTGGACTTGAACAGCAAAGTCACATTTGGTCCCGGATATGTCCCTGAAGAATTCAAAAAGAAGAAATATTTAACACACAACACATGAATGACTCGGTTTTCTCCGATATTTAATTATAAAAGGTTAATTAGCGATAAAGCTTTAAAAGTGACAGTTATTTGCCTTCTCATTTATTTAACTTGCCGAATGTACCAAGAAGCTTTCTCACTTACATGGAGCTGCTGATCTGCTGAACTTGCTGCGGTGTTAATGCAAAGGCATAACATGCTTCCTGGAACCGCTGACTGTTGTCTGAAGCTATGAAAAAGAAACCAGAAACACAGAGTCAGTGGGGAAACCTACAGAAACGACTGAGGTCAACAGATGCTGAACTTTTACCCGGTGCTTTCATGGGATGCACGCAATGGAGAGGTGCTATCACTAAACAAAGCTGAACAGGACGTTGTGGACTCACCCAGGCTGGTTGGCTTTATCAGCTCATCCAGCACATCGTAGAATGACAATCTCTGGAGCTTGACATCAGGGTGTACAGGGTGCAGAGCGGAGGAAAGATGAGGCAGACTCAGCTCGTGCTTAGGCCCGAGTAAGGAAACAGGCAGCAGCGGTGATGGGGAACCGTGGCTGTCAAACCCCAGTTGGGCAAGGCCAGTGGGCAAGCTGGCTGCAGCGTGAACACCGGGAAGAGCTAGGTCCACTGGCGAAACCATTTTGGTTGGAAAGCGCCGCCTGTAGAGCTCTTTGATCTTCATCTGCACTGCGGGACTGCAACCAGCCTTGAGTAGGTGGAGAGCTTTGGTCAAAAGTTCATGTTTGCGCCCATGCTTATTCCGTCCCGCATATCCCAACAACACTTGGAGCTCAGAAACACGAAGGCTCATTACCATTTGCTGGTGAAAAATGAAGAGTGAGGAAAAGAAGATCTATAACAACTTAAAAACAAAAATTTCTAATCTGTCATAAAGAAACAAAAAACTATTTTGTCAATTAAATACAACTGTTAAATAATTTCTTCTTCTTATTATTATTATTTTTAAATAAATAAATAATGCTTTTAAATCCTTTGCTATCTTGCAATGTCCACACACAACATTTTCACTGAGTCATTAATATTTGTCTGTAAACATAGCCCCTCTGAGATGACTATGGAAGAGACAGGCTTTTGGTTAGATGCAGAAATGCACATTTCTAAATGCAACGTCTTTGTACTTTTAATTCATAACACATCAGCACATGTTGCTCGTGGTAAAACAGGATGTGGACATGGTCAGCTGTACAAAATAATGGAAGCCACTACAGAAACTTTTTGAGACATTGTCCAAGATAATCTAACTCTGGTAATGTTTGACAATGAAGGTGGCAACGCTGCAACAGACTGCATTAAACTATATGGTGGTTTTATTTTTTTCAAGGATTTAGCAGGACGTGAGTTTCTTTTATGTTTGTTTAAAAACAAAACAAATATTTTAGAGTGAAATGCAGTGAAGCAAAGCAACAACACTAGCCTGCATGACAGCCTCTGAGACACAGAGAGAATAAAAGTCAATTTTAAATAGTTTCTACTATCTTACATTCTACTGTAAAGCCTCCACTCATATTCTTGTGCTGACTACATGCTGTAATATCTTTGTGGATGACTGCGTTGCAGACAAATAAAGCAACGTTAGCATTAAAAGGACAGGCTGCAATCATATAGTCCATATGCAAATATTTTGGTAATCTCCTCTGACAATCAATCAGTGACCTACCCGGGATAAATATTTAAGCAATGGAAAATATTCTCATGACGCCTTAGAGGTGCAAATTATACTGTGAAGTTGCATAATATGTACTTATTAAAGCTGGCTTGAGAAAACTTAAAACATAGTTTGGAGATGACTACAATGGCATTTCTTTTTTCTGTAACACACTCCCATAACAGGGTGGTGCCTGCCATATTCAAGAATAAGGGATCACAGAGAGCTCTCTCTCTCAGTATAGTATATACCACTAATAAAGACAGTCTTGGTGGTTTTAAATACCAAATGACTAATTAGTGTTAGAATCTGTGTTCTTTTAACTGCAACACCAGCAGTGCAAATCAGAATCACGCATGAAAACACCTTTATAACACATTCCCTACATAATGATGAAGCCAGATTAAAGAAGTGTACTGCAGTATTGCGCAAATCCAACTCTTAACTCAAAAGCGGTACTCTTAGAAATTACAGATAGATTTAAATCTTTAGTGAGCTCATCTCAAATGCATTTTATGCTGTACAAAAGTAACACTTACTGATCAACCTCAATGATTGCTACAGTACAGTTGATATGATCACCTTTGGCAATGCAACGTGTGAGTATCGCAGATATTAGTTCATTTGAAGTGAAGATCAAAATGAAAGCCTTTTGCATGTAGTGTAATTATCCACAGTGAAATAATAATCCATTAACAATATTAAATTAGAAAGTGGGGACACACCGCTGTGGTTTAATAAGTAAAAACTAACTAACACCGCCCGCATGATGCTGGTGTGACCTCACTGAAACAAAACAAGACTTTTCATTGTGTTAACTTGTGTTTGAAAACAAATCGCGTTGGATTACACTAAAACAGGAGTGTGGACAGTGTCTGTAATTTGTTGGACTAGATGTCAAAAGTATAGCCAATCCAAGTTAACCTGCACTAGGATTCCAGGGAATAGACAGAGCCCATCTTTAACACACACTGCGGTTCGCACGGCGAACTACTGTTAAGGCTAGGAGGCTAACATTACAATGCCAGTGGGTTTCACACGCTGACAGGAATATTAGCTTCATCTCTTGCTAAAGCCCACATCCGACCTTATATAAGTGCAGGTGAACCACAGACAGAGCCTAACGCAGAGTGTGCAACAATAACAAAGCTAGTGCTACCGAGCTAGCTCGTCAGCTAACTGTCTATCTAGTCGTTTCTGCTCTGCTGTTTTCTTATCATATGCCTTCATAACAACACTCTTCGGGTGTCTACTGTTAAGTGTCAACGGCGCTAACACCTGAAATTGAAATCTCAGTGTGTGAAACGTTTATTTATCAAGCTAACGTATGTACTCGCTTTACCTTCAGTTCCGCACTCTCCGCCATCTTGTTACACTGGTTGCGCAGGCGCAACAGCCATCCTCAAGAAACATAAAAAGTCAGTTTTCATTCTCCACAGTGCACAGCAGGGGGCGCTGCTGGCACACAAACGACCACAGGGCGTCTCCGAGGTATTACAGACTACTTTGAACAAAAGCAGGGCGCACCTTCAGATCTTAGTTGGCTTGATGCGTTTTGCTCTGCAGTACGTAAAGATAAAACAGGGTCGCGATTAGGCTTAAGACGCAGTGTTCCTTCCCTTTATTCGTGCTATAATTTGTAAATCTTTTATTTAATTTGTCAACTGACAATGGAAATATTTGATCCTTATAATTAAGTCATTTAGACGTAATTAATATTGGCAATCTTAACTTGGGAATCCGCCACTTTTTCCTTGTCTTATAACTTTATTTATATATATATATATATATATATATATATATATATATATATATATATATATATATATATATATATATATATATATATATATATATATATATATATATATATATATATATAACTAAACACCTGATCATTTCAAGTTGTTTCCTTGGGCTCTGGGAAGTTGGATCTAGGTCTCAGTCGTCGATTACCTAGACGAATATTCCACACTCAAAATAGCCTCGGGTTGCTTGTTTTCCGCGTGTAGAAAGCTGTTTTCTCATGGATATGGCATTATTTCCCCCTCCACAAACAGTTATTTAAATAACGCTTACAGCATATAGCTTCATTCATTCATTCACAAAGGTGAAAGGTGCACTCACATAAGTGGGTTTTGCTAAATTAGGAGTCCACTGGCTCACGAGATCCTGTGTTGATTGATTACTTGCAGGAAAAAAAAAGAAAAAAAGTTGTGGGAATCAAAAAGGTAAAAAGAAATGTAAATATGGGGGGAAATAAATCACACTTCTTTAAATAAAATGATTTATTCATTAGCGACCAAAACAAATATTACATGGAGGAATAGACTATTCTTAATAGGATATGTCACTGCTTACAAGGTCGCAGATGCACTAATTCAGCCTACTAATTTCTGTGTTTTTCAAATTTCCAACAGCAAATAGGCATAGTTTGACCGCTACAGAAATAAATATGCTGTATTTCAACGCGGAGGCTTTTTTGTATTTTGTTTTGCTTTGTTTTTTACTGTAATTCCCACCACTCGTTTAAAGTGCATAACATCCAAGGTAAGCTACTGGCCTGCATGGAAGAACACATTAAAATTAGTAGACTTATTTACAATACTGAGAGGATAAGGAGCAATGAACAGTCTAATCAAAGCTGCTATTGTTGATAGGGGGAGGAAAAAATGAAGAAGAAGAAATAATAACCCACCTTTACAACAAACATACATTGTCATTGCACTTTGCCACAAATTATAATAATCGATGGGATAATTTCAATAAAACAAATCACTGTATGCGAGATACATAAACGCTGAGGGTGGAGATCCACTTTTTTTTTTAACTTTTTTTTTTTTTTTTTAAATATTACAGGTAATTACACTTTAGACTACTTTCAGCTTGGCTCAGAGTGTCCGTGGTGGTTTTTAAATCTCCCGTGGTGTGGTTTTTAACAGAAGCTGTGGCTGCGTCCTCGCGCCCCTGTGTCTGATTCACGGTGGTAGCAGAGGCGATTTGAAGGAGCAGGATCCGGTGCAGTGGCGAGGAGTCAACATCTTACAGGAGAAATGGTGTAAAGCGTCGTGAGCTTCTATGAAGAAGGAGATCAAACAATCAATAGTGCACGCGCATGTGAGCGTAAATCATCCTGCTGGGGATTACAGAGGCTGCTGCTGTTTAAATGTTTAGACCTACATAAGACAAGTTAAACACAACTGCACGTTTACAGTTAAATGATGATATGATCGATTCATGATATGAGTCGGAGTTGCTCAAAACAAGTAGTTTGGAAGCGTTTAAAGAGGCTGTGGACCATCCACTCAAATAGCCTGTCCATCCACAATTACCCTTCGACCTTCTCTTTCTGGAGCAATTCACTGGGGTAAGTGTGCACGCAAGAGGCAAGAGCTGGCCACTAATATCTGTTGATATAAAGTTACGTTATGATACCGTTCACCACTTTGCACCCCCGATGCCAAAAACAGAGATCATGTGAAAAATCAGGCTTGTCCGTTATATATGAAAACAGTAAAATAAACCTAATTGAGCACATAGACTGTCGCCGGTGATTTTACATGAAAAATAAGCTATAAAATATCTGTAAATCCCACAGTTAGAAACATCTTGAAACGCTGTTGTGTGCGCTGCCTTTGCTTTAGTTTTCTCACCTCTGACTATGTGAAGCTGCTGGACCATCTCCTCCCTGTAGGAAAGTTCCCTTTTCATTTGATCCTGAAAATTATCTGAGAAGCAAATGAAAGATCTGAGTCAGTAAACCAACCACAATTATTTCACAGACAGAAAAAAACCCCCTTCATTTTAGCCACCGCTGTCCCCAAAGTTACTGACAGAACCATGTAGGAAATGTTTGCACCTCTGATCTTTGTCATTTTAAACAATCATGTAACCTCCACAGCATAAACAAACAAAGTGGAATGTTTGTTTAGAGAGAGGCAATAGTTTCTTATAAATTAAGGCTTTTAAGAGGCTGATGCCATTCATAACAGATGCATGTATTAAACTTGTCGGGCAGCTGATCAGTAGAGGGCGCTCTTCTCAAGCTAAAGCTACAAACCAAGGGCATCAACGGTAGCAAACACCCGGGCATGCCTTCAGCTGGAAACAAAAACATTTTCTTATGACAATAATTTTTTTTATTTATAGCATTTAAATGAAAATAAATCCGACCTATAATTAAAATATTGATGCCACTGATGAAAGTTAAAAAAAGCATTTGCAAGGACATGTTTATATTAGGAGAAATATAAACGGAATACCCTTTAAATATGTTACATCATAACATCTGCTCAGATTTTTGTTTGATAATGTTTCTTCACCACTCTTATATTCATAACAGTCTTACTTTCAGATATAGTAATAGGATGATTATGCTAGGTATCAAAATTTTTTAAAAAAAGTTTCCAATATTAATGATATTACAGGGTTAACATTAACAAGTTTTACTGTCTTGTCCCTAGATTTTTAATAATAATTTTAATATATATATATATATATGCTAAATGGGCCACATATAGGTTTAATTTCTTTCCAAAATTTTTGAAAAACAAATAGTTTTATATATGGAAGCCTTCATCATCACTTAACTACCTGTATGTGACATCGTTTAGTTTCCATTCTTGCAGGTTTATCTTAATTTCTATTCATCTTTACCTGTACTGCAACCAGTGCACATATTTTGGGTATTACATCAATTCTCAATTTTTATATGAGTCTGCCAAATATTCATATTGCTATATAATATGTTTCAGAAAAAAGGTATTTATTTGTTTGTAAGAAAAGGTGGATAAAATTATTTTAAGTTACAAAAAAAATATTTGCTCATATCTCACCTGATATTCACCTGATTAATCACCTGAATGCAGCTGCTTCTTGAGGACATGGTTAGTTTCATTTTCAAAATCATGATCTTTACATTGCCAGTGTGAAGCTGTTAGTGTCATATCCAGATGGTCTTAATGTATGGACTGCAGATGGGAATGTTCTGTAACATTTTTCATTGTGGTGGATGGGGAACCGTTTTATATATAATTATATTATTATAGATATTTTTCAGTTAGTGTTTCATAAAAATCAAACACTGACTTTTTAAAGTTACCCTTTTTTTTCTGCTGTCCACATATATTTTAAAAAAACATATATTCAGTATATCAATATGAAAAAGGGGCAAAGGTAGATCAGATTAAAAGCAGCAGTTATTTAGTTCCGCTGCAGCACATGGGAACTACTGCTGAGGTGGATTTGATATATTAAGGCTTATGTTTTGGCCTCAGTCACAGAGAGGAGGAACATTTGTCTTTACATGCACCGTGGCAGAGATTAGCTTACCTTTTAAATGTTGAAATTCACGTTCCAGCTTTTTCCTCAGCTCCACCTGCTCCAAGAGCTGCTTTTGTAGCTCTTCTGCAAAAATAAACAAATAAATAAACACAGAAAAAGAAACAAATCAAAATCAAACAAAAACGCCGGGTGTTGAAGGAGAAAAGATGAGGGCTTTCCCATCAGCTTCCATGTAGGACACTTCTGCTATTTTTAATGACAGTGATGAGCACATCATTATCATCATCTGCACTGAAAATTCAGAGCAGGTCTTCCTGGACTGCAGACGACACCCCCGCCAAACCCCACATTTATGTAACAAAAGATGAAAGTGGAAAGTCTGAGGTGTTGTCTTATTAACTTTAACTTCAGTTTTTCTAATTTTTTAATTAAAGGTCGCTCCACCTCGAAAATACAAAGACTCTGAAGGTGCAGATGAGCGACAGGACGTTGAAACTGACTCAAGTTTTGCTTGATTTATAAAATTTAGGCCCGCTAATCTACAACCTCTCATGAGCTTTTTTTTATATTTATAAATGTATGTGATGGAGAAAAACTCAATAATGTAGGCTACGTCAAATGTAAACAATAATAATAATAATAATAATAATAATAATAATAATAATAATAATAATAATAATAATAATAATAATAGAAGCAGTAGATAGCTTACCTTTTGCCAGACTTTGTATGTCCCTTTGTGTTGGTAGAGCTCTGGGTGGCGCGTCCTCGCCTGAGTACACATAATATAAATTAAGTTCTTCGGCAAAAATGTAGTCCCACATCTACTGAGCTTTTTTTTTTGTTTTGTTTGAAATCCCTTTTTTCTGACCTCGGTGTAACTTACCTTCATCCGGCTCTCGCTGGTGCTCCTCGCTGCTTTGTTCGTTAAAAGATTTCGTTTCGATCTCCTCCACTGTGGAAGACGGCTCTTCTTTACTTGCACTCTCATCTTAAGACAAAATAAGTCGATATAATTTTTTCCCTCCCTTTTTTTTCATTTTTCTTTTTTTTTTTTAAACAAAGGCAGGAAAATAAAAGTCTAACCGTTTGTTGTAAGTAGGCCTACTCCAGGCGGGTAATTCGCAGCTCTGAATTGATACGGACTGCTCCTTTGTTGCAGCTCACTCCTCTCTGGTGTGTAAACCTAAAGGAAAAAGAATTACCACTTCTTTGAAGTTTGGTGAAAAAAAAAATATTTGTAATGGAGTAAAACATAAAAAAAATGAATAATGAAAACCTTTAATTAATGTATAGATATTTTATTAGAGAAACGATAAAAGATTTTATTCCCCCTCCTAAGTGATGTGGAAATGCCTTTTGTTGTGTTACACTGTTTTAACATAGACAGAAATTCCCCCACAAGCACACATTTCTCTGCTGAAACGTACACATACAGGCAAAAAGAACAGAACCCGATCTTCAGGGGAAAATTACAGCTCTGAATTATCGCCCGTGTTTGAAGTCACTCACTTCGGTGAAAGGTGCAGCTATGTGGCTCTCTGATAACTGCTTGGTCTGCAGTTCTCTTTCAGAGGACTGGGCCACGTGCAGGCTCGTTTTCTGGGAATCGACCAGGCTGCTCTCCTGCAGGCCTTTAGAGTCAGAATCGTGTGGTGAAACGGTGTGTGTCAAAGCTAGGGGAGTCCGAGGACACACCGAAGACAGAGGCCGGGAGCCCTCCTCCTCTTCCTCGTCCTGCGTTTTGTTTGTCTCCACGTCCACGTCTGGCTCGCCCTCACTGTCTACGCACGGGGACACAGAGCGGTAGCTCGAGCTCTCGCTTAAAAAGTCGGGCGATAAGTAACCGGTGCGACAGCCGTTGTACGCGCTTCTGTTGCCGTACAGCTTGGCGATGCAGTCAGCGTCTTTGATGACAGGTCTGAACGCCGACACGTAGCTGATTTTCCGGGGCTGGAGCGGCACCCCCTCCGCCGGCCTCCCCTCGTCCCCTGACTTGTCTTCTTCGTTGCGCAGAGACTGAGTGCTGGAGCATCGGTCATTATCGACCGCGCTGTCTTTCGATGTGTTGGTGCTGCGGTCACTGTGCTCGGACATGTCCATGTCAGTCTGCCTGGGCGGACACAGCAGCTCTGGAGGGGGCTTGTGCTGGGTTTGGGGATATGGGGGCATGGGCAGCGCGCCGGCCGCGGGCCAGAACATGGGGAAGGAGTGGTAGGCGCTGTCCTTGGTGGCAGGCCACAGCACACCCGGGAGGCCGCCTTTGCTTTGCTCGCCCATCATGCCGTCTTCTTTCTTCTGACACAGGCCGAAAGCCGGGAACCCGTATGGGTGAGGGAAGAGGGGCGGTGGGATCTTTTGCATTATCCCGAAGCCCTTGCTGGGCACCGGGATGACCGGGTAGCTGCGCGTGCTCGTCATAGCACCCCGGCTGCCCTCGCAGCTTAGGATCTTTGCGGGGATCTCCGGGGAGCTTTGTGGACGGCTGGGCTCGTGTGATTTCAAAGGAGAGCTAGACCCGAACCCACTGCCTGGCAGCGTCCTCTTGCGACTCCCCCCGTTGAACATGGCCTTCACGTCTTCCCACGCGTGTAAAATCTCCATGGCACTGCCTTTATCTGTTAGTTTTAGATGCCGCCGCCAAGAATTGAAATTAGCTGCGTCTGGCTGCGTGTACTTGGACTCCGGCGTGCGGTGGGAGTGAAATATGAATTTATTCGGGGAGAAGTACATGTTGCAATAGGAGCACTTAATGCACTTGGCCCTGGAGCTGTTGTATCTGGCCGGGATGAAGCTGCCTCGACTCCCCCAGGCGCACTCGTGGGACACATCAAAGGCAAAATTCTCCGGAAGTTTGGGGGGCGAGTGAGCTCCTAGGAAGGACTTACAAAGTCTCTCTGCCTCGCGTTTAGTGATCATCCCGCAGCGCCTGGAGGAGATGGGCATCGCCCCTGCTCTCCGCAGGATCTCCAGCTGGACAGGGGTGCATTGGACGCAAGTGATCCCCAGCGCGACACGCCTGTTGTGTATCTCGTTATAGCTATAATTCTTCAATAAGGTGTTGGATATTTGTGCGAGGCACAGTCTCTCCTGGCCGTCTATTACCAAAGACACGATCTGTATTCCGTACAGCGCAGTCTCTCCGACCTGGTTGGGCTTCAAGTTAGTGCTCGGGTAGGAAAGTTCTTGTTTGGAGTTTGGCGAGGAAGTGGAGTCTCGCCCCGCAGGTATCGAGTCCATCCTTGGAGGCCTAGAAGCTGCAGGGGAAAAAAAAGAAAAGCAAGGTTTGATATGAACACGTGAGTTAAACGAACGCCAAAACTCCAGCTTTATAATTAGCTTTCACTGCAGCGTTTTTAGGTCGAGGACAAGTCATTTGCAGGCCTTCGTTTTTAATTTAAGACACACGAAGCTGATGCTTTATTTTTAGAAATTAGTCTTTAAAGCAGACACTCGTGTTTAGGACATTGCAGAGAAATCATATAAGCTATTCCACGCTTAAAGTTCACGGAATTATATTTGCTTTAATATCTTAAACCTCTTCAGTGTATGAACACGATTATATCAAAGAGACTGCGCGTAAATAATAAGGAACACCCCAAAAACACTCAGTGCATCTGCTGCCCAAAGTCTGTTCCCAAACTCACCTCAGACGCTCGCGCAGCTCCCCTCCGCCGTGAACGACAAAGCTGTGATCAAGTGAATGTCGGAGCAATGACAACTCCGCGCTGGAGGACTTGAAGATGTTTGCTTTAGGAGTGGGACGCAGTTGTCCGTGCAGCACCGCCTCCCTCCCGCCTCTCTGCTCCCCTCTCAGTGTGTGCGGATGGTTTGTGTTGCGCCACCAGCAGCAGCAGAGTCCACATGGCAGGCAGACTGTGGTACAGCCCCCCCACTCCACTACAACGATCGCAATCAAGTGACGGCAAAACTTATGGCAAGACACTCCCACTCACACAGGCAGTCTGAATTAACTATGGATTCATGACCAATGAAGATGAGCTGATCTGAGTGCTTAGTCTCAAAGCAGCCTGGAGGTTTATTGGGTAAAGTGTTTAGAAAAGATACATTAAATAAATGAATAAATCGTTGTTGTTGTTGTTGTTGTTGTTTTTTAAAGCAATCGGCTTTCTTATATTTTAAATATGATAAAAATACATTTAAATTAAAAAATATATATAATATTTTATCATAATTCCGTCATGATGTGGTGTCGGTTACATGCGTTTCATTATTTTTTGCTCCTTCTCAGGGTTATTTGGCATTATGCACGGAGGAGGCTGCAGTGGGATCAGGCATTCCGCTAAAAACAGCAGGGACCCCCCAACACATTGTTGTGCGCGTCCGCCTATGAATACGGCGCTCAGGCCTTCATCATGTGCTGTGTTCCCACGGACACGCCGTTTACCAGCTCCCCGGCCTAAACGCGCGCTGTGACAATCACCAGCTGCTCTATAAGGTCACTTTGGTGATCTCTCGCTTGGGTCCTTCCTTCTTTTTTGAAAGAAAGGCATCCACGAGAAGAAAACTGTGAAGCCTCGTGCCATAAACGACCAACATTTACCCTTTAAAAGCCAATAAAGGTTTGGATTAATTGTTTTCATCTGGCACAAGTGCTGCGACAGGCAGTCATGTAATATTAATGAAGGTAACAGGACACGATCCCGTTGGCCCCATCGACCCCAGTGGGGCAGAGCGGTAATAACAACGTATCTGTAATTGTTCACTTATTCTGAGAGGTGTACCATGTGATACCACGCGAATAATAATAATAATAATAATAATAATAATAATAATAATAATAATAATAATAATAAAACAGTTGCAAAATGCTAATAAAAATGCATATTACTGATATCAGAATTATGAATTTAATGCAGATTTCTGTCCAGTCAGCGTTAAATGTGGAAGTAGAAACATTTATATTCGCCGAATGCAAATTAATGGGATTAATGTCCACATTGTATGATAAAAAAATATTCTTTTATTTTTGCTAAAAAGGAGAATGCGATGGTGTTGTTCATCTCAAATGAGTAACCAGATTCAGATTGAATGGCAATATCCGTTGATCACTGAAGCAGCAGAGTAAACCCCGTTAACAGCCGGTGTTACATTCAGATGAATCAAAAGTTGTGTTGACAGACTGAACCACTCCAAATGAGCATGCTTTCAAGTATTCAAAAGACTGACAACGACCTCCTGTTAATGCTACAGACTTATTTCGCAGGACTCCCTCTCTGCAGGAAGTGGTGTGTAAAAAGCGATTTTCAACCACACCTACAGGCGAGGAAATGGGAAAAGTAGCCCACCCTCCAAAAAAAAAAAAAAAAAAGTCAGTGAGGTCATCGTCAGGTTCGTGCTTATTCTACCTTTTTATGTGTGCAAGCCAGAACAGCTCGTTTAAAAGTGTGTCTGCATTAATCACAGTGCTGCATCAAAGTATGATAATCACCTGAACACTCTATTAAAATAAAAGTGCCAGCCCAGGGGAAATCTTACCTTACTCTTTAATTGTTTTGAAGCTTTGATAGGCTTTTTAATCTAAGATTAATTTATGCATTCTTAAATAACTCTACATATGATTAATAAGCTTGAAAATTAAAAGGAGACTGAAGCAATTATAACAAGTGGTTGGTCATCACCTCATTAGATGGTATTAGAAAGATGCAGTTTGTGAGTTAGTGTGTTCAAATGCGTGTATGTGTGTGTTTGCCTGATTAGGTTAAAAAAAACACTGGAAGGGTAAGAGCAGCGCAAAATGTGCAAGAGACTGTTTGATGACAATCACTGGCAAAAGTGCTGCAGGCTAATTATTCTGGATCTTCCCGGTTTTGCTCTCTCTGAGAGGGCGATGCGCAGTAATTCATGGATAAAAGACACGTGATCCAGGACTGATCAGGTACGCATCAAGATCAAGTTGAGACTGTTCAACATGATTCCACCGGTGTTGATCGTGAGCTGGAAGGACAACAAAAGAGAAAGATCAGCTGTTTGAGAGGCCACCGGAGAGACGCGCCGAAAACAGTGAGACTTGCTAAATGCTCGCTAATGTGTAAACAAGTCATCACCCCTCTCCTGCTCTGATGTTTATTTGTCTCCTAAAAGCCCACCCCTGGGTCCTGACCCCCACATCCTCCACCGCTAAACGGAACACTTCTTCTCGCAGGAGGAGGTGTGCAGTGTGTGTGTGCTGAGTGTGAGTGAGGGGGGGGGGGGGTTCATCACAGCATCAAATGAGGCTGAGCGCAGGGACCCTTTTGTCACAGACAGGGACTCATCTGCCAATGGTGAGCTGTGAGGTCCTGAGGGAAGGAAGGAACAAAGGTGCTAAAAGGCTATGTGACAATGAGGGTGCTCCGAGGAGAGCCTTCAAGTGTGGGACACAGGCTGCACGGGACAAGCTGTGCCCATCACTCCGCAATTACTTTTTTGTGCAATCCAGAGGCCTTGTGCGGGCATTCATGGAGAGATGCAAGGACACAAGCTGCCATGTCTCTCTGAGCCTTGCTTGCAATATAGAGCTGACCTGAAGCGCATCGTAGAAGGCGTGTGTCGTAAATCACAGACTCGTCTGTTTTGGAAAAAACAGGCCAAAAGAGAGAGAGAGAGAGAGAGAGAGAGAGAGAGAGAGAGAGAAACCTGGCAAATTCAAATCCTTTTTTTCTCATGATGAACTCTGCACCCATCAGAGAGCAAACATCACACTGATTCAAAGATGCATTTTGCCCATACTAATATGTGTAATACAATTAGATCGAGCATGCAGCTAAAGCAGTCACTAAAGGCAATGAGCTTCATGATTGAAGATGCAGAGTTCAGAGCACAGAGTTCACGATCCTGATGGCAGCGAATGAAGATTTTGGTCGACGCTGGACAAAAAAGTAATAAAATAAAATAAAATAGAAAAATCCAAGGAAGAAAAATAAAAAATACACAAAGAAATCAAACGGTCGTAGCAGCATTTAACTTAACTTTGAGATCAGATATGTAAAGCTATATTTACCACCAGTACCGAAAAATAATGCTGACAAAAAGACAGTAATATACTAATATATTCTAGATATTAACACTGTAGCAAATATGTGTTAAATTACATTGGAAACAACCTAATATGCATTAATTCATTTTTAACCATAGAAGACCATAGAAGTTTTTTTAATGTGTGAAGTAAAATTGACCTTGAAGAAAGCAGTTGACAAAGAAAAAAGGACCTCAAAATAATTTTGCTATTTCTTTTCTACAGTATAATAAAAATAAACAGAGTTTTGTCAAACATAATCCAATCTGCATTTAAACTCCACGCTGTTCATCCTCAACAAGAACCAAGTTCAAAAGCGCCTTAATGCTATAGCAAACAGATCTCTCTGCTGCTAATTCATAAGAACAACTCTTAAATTGCCATTATAGGGACTGCTTGAGTATTTAGGGACCCTAAGTTCTGTGCACTATCACTGTATGCTACAGTGTAATAAAGGAAGATACAGGAATTTGTCTATATCCAACCCCGAGCAGTTTCAATAGTGTAATGAGGAGTCAAGTGAGAATGGGAATTATCGTAATGATAACAAAGGTCTATGCACCATAGCTTGGGGCTGTTATTGTAGGGCATTACCATAAAGATGCGATGTGCTTGTATTGCAGGGTTTTTGTGAGGGAGCAGGCCAAAGCGATAATAACTATTAGTAGATGACAGTGCTTTGTGGGATTCCAGCTGTGGAGCCCAAATTTCCATACAGATAGAATAGCTCTGGGTGGATGATATGCGTATGTGGGGGAAGGGTTGTGTGACTCCAGTGGAGTCATCTGTGCGTGCGCGCACACACAATCAGGATCTGGAAGTGGCAAATCTCAGTGCTGGACTCAGCCTTGGTGTCCCCAGTCTTACTTGGGTGGGAGTGGTGGTGTTGCTGAGGAGAGCCTCCGGTTCAAACATCCCCGCGGGTCTCTGTGGAGGAACTGTCCAGAGTGCTGAAACAGCCTGCTGTTGCTCTATTGGCAGTTTTCAAAGTCGGGAAGTGCAAAGTGTGTGCGCGCGTATGCGTGAACAAAAAACCAGAGATTTCCATCAAGATCACATGCAGGTGAGAGGGCGTGCAACATACTTGTCAGCAACATGTCTAACACAAAAATATAAAAGCCTCCCTCCCCTCGCCAAAGAAAGCGTGTTTTCAAGGTTACAAACTTTGAAAAGCGCACGAATAAATATACAATGAAATACAAGGTGCATCCAACACGCAGGAGAGTAAAGAGGTGTTGCTTAAAGGACAACACAGGACAACATTTTTTTAAGTGCATGATTTACATTCTTGTCACTATAAAACCGGCACAGCAAAGGTGAGGAAGCAGCTGGTACAAACCAGAGACTCCGCCTGGTCACGTGACTGACAGGGGTCCTAACCACGGTTAGCTAAGTATTTGTTAAACATATTAAAAAAAGAAAACAAAATACAACACACACACACACACACACACACACACACACACACACACACACACACACACACACACACACACACACACACACACAAGCTGGTGGTGGGATTATTTGACCTCACAATATTTGTATTGTAGTTGATAGTCAGAAGAGATATTTAATTGCACTGGGATGCTTCGACTTCATTATCTGGTGGGTTTTCTGACCCAGTATATTTTGTGAAGAGGTTAGGCTTGTGTATGTTCACACTGAAATAAAAACAAATAATTATTGCATGGCTTTAAGTTTCTTCACTATTTCCCTGAGTTAAAAGTGAGCATGCTGGTGACTCAACTGAAAATTTCTCATGAATCTTTGACCTTCCACATGGTAACAGATGAAAGTGTCTTGACTAGAAACACACTCAGAGTATATTTATCTTTGGAGAAAACCAGGCCAGCTATTATTGATCTTTATGCTAAGTTAAGCTAAGACTCTAGACTCTAGCTTCAAGTCTGAATGACAGACAGAAGAGCGGCATTGGTCCTCTAAGCTAAGTTGCTAACTCTCACCAGGGCCGCAAAGGTGGGTATCCTCCAAAATGACAACCTATTCCTTAAAGAGTGAAAACTGGAATGGGTTTTACAAAGTAATTAATTCAACTTGAGCAGTGTGTCATTATGACCGTGAAAGGACGTGCAGATGTGAGGAATCAAGGCTGAGTAAGACAGAAAGAGAATGTGGTTGGAAGGTAAGGGTGATGAATTATCCATGGGAGGAGGTTAGGGTAATAATAGCAGCAGATGTGGAGGTAGTGCAGAAATCCAGTGTGCTGTCTCTTGTGTTCTGCACAATGAGGTGGTGTAAATAAGTGCAAAACATCTGTAAACAATGACGCGCATGTTTTCTGTCAAACAAACACAGCTGGTTCAAACTGGGCCCCCGAGATCTAGAAGGTAAGAGGGCCGGGATCCCGGGACTAAGAAGCTTTTCTTTTTTTCCTTTTTTTGGTCGACTTCCAATACCAGGCATGCTGTGTGCGTTCATGTAAGGGTGAGGCTAGCAGGGAGGAGACAAAGATAGTGAGAGCAGAGAGCGTGAGGACACCAATCACCCTGTAATTATCCCCCTGGTGTGTGAACTGCCCAACTCTCCGTCCTTGATAGATTCACCTGACCCAATAACACAACACACAGCCACAGCGGACTGGAGGCGGGATAAAGACAACAGCATAGATCAGCAAGGGATCAGCAATGAGACAAAGACCTAACATCTGGGAGCTGTGGTGAAATTAAAGAACCGTAAGACTGAACCAATCCTGTTCCAGGTTTCCATTAATAGCCTGGGAGCTGCTTGAGAAACAGCAAAAGTGAGGTAACACAGGATTCAATTTCATTTGATATTGAAGAAACACCCCTTGGCTTCTCTCTCTCATATTCCTTCCCTCTGCCGCTCACATCTCTCTGCCACCTTAGAGTGATGTATTAAGCCATTTAAATTAACAGCGGAATGACTTATTCTAATACACCCGTCCCAAGGAGAGCCTGGGACGCTTGCTGGAGTGGGACGTAAACACCACACACCACCTCTAGACCCCAGGCTGGGCGGTGATGCATGTCGCTTTTTCCGGATAGCCCAAACAATCTGGCCGCCACTCTATCCAAAAGGCAAACATTCATATAGTCATTATGATGTGAAGAGGGCGAATAACACCACTGAGCCTGTCATTACTGGACACAAAAACAACATCTCGCCAAGACGAGTAAATACATGTTGTTTCCGAGGTGGAACAGAGAGAACAACAAATCAGTAAATACACCAAAGTCCTATAAAGGAAATGATTTTTTTTTCTTCTCTGGGAGTTTGAGGCAGCGAAGTTCTGTGTTCTTTATGAACTTCAGCAGCGGCTTGTAAAATCTCACATTACTGCTTCTCATACTGTCTGTGTCTGATGTACAGATGTCTAAATCATTCATACTAAGGCCACGGTCAGCTGAATAGAAATGAGGATACAGTGGGTGCTTTGTCTGTCCCTGAGGGGGTGTTCAGAAATAGATCTGAGAAAAGCGCAGTTTGATTGATGCTGCTACACTCCGAATAATGATCGGTTCAGAGGTCAAACTACTTCAGTGACATGCATTATATCATTAATTACAGAGATCAATAAACAAAAGGACTCAGTCCATATGTTTTCAGTGCACCTATGCCTCTTCTTTTTCATCCTCCTGGAACATTTCATAATTAATAACTGATACAAAAAGATGTTCATCAGTTATTGATCGCATTCATAGAATATTACACGAGAAAAATGTGGCATAGTAATTACACGTGATGAGAGGAGCACATTTCGATCTCACAGTTACATATGCAATTAAAATATTATTCATTACCTCTTAAATAAAAGCCTGGTTCTGAAATCCCATTAAATTTGGGATAATTGTGTGTGTTTAATTATAAGCTGCAGGAAGGAAGGGAGGAAGTTTCGGAGAAAGTAACAGAATGTGCTGTGACCTAGATAGCAGGGGAGACATTTTGTTTTAAAAGTGACCTTGCTGTGAAACCTCAGCTCAGAATAGCTCAGATTTTCCACAGACTCTGAGTGCGCAGAGCCATCACCGCTTCAGTTCTGGCTGAACACAGCATTAAAGCAGCGACTGGGGTCACGAAATCCTCGATTTCTGATGCAGATCTGAATGAATAATCCGATGTGTTAATGCACTGATGCGCAGAGAGGTGACAAAAAAGGGGGAAAAAACAACATAAAGTTAGTTAGTGAGGTGTTGGTCCATTATGTGAACTATTCAGGAGATGATACTTCACTGGATTTTTGGATAATTGTTGTGGACAGTGGTATCCGTTATCTCCCACAGGATGTGGGATCTGTGTTAAATACAATGTTTAATTTTAGGAAGCAGGTGATCACTCAGAACAACTTTGCATTAATTTTCAGAGACAAAGAAAAAAAAAAGGCAGCGACCCCTCAACGGTTCAGTTTTTCTTGTATTTTCTTTCCTTTATAAACTACAGATGTTTCTGATAGCTGAAAGTATATCGATTTAAAGCGAGCTGTACTTCACTTGAGTTCTTCTGTGTTCTACTTTGCTACACTGTTTAAAATGGAGATGTTACAGCATCTGACAGATGCAGCTACAAGTTATCAGAGAGTTAATTAAGGCACTTGCAGCTAGACTGAGCAGCTAGTTTGCTTAGCTTAGCACGAACAAAGAACACGTGTGAGTGCGCCAACTTATTTTTACACTTCAGTTTTAGTGCCAATTAAATTAGAGATGCTGTTCTCCAACGCAAGGTTAGCTGTTTCCCCCAGCGTTCGAGTTCAATTAAAGTAAAATCATGTTGGCTGTACCTTCATTATGTATGTAATAGACAGATATGACACAAAACCACAGATTCGTTTACAAAATCTGATTAACATCTGATCATCCAATTATGGCATTAAAACATGACACTCATAAAAATATCTGCTATTTAATGGTTTCTTTAACTACTCATAATTAACGCATATTTTGCTGATGCTGCTCTCACACTTTCATCCAGCCAACCAAGTATGACCAGTTCAGGGTCATAGGAGTCAAGTGTCATGAGGCCTAGACCTTATCCTAGCTATCATAGAGCAAAAGGCACAGTATACCTTGGACAGGCAACCATTCATGCTTACATTCACACCCAATGATGTTTTAGAATAACCAGTTAACACTACATGTATGTCTTTGGATTATGAGAGGAAGCCGGAGAACTTGGAGGGAACCCATTCCCATAAACAGGGAGCACATACAAACCCCACACAGAAAGCCTCTAGCTGGCGGGTGAATTCAAACCCAGGACCCTTTTCCTGTGAGGCCACGCTGCTAACCACTGTACCAGAGTGTTGAAGTTCATATGTTTACTTAAGTTAAATTCTAAATCCGCACCTCTACTTCCAATGGAGTATTTTAAAAGATTTTTTCTTTAAGACTTCCCGCATCCTGTGTATAAGTTCATGCATAAGCTGTCTGCTGCCCCGGCCCAGCATCCCCCGCTGTCTCCCTCAGAGCAGCGAGGCTCGGCCCGGTGGCTTCAACCTGCAGGCAGCCAAAGGACAGCCCAAGCGGAGCTGTCTGCCACTCCTGTGCTTCATTAGGAAACAAAATATAAGGTTTCCACTCCATTAGGAATGACTTTAGGAGTGAAAGCACATAAGACGCCGACTCACCTCATCAACAATGCATTGCAATAACGGCTGAGGATGAATGAGAGCGAGCAGAGTGGGGAGAGAGAAAACAGCATTAGCCTGTATACAATGTCTTTACAGCAGAGTGGGAAGGAAAAAAAATCATTAATGCAATAAAATGTGGTCAGATTAATCAAATGCCTCAAACTCTTATGAAAATATTACAGGGAGAGAATTTTCTATTACATCTAATGGTATCTAATCTAATACTGGCAGTTAAGGGCTTGGGCATCTATTTATTGTGAAACACAATTTAGGAAGTTTAAAGGGAAGCAGTGAAGCATGCATGCAGCATAGCCGTCAGGAACATAGACAGAGATCTTTTCCTGCTATTTTCTTCCCTCCAACGCATAAAAGCTTACCATTAAAGACTGTAGGTCGCTCTGAGTTTGAGGGGAAGAATACACAAAGAGGCAAAGCAATATGTAATTAGCGTGTCATAATCAAAATGACCCACTCGGACACTTTATGATCAGCAAGACAAAATTACTGCACCACTGGTGGCAATCTGCGGCCATGTGTTAACACCATTAACATAATGAAAACACACACATACGCTAATAGCCCACCTTTTCATACGGACAAGGAGCTGAAGCGCAATGTTAATTTCACATTGCCTTTTCGCCAACCTGCAGGTTGTGGAGGAAATGCTGAGAAATGTGCAATGTCTTTTGTGTGTGTGTGTGTGTGTATTTCTTTCTTTTTTTTTTTTTTTTTGCAAAATGGCTCGGAAGATTAAAAACAAAAGTGTTCGTGCCTCTTAAAACAATCTGCGAAAAGTACCATTCCCCTGCTGCACATCTCCAGTGAGAAACTCTATGGAAGATCTCATTTTCAATTAAAATCTCATTTGCTTGAAAGTTGAAATGAAATCATGTTGTGAATTAGCACATGAATTTACATACTGGGATGCCTGCCAGTGCGCAGGGAGACTAATTTACCTTAAAGATTGATTTTTCTAGAAAGGATTTCAGTGATGGCCTGAGAGCAATGATGCATACGTGAGATCTGAAGAAAAAAAAAAAACATTTGCCAGCATCCAGCAACAATGAAACTGAACTGTAAGATGTAACTAGCGAGGAAAAACTATTTTTCTTTCTACTTATAAACAGTAAGAACTGTTCTAACAGAGAAAAAGAGTTTCCAGAAACTTAGATCAAGAAGAAAAAAAATATCCCTATCAGGATGAAGTGGAGGATTGTTATTTACCATTAAAGCGGCATCACTTGGATGGATACTCTGAAACTTCACATTCTTAATTGTGGATTTAAGGATATTTGGTCAAGATATGTTAAGAGACAAAGAAGCAGCCAGTGATCTTGTCATCATCTAGTGAGGAGAAAGAACAGCTATACTTCTCAGCCACAACTAAAAACGTAGCGTCAATGGAAGTGCTTGTCCTTGTAACTTGTTAAGTTTTTAAGATGCCCACCTGCATCTAGCTACAGCTGATGGTCTTCCACCACGAAAACACTCCTTCAATCAACCATCCACCTGGCCTTGGATTGTCCACATTAAATTACTTGCTCATTTCGCAAGGCCTTCTCTGACAAAGCGCCGCAGCTGTTATTGATTCATTCTCTCAATTAAATAAAGCTTTGCTCTCTCCCCTCCTTCTAAATACCTAGAGACCCCCTATCCAACACAATATCCATTCTTTTTACACTGCTAACATTATCAGTCTGCACGCAAAATTAATTCCCCCACTATTGCTGAAATAACTATAATTGCAAACTACACAGAGAGAGAAATTGGAAAGGGGGTTTTAATATACATTTCCAGGTGTATTTTCCATTTGTTCAAGTCAATAACATTTTTCATTAACATTTGTAATAAAAAAAAAGCGAGCTCTATCCCCTGCTCATTTCCTTTTTAATTCAGAGATGAATTTGCAACACTCTTTCCAAACTGCTATGAGCTACCCTTTCTCATTTAATTTGGTTTAAGACATCCAAATGAGATTAATGTTGGCCATCAACTATAAAACATCTTAATTTACATATTTATCAGTTGAATGAGCCATGACTCACAATAGGTAAGGTGTATTAATGTGATTGCATGTTGATGCAACACTTTGATATAATAGAAAATCAATATGTGGATTAACATAAACAGCAACTGTAAGAGTGCGAGTTCTGCCGTTTTTGATGTTTATTGAGTTCTTTCTTTGATAGACTGAGTATGTGGAGGGATTCCTTGAAAATTCCATTTGCTACTTGAAAAGCACGGCGCTGTTATGTGAACAGCTGCATTCTTTTGAGGAGGAAATGAAGAAAAAGCTGCGAGTCTGCCAATGTGCAAGGACATTTAGGTTTCTCTACAGACCGAGAAGAAAGGGAGAAAAGAAGAGAGAGTGAGAGACCCCTGTCTCTTCCCTCGCCTCCATTGTTATCCCACTGACTATCCAGCAGGTGGGCTGAAATCAGTGTGGCTTGGCCTCAGCTGTAGTGAGGTCAGCTCTCCGCTCGTCTGTGCTGGAATTATGGGCTAGCCTTTTGCCCATGGCACACAGATTTAGCCGTGACCCTGAACACGGCCTCCCCCAGAGGCTGACAAATTTTATCACCACATTTTCCCAACTTTGCAGAGAAAACCAGACCAACTTACCAACCCACAGCCAATCCAGGCGCTTCCCTTAACCTCATATCTCATCTCCGACATAATGGGAAAATCAGACCTCTGTGAACAGGAACCCTTTAAGATTCATGGAAAATGAGGGCATGTGCTGGGATGATGAGGGACATCTCACGGCTTTCACTGCAGTAAATTAGTGCAAAAGACTCGAAGAATTATCAGACACTAATTAACAAACTGTCACATAATTTAAAAAAACGGATGTTTGCACTTTTCTAAAATCATTTTTAGAAAAAAAAAACAAAGACTGTAAATTCACAGTGCTTGTTATGAGCATTTAGAGATATTTTATTTTACTTTTGCTGATATATTTATGATATGGGCTGTAGGTTTTCCTCTTTTTATATATATATTTTTTCAAATTTATGTCACTGAGAGCTTATAATGGTTGAGATTTTGCAGTAAATAAAACATATACATCATATAACGTTTTAAATTAATGTAAGCGGAATAGAAAACTGCTCTACAGTTCTATTACAAAATTGTGTGTCTGTTTTGGATGCAAATTTCTTCTGTAAAATAATAATCATTACAAGCATATTGAGAGTTTCTTTCTTTCTTTCTTTTTTTTTTTACAGTATTCGCTCCTCTGTGTTTGAGAAGCACAGAGTCCTACGATAAGGAAGATGGGAAAAAATGAGCCAACACAAGAGACCTAATAAATCAGAAAGCTCTTTGCTAGCGGCTGCATGCACATTAGACCACATCTTCAAGATTTTCAGAGCAAACCGTGGAGCAAAACTCCATTACCTCCTGACACAAATGCAAATGAATCACAACATGGGGTGGGAAGGAATTAAAGACCCTTCTCTAATCAATGACAAACCAGGATGAAATGCTCTCTTCCATGGCTCTGCCATAGGCAAACTTCAGGTCCCCTGAAAACACACACACACACACACACACACACACACACACACACACACACACACACACACACACACACACACACACAAACGCACTGTGGACACACATGCATGCACGTGCTCAAAGACAGACTGACAGACTCGCATGCAGACGTCTGGCATGATCTCGCTGGCTTTTTTCCAGCTGGACTTTTCCAAAGTGCCGGTTCAGGGCATGAGCCCGCTACAAAGACGGCGTCTTGTCTTAACCTGCTGCTGCCTCCTTATTGCATTTCAGTGTATTTCAGAAACAGTATCTGATTTCGTCAGGTAGCTGGTGCTGGTCTCAGGCGGTGAGGTGAGAACGGAAGAGCTGTTTCCATTCTGCTGCGCTCTGTTCTGCTCAGACAGATGCACAGGCCTGTGTAAATGACAGCCTGAGCCCGAGGATGTCTGCTGGCTGCTGCACGGCCTGCTACAGCCTGCAGGTGAAGTGTCTGTGGCGCCATATGGAGCAGGGAAAATTAACAACGAGAGGAAATTCTCCGCAACAGCGGGAGGCCTTGCTAGTCTCTCCTCCAAACAAAATTTAGAGACGTAGAGAAACAAGAGAGGGGGAGTGATAAAATTAATGGGGTTCAACATTTTAACACAACACCGACGGCAATGTTTGCACAGAAAAACAAGAATTCCCTTTACAGTTTAGTCACATTGCACTCCTGCATTATAAATCAGTGCCTGGCTTAAGTAGTTTGACCTGTTCTATAAATGTACATTAACCCTGCCGATGCTCCCTTCCAGGTTCTAGCATGCTCTCCACAAGCCCAGCACAGTGGTTGTTAGAGCAGGTGAGCTGCCTCCTTCCCTGGTGGCTCCTTATGCTTTCTGCCATCATAGCGGAGGTGCCCCCTGTGGAGCCTCTCTTGGTTTGGGTCATTGATTACAAAGAGCCTCCTGGTTTTGTCTGACAGATGTGAATCCATGCTATTTAATTTGGAGAGTTACCCTCAAAGGGAGCACCATTAGCTATCCAATCTGACCACAAATAGTGTTCCATTAAGCAGAGACTTTGAGAAGCTCTGGTGGTGTGTCTCCTGACAGCATGGAGGAAGCCTGGGCATATTACACTGAATGTTAAATGCTTGGTTGTTTAAACAAAAGGGAGATCTTACTTTAAAGAACGTCTTTGTTTTAGAGATACATAAAAAGTCCCCTCAGCGGGATTCTTCAGGCATATTAGAGCTGAAACTGTCCTTGTTTAGTGTCTAAAGAGGGTGGGGTTGGTAGTTAAAATGTTAATAAGTGCAATTCAGTTTTAATTTAACAGCCTTCTGCATTCCTAATTACTCCACTAGCTGTGAATAAATGAGGAAGAGAGCTCATCTCTTGCCCTCTGCTTTCAACAGAAAACACATTCTTGCCATTTCCGATATGGAGCTAAAGAGGACTGCGAGGAAACTGATCTAAACTCATCCCCTCTTCATGAACAAAGCAGCGTGGTTCACTTAGTGGTTTTAGCTATTATTTTCCCAGTAGGTAGAGGCCTTCAAACCTTCGTAAGAGCTTTTAAGGATTTTGTTGATAAAGTAAGACGACTAGAGTGAAAAGTGTGAGAAGATTCAAAAAGCGAGGAAATAAAGTGAATGCAACGATCATGAAATGTTCTTTTTAAAACATTCAACAATAGCAGCATGCCTCTCTGTGCAGACATGGGATAGAGCTGTGCATAAATTACTTTATGTAATCATACAATGTAGATTAGCATGATAATGGTGGGTGTTAATAGATGCCAGGAAGCAGGGAGTGACAGCACTTTGAAATGAGACATGCTTGGGGCAGTGGGCTCCACACACACTCATGCATACACACAGCATTGGGGAATAGCCAGTGAGGCTCTCGTGCCATTACGACAAATGTGAGTGACGGGGAAGAAAGCCACATCTAGCTAGCTGCCTGAAGGCTGCTACAGTATTTCCACAAGTCTATAGGCTTCTGGTCTCATGGGGAGCTCTATTAATTGTGAGCAAAATGGTCCACTATTAGTTCTAAACCTTTCAGAGACCAGAGGACATCTTACCCAGCCACCCGGGCCAGACTGAAAAGCTGGCTAAAATAATGCCACCCTTGATTAGCCCCCCAAAAAACACTCATCAGAAGATGGTTAAATATTTTTCAAAGAATGGCTACTCTAAAGATATTTTCAGTAGCTTCTTCCTTTGAATTTGGTTTTATTGCATAGGGGTGCAGGGGAGGCAGTGGGCAAGACCATGGAATAAAAATGATGAAGGTCTAGAGGGTATGATCAAAACACTGCTTTTACAGCCATGGGTGAGATGTAAGTAAGCAGATCAGGTGAACTGCAAGTTTAATCTCCTCATGGAAAGCCAAGGTGAAGAGCCACCTGCAGGATGACGGGACTTTGAAGAAAACCCTGCGGTCACCCCAAAACCTTAATTTCTAACAGCATTGCCGTCATTAGTTAATCAGACTAAATTCAGCCCCCTGCAGAGACAAAAGAGGGACGGCAAAGACACGGGGAGATAAACCTAAGGATAGGTCAAGGGCACTTATTTCAAAAGCTCCCTTGAACACAGTTGGTACATTCAAAAAAGAATAACAAGATCCCACTTCCTTTCATCCTCCAAAGCCCTGGCAGATCACAAAGCCTGGTGGGAGTGCAAGGTGGAAACATAAGGACCTATAGATTTACAGACCAAGCGGGTGTGACCACTCCTGTGAACTAATCCGAATTAGAATGGCTTTAAGACAATAGCAATTTGATCAACCCTGATCCGGCTTATCCACAGGCCACCCAGATTTGCACTTATGCATGGCGAGAACATCATTAAAACCCTTCTCTGTATAGTCTTAATGCCGCATAAGGATGTGTGCATTACGTTGTTGTAAAGGCTAATAGGTAGATTGTGCTGGCAGTTTTTTACAGGTCGCAACATCACTGAATTCTACACAGATCGTCGATGCGGGTCCGTACTGTTTATCATGTTTTGCATGCTCTTACACAAGCCTTCTTGCGATTTTCCCCACTGACCTCTAACACGTCCCTGGTTAGGACAATGTTAACAACCTCATGAGTCCAGGACTATAGAAAATGGGGCTTCTGTTTAGGATGACTGCACTGCTGACCTTCTGACGGGCAGAGACGAAGAGAAAGCTACATTCAGATCTACATTCAGATCTGGGGGTCAACATCACCACATAAGCACTCCGAGGAGAGCTGAGTGAAAATTAATTAAAAACGCTCGTGTGCCGTGAATGACAGGCCGCTTTTGTTGGTTGTCTGCATTGACGAAGGAGGCAGGACGGTCCTACGTCCCTGGTGCTCGCGAGCCCCTGGTGGCCTCAACCATTGTCTCACTGCCAAGCTCTTGTCTTATCAGTGGCAGCATATCAATGAAGCTGCTGTCTTGTTTGCGCAAATAGTAATTACAACATCCATATTTCTGTGCGTTCAAACAATCACATCTTAGGAGTAAGGAGGATTTGAGGAGAAGGGCGGACATTTAAAAGGCTTTTGGGAGATGTGCCAAGATAAACAAAGAAATCTCATCTTTGTTTCTACCCATGCATTTAAGAAAATAAATAGGCATACATATCAACCACATATACAGTTCAAATGACAGTCCAGCAATCTCTCGGATAAACCTTTTACAGTCTGTGCTCTTACCACAGTGCGATATAGCAGAAAAGATTTAGAGTGCAAAAGCATTTAAGCAGGATGAAGCTCAGAGTTTAATGTGGTCCATCAATCCCATTTGCACAGGATTGCAGCCTCTACATCTGTCCTGCGAGACCATCAGAGTAGTTTAGTGGCATGTTGCAGTTTAAAGGTGCAACAGAAGAGTCAGGTAACAAGGGACAAAATAGTCTCGCCAACTCTCAGTTTTAACTACCCAGGTTCCCTTTGGCCCACACTCATTAAATGCAGAATGCATTTGTCCTTGTAGCTTTTCACACACGCACACACACACACACACGCGTGCACAGTGAGAGGTTTGTTCACAACTCAACACATCCAAAGGCATTGGCCATTAGGTGTAAATGGATGGTGTTCTGCCCAAGTCTCAGCTGAGCACATGTTTCAGGAGCAAAGCAAATGCAAAGGCCAACAGATCCATTAAACTCCATCCAATAACACGGGAACCTGTCTTACACCACAAAGATGACTCCTCTGGCAAAATAAAAACGGGAGGGTGGCTCAGCCAAAATATCTCAAAAGAAGAAGTTAGAACATGATAAAAACAAACAAACACACAGATGTTATTTAAGGCGATCTACCAAAGAGAAGGAAAACGGAGTAGATGATACAATCAGCAGAGAAAATTATTATTATTTGTTTTAATTTAAATATATGACCTAAAACAGAGTCAACCAGCAATTATTTTTTATAATAAACATGTTTTAGTGGCAATTATTATTTAGTTGAAGCCTCTTATGTTATAAATATTTGCATTTTTTAAAATATATGTATATGTAAATCCTAAAAAATCTTCTTGATCTTCAAGTGTAGATTAGAAAAATATGACATGAGAAGATCATGTCATTTTCACATTTTCTAAAGTTTTATAGAAAGAAATAATAAAATATATAATCAGAAGAAAAACAGATAATGTAAAGTCCTGTTTCATTGTGCAGCTGCTTTTTTTAACACTGCCAAAACAGCAAAAGTAGAAGCGAGTAATGTACATGGACTCGGGAGTTATTCATGAAAACACTAAATAAGACCATCAGACTTCCAGTGAAGTAAAACTATAACATGTGTAGCAATATAGTAATAGAGTTGGTAAAAGGATATTGCAGCACATGTGTAGTTTAGCATGCTTGGCATAGACAGTCCAATAATCTTCAGACCTTTATCATTTAATTGGTCAAACTCATTCTCACTAAAAACTCATATTCTGAAAATTTGAAAACTTTAATAAAACTCACACAGATAAATTTAAAAGGTATGCTGACATTTCTTCCAGTGTTTCTCAATGCAACACTCACATGGTCATGGGTTCATCAGAAAGGCTTTTCTCCCTGCACTTGTAGCTTAATAAAAGAAATCTCTTTACATGATTCCAGTATAAATGATGGGGATGAAGCATATTTTTGGTGAGAAAATACAACATAAAGGTCACCTGAAGCTTAGACTTTTCCCGACCACAGGACAGCTCTATATACTGTTGACTGCTTTTAATCATTCTAATAAAAACTGTGCAGCACTTAGAGTCCAATAAACCTCCCTCAGACAACTGAAGATGTGCATAAAAAGAACTAATAAAACAGACAATAATATCTTTGAGAACAAAAACAGACAGGGCTCAGTGGGAGACTCCAGGCCGGGCTACAGGGTCAAAAGAACTGCGGTAAGCTCAACAGCCACAGTCAAGTGACTCAATTACCACATTTGCTCTTTGTGTTGACCCCCTCAATTAGTGTGGAACTGTAACAATCTGCCCACCAAATACAGTCATTCATCACCAACTGCCCAAACTCCCGGCCTGCTTCTCGGAGCCACCTCACTAGAGAAAAGGGCAGGCAGAGGTCAAATTAAAGTCTGGCTTTTGTAACTACCTTCCTTAATATCCTCTGTTCGACAGGATGAGCTCTGATAGGGTCTCAGTCATTAGACATGCAGTGCAACATGCCATTAGCTACTGAAGTAAGAGCGAGCAAACCTACCTGCAGAGTTTGCTGAAGGTTGTGGATTTCAGATCATTCACTGTCTGATGGCTCCAGCTGATTGTTGTGTTTGAGAGACAAAAGAAAATGTTGGTACTGAAAGTTACAATGTTTTGTTATCTAATTTGAATTCTATTTAGTCAGCTGTAACCTGTATAATATTAATGATACATTGCTTTAGTGATATTGCGTTCTTTCACCACATAAAGAATAAGCTATTGTGCTGCTGCAGCACACAGTTGAAAAGAAAAGTTAATTATTTTCTCTAACATGCCAGTACTGACTAAACTTTAGCATTCTCCAAATGCTGATTAGCAGTTATATTAAGGATTTGAGATGACATAATTCTTTGATGGCACCTGTTTGCAAACAGCAGCTACAGGAAATGTTAGGAGCTGAATTAAATCACAACATAATCCAACAGCGACCGCTGCTTTGTGTATAAAATCAAAATGCTGCATGCTGTGAAGTGGTTGAGGTGCTGTGGCATGCATAATACTAACAGAAAGGCACATTTATTTCAAACCTAAAAACTATATCTATTGTATTGACTCCTATTGAAACAATAATGAGCATTTTTGGCTACAGCTCCATAGGGCCCCATTCATATTAGACTATCTTGTAAGCAGCTACCGTGAAACCAGAAGTCCACAGAGTGGGAGCTCTTGATGATGTTCAGCTGCCATCTGGGTTACAGGGGAGGGGAAAGTTGTCCATTGCAATTTTAATCATAACTTCATGCCATATGCCACTAAAAAAAAAAGAAATCACACCATACGATCGTCACATAAATCTAGATATGTGGGGTGTGCGAGCTGAGCTTTGACAGGAGCTTGAGGATTGGAAATTCAAAGGTAAAACCAGAAACAACTGGGTAAAAAACACAGAAAAGGTTTAAAAATGTGCAGGCTAATAAGTAAATCTGCACCTTTCTTCTCAATTGTAATGAACAATGTTCAAAAGGGCTGCGGTAAGTAAGGATAATGTAGGAGTAACTAAAAGAATGATAGCACAGATATCCAGATAAGGTCTAAGTGGGTGTTAGGTGGGTGTCTGTTGCCCTACTGGCTCCTGCCATGCTCCACTATTCAGCTTTTGGTTACACTATGATCACCGGCTGGCAGAGCCGTGTTCCTTTCACCCATCTCCTGCTGTGGTTAGGGTTGCAGGCACAGTAAAAGCGAAGCACTGATGATTTAATTATGATACTGGTTCATTCAGTCACTGAGGTTAGGTTTCCAGTCGAGGGTGAAGCAATATGAGCTAGGTTTGGTTTATGTTTACCGGAGCACATGTTGAATCCCAAGCAATAACATTCATTCTCCTGGGAAGGCCAGCCAGAGGGTGCAGTGTCTCCAGGGTTAAAACGTCCCAGCCTGGCATGCCGCTTAGCTCTGTGTGCAAGACCTGTCACTCTGCTCTCGGAAGCCTAGTTTGTCCATGATAGATAGCTATCCACAGTCCGGCTCCCTGCACCGGTTCATCTCCTGCTTCCCAAACTGAGTGACACACCTGACTCTGGGGATTCAGTTACTTGGAAATCTGCTTCACAGGTCCGGGACTAACTGCTTTGATTAATGACCAAAGTCTGCATCTAAATAGTAGCAATCATAACTGATAATCATCCCAACCTTGTAGTTACTTAACCCCTAATCTCATTTTATGTAAGACAAAGTAAGGCAGCTAACCAGAAAGATCCTCCCTGGCTTTTATTTCACAAAGCAAACCCCTCCCCATGCACATGTTCAGTCTGCTGTGACTCCAGGGTCCTCTCTTCACTTTTCAGGCTGACGGCTTGCTCTTCCTTTAAACTACAATCAATACCTTTTAAGCAAAATTTGCATTTCATAATTAAAGCAAGAGAGAGATATCAATTTGAAGCCATTATGCACCAGGCCTTATGTTGTCTGACATTTAGTTGTGATTACACCAGTGCCTGTATATTGTCATGGAAGTCATTAAACTGCTGTCATCTCAACATGTTTTCCCGGCCTCATTAACACTGCTTTCATACGGCAGTGTTCACACTGCTACGTGTGAACTACAAAATTTACTTAAAACTGAAAATTTACACAATATAATAATTTAACAACTATTAGAAGAATTGCAATAGAAACATTGTTCGGAGTTCACATGCATTGTGTCCAGATGTTGACATTGGGTTAGGGTACCAATAATTACATTATAATTACCAAAAAATGTTTTATGTTTCTGTCATTTTTAATCCACCAGTATGTGAAAGCTCTTTAATCAACATTATATTTTCAATGCTAAAATATGATTATTTCAGTTATCTGTTAATTTTCAAATGTACTGTTCTACAAAATTGCAGGAAAAATAGTAAAATAAAATAATAGTAAAATAGTAAAGCTCAATATTTTTAGCCATTTACTTTTCCTGACTGGAAAAAATAGTTTTAGTGGTTGAATGTTATGTGCGATTAATTGTTAACATGAATTCTGCTGCTATTTGCCTGGAAATAAAAATACAATTTCTTTGTTTTAAATAGACTTAAATCATTTCTAAAGTCAAAGATCTCTAAAATATTTGTATTTTCATGTTTTTATGACAGGTGGGCAAATAAATTAGTTAAGCGCTGTTTAGGAAAGTGGTTATTAATCAGTGTTGAGATTGCTGTTTCTTGACAACAGCTGAATTTATCAGTGACGGTGAGTTTAGTTTGTGGTAAAGTTTAAATTAAAGACTTTAAATTTTTTTTTTTTTAGAGTTACTGCCTTGAGATGACATGATCATTGTGGACTGGTGCTATATAAACAAAAATGAATGAAACTGAGCTGAATTTTTGTTTGGTGCTAACTAACAGATCTTAGTTTGATGCCATGTTAACCTTTGATGGTCAATTTTACACGCTACTTGTCACCACACTCACTGTAGTATTGAGAACTTAAAACTGGCTGCACTGTGTCTTTCTTCTTCTTTTGGTCAGAATGTAAAACTTTAGCCTTCTCTCTAAGGTGTACAGGAGATGTGCAAACAGTGCATCCATGTGAAACTGAAGTGAGCCTGACCCTTGAAACGCTGCCCCAGCCACCAGCTTCTTATTTACATTCCTGGGCTGCAGCGAACACTCCGACATCAACAATTCATGGTGTTTTACAAAGCCTCAGCTGAAACAAGGAGTTCTGTTACAAATACCGGCACTCTAGGTGAACGGCTCTAAGAAAAGAAGCTAATTCTAATTTAAACTTTATGTGGACTCTTTAAAAAAATTTTTTTTAGCCCTTTGAGGTCTCTGCAATACTCGACTGTTAAAAAACTAAAATCACACTACTCTTTACTCAAAAGGAAAACTGTTCTGTTCAACATTTCCCCATTGTGTCAAGCAGAGAAACATTTTTTTAAGTAGCAGTATATGATGACATTTATGCTAACACTGAGAAAAAAAAGCGTTCTTTTGAATATAGCTTCTAAATAAGTGAACATATATATTTCGTTATCAAAGATGAATCCGGCAACAGTGCATGTTCTTCTGGAAGTGCAACAAATAATAGCAAAGGGAGTACCTGTGCTATTTTTTTGTTGTTACTTTAATTAAAAAGAGAGATGGGCGAATGTATTTGTGTATTCAAACAGCTCTCTTTCTCTGTGTAACTCTACACGATCCTGTCTGACAAATACGCAGAAGAAGAAAAAAAGCCCAATAGAGCACCTGGCAGAATTATTTTCTGGGAAGGCAATCTAGTATAATATCCCACATGACCTGCTCCACACAAACAGCCCATGCATAGCGGTCAGCCTGGTTGGGCTCTTACAGGAGTCCCTGCATGTTCATGAGGTGGAGCACAAAACAAATTACAAAGCAGGTAAATGGCCACGAGGCTTGCACTTAGTTCCTATACTGAACACACAGGAAACATCCCACGCTACATCTACTCTGTGGAGGCTGCTGCTGAAAGCTAAACGATGCTGTCGGTGCTAATAATCAATTCTGTGGGATTAGTTAAAAGTGGAGGACAAAACTCTAACAAATCAGGTGGCCTCTTTCTAAAACGGCACCATAAAGACATAGAGCAGCAGAGCATATAGATTTTCCACAGGGCTCAATTGTGTGAGAAGTTGTTGGGCTTGCATTATTGACTTTCTCAGTATGGTGGAACCGTGGTAGTTAGGTGCCTTTCCTCAACTCTAATTATGGTGTCATAAACAGGAGAGACCATTAATGAAAACCACTCATGGCTTTAAAACCACAGATAGGATTTGGAGAGTGGGGGCGAAGAGAGACTCTTAGCACAGTCTTGGTATCAATCACAGCAAACTACTCCTCTGTTGAGTAACGAGCATGAGAGGTGGTCAATAAGTCAGCCAGAGAGTCAAAAGGCTGTAATAGAGACACAGCGGAGGATGGGAAACAGATGTATTTGACCTGAGAGCGCCTGTCGTGTTCATGAAGCTGCGGTTGTGCATCATCCAGGAGAAAAAGTCAGTGTGCCACATGCTTGTCTGTAAAAATCAATATCATGCAACATGACTGCACTCTGTGAATTTCCTGCAATATCACGATCAGCAAAAGACCTCTTGGCAAGACAACTGCATGTCGGTGGGTGAGAAAAAAACTGAAAAAGTCAAATGCCACAAATGCATTTTCCCTCCTCCAAACATTTGAGCAGCGAAGCAGGTCACGTCAAGTTCAGGTGCTGTGTGAGGAGGAAGATCGATACAAGACTTGCTGCAAGTGACATGAAGCCGATGGACACTGTAATGTCAGATTTGTTTGGTTTGAACTGCTTCGTCATTTTTACTAATTTGTAAGAACAGACTCTGGAAAACAGCGTCTAAACACTACAGAACAGGAACGGTTAGTAAATATAGTTACATCTTTCTAATATTAATGAAACTATTTTAGTTATTTTGGGGGGGACTTTACTGCAACACCCTGAGGAGATACAGAAATCTGGCAGAAAATCTCCTAGCTTTCTAAGCTGCTCATTTATGCTGCTAAAGTCAAGCTGATTGTGTGCGCAGTATATATCCAGATATCACAAATTACACATCTGCTTGAAGTGGTGTGTTAGTTCAGTACATAATATCTCTACATAAAGTGATTTGGATCAGTAAATGTAAAATTTAAGAAACTTTAAGAGGAGTAACAGGGGTGTGTCAGTCTTCCAGGACATAGAGGCACAATTATCTCACTGCTAACCATGAAAACAATAGTTATCTGAAATCCTTTAAAAGTTTGGGACACTTTAGATATTAGAATCCCACACAATACTACGAAGATGTGTGGGGGAATCTGACCTATTTCCCCACACGTACATCTAGAGACATAACCCTAGAGACAAGATGAACTAAGGCTTGAGTTCTGCTGCACGCTGGCCGCTCACAGGGCCCTGCCAGATCTGATTACGTGAAACACAAGACGGAAAGAGGCTAAATTCACAGAACTGCAGCAAGATTTCCAAGATGCTAGAAGAACCTGCCGACCAAGTACCCTGAAAAACAGTGCGTAAGAGTGAAAAAGAGAACTAGACCGATCACAGCCATTTAATTTAGCCATCAACTTACCCATTTAGGATTGTTTAAAAAAATATTTTAATAGGGTAGTTTGCATCTTAATGTAAAATAACTGGAAGAATAGAGGTGTATTAGGAGCAGTGTTGGTCAAGTTACTTGAAAAAAGTAATCAGTAACTAATTACTGATTACTTCCCCAAAAAAGTAATCCCGTTACTTTACTGATTACTTATTTTCAAAAGTAATTAATTACTTAGTTACTTAGTTACTTTTTAAAACACGATTTACAACCTGAAGAGGTGATAAAGCGAAAGATCTTTCAGCCCAGTTCTACTTTTTCTGCATAATCCATCATACAAAATGTAATCAAATGGAAAAGTCTCTTTTTAAAACTTGTTTTATTAGTTTTAATCTTTTAACTTTATGCATCAAGCAAAAATTTAATTATATGCAACATTCTCTGACTGGAAGAAATTTGTTTAATATTTAGACCTATTTTCTGCACATTCCAGCACATAAAATAAAATTTTTTGTGTGTGTTTACACTCAGTCTTTCAAATAGATGCAAGTAAAACACAGCAGAAAATAAATGAAGTCAAAGACTAGCGGTCCTGTTGCTCTATTTTCACCTGTAAAGCAGGAGTGGGGTAGGCGGAGGTTTACCCTGGTGCAGGTGTGCCGCAGCGGTCAGTGGAAGAATCCGCGAGTTTCTCTGTGAGTTTCCCATTACGTCGTAGCTACTCGGTGCTTGCTTGGAAGTTTAGGGGTTTTTTTTCGCTGTAAAAAGAAGTTTTCTTCCCACGCACGACGGACACTAATGTTTTTGTCACTTTCTATGGAATCAAACTCAAAGTAAGGTCAGTACTTCCACGCTTTAAACGCTGCACGCTCATACTCTCTCCCACAATTGATATATGATCCATTGTTGATCTGCACACAGCTGTTGTCAGGAATGTCGCACTTGCTTACGTCATTGTCATGAGACATTCTAGCAAAAAAATCACGGTTTTAGTAACGCAGTAACGCAGCGTTCCTACGGGAAAGTAACGGTAATCTAATTACCGTTTTTGCAATAGTAATCCCTTACTTTACTCGTTACTTGAAAAAAGTAATCTGTAAGCCCATCTCTGATTAGGAGTAAATATAAGTATGTATAATTATGTTATATTGCCTGATGTTGATGAAAAAAGATGATGAAGGAAAGTCTGATCCACCTTACCTGGATGACTAAGCACTCATCGAGATAACCTAGGCACCTAAAAGCCATGTAACAGCAAAATCTTATGTTTGTAGCTATGCAAAGCCACAGATGCTGCATTGTTTAGTGATAGTAGCGAGGTTCCATCAGATAAAGATGGTTGGAGCCTTTATTGTATAGGCTAAAAAGAGAAATGTATTTAATATAAGATTGGGCTGTATTTGAATAGCTAATTGCATTTGTTGTAGATTTATATATAGCAATATAAAAAAACAACATCTTTTTTTGATATCCTGTAGAAATAAACTACACTGACTGTAGAAATTCATAACCAGTATTTTGCTATAAAAAATTAGCCAGTAGAGCTTTGAGTAAAAAGTAGTAATAAAGGGCTGGTTCTAGTTTTTCTCCCGTTACAGGGTTTGAGCACCTTTCCCACTGATGGTGTGGCATGTAGCACTTCTACATGCATTTACAATATGATGGCCGCAGTAAAGGCATTTTGATTTTCTAGAGTGAGAGGCAATAAAATGTAATTACAACATGTTTTACTATTAACTTCAAGACCGAGTCACAACAGCCAAAGCAATTTCATGCTGTCTGTAAAAACAGTATCCAACAAGAGCGAAAGGCAGAGTCATGGTTGAGTGGCGGGGAGCGCGAGCGAGGCACTTATAGCCCTCTGTGGACTAGACCACGCACAAACACCAGACAAATCTATTTCAGACACATATTAGATAAATATTTATATGCAATAAACTGTATCAATAAATCCTCTGGGCAGGGGAAGCTATTCCACAGTATGTCGATAACTGATTTCAGCAGCAGATAATCATTTTTCTCTCAATGGTGGAGCTTGATATGACATCGATACATGCTGTCAGGGTTCATTTTGGCTGTAGCAGTTAGAAAGAGCATCAATGAGAGGATATGGCACCCTTCTATTCAGCTCCATCGATTCGCGACTGCATGTTAACGGGGGGAGAGGAGCTGGCTGTCATGTCTTATGTCTTATGCTGTGTGTTGCATTAAGCTGCGGGGAGACTATGGGCTGCGTGGAAGGTCTGCAGCTCCATTTGACCGCATTGTTACTGAGGACACAGGGGATTCAAGCCTTTTAATTGTCTCACTGAGACCTGGCTGCACACAAGTAGCCATGATACACAGGAGGGGGACGGCAAAAGAGGGTTCACGGGCCTGAAATGGCAATTGCACAACAGTACTCTGATACGATGAACATATACAATCAGTCAGGATAAAGATCTCACCCTTGGCGGCATGAAAGGGGGAAGTGAGCAGCGCTCAGGAAAAATCAATACGGAACCGCTCATTTTGGAGGGACATGTGTGTCACAGTCAATAGGAGTTAATAGGCTGGGTTGTTCAGTGAAGACAGGCGGCTTGGGAGAGCAGCCCACTCTGACAGCTTAATACATACTGAATGGCAAGCTGGCTGCATGTAACAGTCACTATGGACACATCAAGTGTGGAATGAAACCTGATGGGCGCAGGCAAAAGTTAATTATAGAATAGAGCTGAAGGTCTTACACACAGAACTACAAAATTACCCATCCAGTAATCAGAACAGACAGATGTAGCTGACCCGCGGTACAGACGAACACACCACACACATTTACTCATCATTAACCATGACTGTAATACACACCGTGGAGGAAAGTTTGTTAAACTGTTGCCGGACTGAGAGATGCTACTAAGCGGCTATTTTATAGTTTTAAAAAAAAAATCTTCTTACAACGTGAATAATTAACTGAAGACAGCAATTTAAAGCATTTTCCTAAGCAAACTTACTTTTTAACTTCACGTTAAAATACAGAAAACATTTTACATGATTTTAACTTATTATTGAGTTTTAAAAATTCTAACACAACTTTAATTTGCTTCAAAATCAAAAATGGAAACTAAAGCTGGTAGACACACACACACAGGTCTTTTTTTAATGTTTTCGTTTCGCGTTTTGCCTTCATTGAAACAGATATAGATGGGAAAAATAGGGAAGATAACAGGAAAATGATATGCAGAGAGTCATACATGGATCCATCTCCTGAGGGTATTTTAGCTTACAATGAAGCCTAGTGACATCCTAGGACTCATTGTGCCCTAGTCACCCGTTAAAAATGTCCTATAATGGCACATACAGAAAGCATAAGATTTTTTCCAGTCAATTATAGTACAGTATAACTGGCAGCTAGATTTGTCAGCTTAAAAGTGTTCCTATTGTGATCTGCAACAACGGTTTCTTACTGTAAAAAAGTCTTGGTACCTGTAGCCGTGTGTGTTAAAGAAACGGGGAATTACAGCAGAGCTGGTATCTTGTCATTGTTCAAGAAAGAAAATAAACTTAATTCAGTCCACATGGCGAAAGACATGTAGCTATAATTTACAGTAATAACCCTTTTATGATGTTACCGCAGAAATGCTGAAGTTACAGTATTGGGGCAACCAAACAGGTGACAGTATTGGACTACTGGCACATCAAAAATGTTGATGGAAATTACATCACACACATTTACAACAACCTAAAGTCTAAAAAAAAGAAGAAGGTGTAATTAGATTTTTTTTTCTTTTTAATTTAGGGACCGTTATGTATGCTGTATATTTTGTGTAATTGCTAAAGCACATTTTCCATCTGAAGTTGTTTTAAATGTGCTGCAGAAATAAACTTTATGTTTGTGGTGCATTATTGTAAAGATTTACTGAACAGTGAATGAGTATGGCAGCAAACGCTTTTGACATTCTTGTGTCTGAATGGCACAGACGACTCTACACAGACAATTTCCTGCGTAGGTTCTTGCACATATGCCGGGACAAAGAAAAACAGCTAAATGCTAATGTATATCACTGCATCATGTGTAGATCTCCTTGGGCTCCGATTAAAAAGCATTCGCCAACATTTGATCACAGGTTAATTGGCTTGAAGGATGGGTTAGGGACCTCGTGGTAAAACAAACCAAAAACACATTTTCCAAGGTTCTGTAATCTATTTTGCCTTCATTTGAATGAGATCTAGACAGGAAAAGGCTAATAATAGCTTAATTAATTGGGGTCTTGAGGTCATGCTGTTTGATTCCATAAAGAAAGATTCTCCTCTTAATTAGTATCCATTAAGACCTAATTTGGATTATTATCATCTCTTAATTTTATCCATCTAATTAATAATTAATTACAATTTCAGTTTACAGTATAGTTCAAATTATGTGCTACATTTTATTTGACACATGACAGGAAAAGTGCAGGCCATGGATTAATTCAGAGAAGCAATTTGTGACACAATCTGTGTTGGAAGTCATCCCAAGAACACAGTTGGTTTTGCATTAAATATTAGGACATATCAAACTCAGTTCATCACTCAGCAATGATTCGGACTCAGGAAAGGCAAAGCTGTCATCCTGTACTGAGAAAGAATGAGAAAAAGAGAACAGAAAAAGGGTTTTGGCTCCAATTGACATTTCAATAAGTGGAACAGAGCGTTAGCAATCCATTCCCAACTTTTCTGAAACAATTATTGAGATGGTACCTCCAGGCGATGTATGCTCCTGGTCCCTGGAGTCCTGCTGGCTGAAACAGTAATTGACTAAATTGTGGAACACATCGGGGCCATTTACAAATTTGCCAAAAATGAATCGTTTAAAATGAAATGAGGGTGACTCTCAAATTAGCAAGGAGTATGATTGAGATGTGGCTCTGGGAATTAAGGAACATGATTTAGAGCTCTGCAGAAAGAAGCATCTGTGAATAGTCCAATGTTACTCACCACCCTGCTCTGACTCGTATTTAAATATTACTGTACTTTAACAGATGTTCAGTAAAATCTGATCTCTAAATGATAGATAGATAGATAGATAGATAGATAGATAGATAGATAGATAGATAGATAGATAGATAGATAGATAGATAGATTCTAATGCTATGTTCATTATATTTTCTCTAGATCCTTGTAATGTAGCCTTATGCTGACATCAAATGTGTGACTGACTAGACATTTAAAGTGAAAAACAAAGCAAAACAAATAATAAAAACCCCTGAGTTGTAACACTGAGCAGTACATTGTAGGAGGAAGTGACTTCAGGGTTGAGTGGAGCCCATAAAACACTTTCTTAGCTAAAAATAATAATTTTTCTTAGAGCTATGTGATAAATCATACAACACAAATCTCATTGGTTTAAACATATTGTGCTGCAAGGTGTTTGTGAAAGTGATCTTAGCTACATTTTACAAGGTGTACTCATTTCTGAGAAACACCAGAAAATTACTCTGACTGTTGAGGGCCTGACAGATTTGATTGATTGTTGTGCAGACACTGTGTTGATTGTTGCCTGTTGTGCCATTCCTGTGGCTCCCAGCAGCCAATGCTTTCATCTCACCCGGGCTAAACTCTTCCAACCAGTGATGAGTAATTACTAAGTTCATTAGCCACGGTAGTGGCCTAGAGATTTATTAAAACAAAATTTGTCATCAAATCTTGCCACTGCTTTTGAACATCTTAATGCAGGCTTAAGAGGGTTATCACTGTGTGCAAATTGCTTTACAGGTGGCACTCGTAGCTAGCCAATTGGAGAAAAAAGGCTTAAGCTAAAAAACATTATGTAATACAGTGTTTACTAGGAGGAGTTTGGGATGATCCTTAATGCCCTTTAAAGAAAAAATGTCACATGAATTTATTTCTTGTCATACAAGAAATAAAATGTAATGTTTCTTAAAAAAACACTTCCCCATAAAATGATATATACATCAACATAAAAAAAAAAGATTTTAACCTTAATAAGCAGTCTGACTGAACCATGAGCTAGCTTCTTGGTATCTTTTCAATTATTCGTGTAATTATTGAAAATTTGAGTCTCTAAGTTCTGAGGGCCCAAAGTGAAGCCTTCAAACTGTATCTGACCAGCAGTCCTACAGTCGTGGGCTTTCATCTTATAATGATATGAAACACAGAAGAGGTCAAAAAGATAAAAGAAAGATAAAATCAGCAGTTTGAATTTGCTTTTCTTGTCGGTGAATAAAGCCCGTTAAAAACTATTGTAGGATGGGTCTACAAAGTAATTCAAATAACATTTAGCTTAAAATTTTGTAAAATGTTTTGTAAAAGCTGCAGATTTTCAGAACATTAAGGCAAAACATCATCTTTAACCCTTGTGTGGTGTTCGTATTTTTGTTACTCAGCCAGTGTTCATGGGTCTGGTGGACCCGCTAGAGTTTTGGCTTTCCAAATTAACACTATCAAACAATTTTATGTTAAATTACTCAACAGATGTTTACTTCATCCCAATTACAAGACATATGAACAGCAAACATGGTTAATTTTTTCCCTTTACCTTTGTTAGATCACATTTATGAATTAATGTGCTTCTCGTTTTTCTTTTATATAAAATATTATAAATAAATCAGTTATAATCAAGTGGAGTGAGTGGAAAGACACAACACATTTACACGTGAAAAAATAATTAATTGTTTAATTTTTCTTTTGAAAAAAACTGAACACGGGTCTCACAGACCCGAACACCATACAAGGGTTAAATAAAAATATACGCAGTGTAATTCTCAGATTAGGGCCAGAGTACAGTGAGAATTAAGTCTGACTTCTTTTCAAACACATTTACAAAAAGAATGAGCAAGTGCTGAAAACTAGAATGAAAGAAAGCAAGCAAATATCATCAAGGCTAAAATTACACAAACCTTCATTCAACTACACCTTTCCTCCATAACTGCTCTGAAGTGAAAGAGCCACAAGCTATCTTAGTACAATGTGCAAGTAATTTTTCTTTAATAGGAAAATTGTTACTTATTGATCTGCACTCTGTAAAGCCTTCCAGCAATGCTCCAATCACCATAGCTGTCAAAACCATGGAAATACACTCTGCTCCTTTGTGATTTGATGGCACACTGATTCCCATTACTGGCACATTTCCAATGTTAATTACCTTCAACATAACATCATCTCCCTGAAAAGAGTCTTGTACAGGCCACTAGTGTCCCACCAGAGGACAGTGGGGGGGTGAGACTGATTGGGTGAGCGCGGAGATATCGTGCTTTGGCTGTCTAGAGCTCACGTTGAATCTGTGCATCACTGAGTCTGGCCATTAGGCAGCGTGATGGGCTTTTCTTTTCCAGGCCATTTCCCATGGTCAAAATAGCATAAAAACACTATTTTGGTTCAATAGCAAAGACTTCAACTGAATAATCACAAGGGTGAAACTGTAACTATTACAGAGGCACCTCTGGGATAACCATACATAACTGGGGTGTCAAAAACACTGTAGGTTTTCTGGAGGGCAAAGTGTTTAAAGTGTATGTTGTTGGCTCTTGCTCCAACATCTGCTTTTAATTACTCAATTAGCGCAATCATTTAGTCTCCTTGACATTCATCCAAATGGCAAATCATAGCCGGAAGTTGTTCTGTTTAAACAGAGCGTTAAGAGGAGTCATGAAAAATGCATACGCGATAATGTATACAGATACTTAACTAATTGAACCAATTAAAGGGAGGGAACTGGTTTGAGTGAGAACAGAGCCGGCATCACCCTGCGGGAAGAAGCTTTGACACCTCTGATCTACAGCCTCCCCTCTCCCTGCTCACAGACCTGGGCCTGAGGTCATATTTCAGCAGACAAAAGGTTTTTGACTTCAGTCATAAAGCAACAATGAACCAAAAAATTAAAAGCCATGCAGATTGAAAGGTTCGTGAAGCATCAGCGGAGCCATTGTTAAGCTAGTTTTCTTGAGGAAAATGTGCCGTTTAGAGTATTGAATCTGTCCTCAGAAACTGCAAAAATCTTTTTAGTATTTGCTAATGTGCAGTTTTATCTTCTTCTCTGTGGCATTCAATGTCATTGCTAACTATATGCGAGCTGACATTTCCAATAACGAAATCTTGGCAACTTTTGTTTGTGCTTGTGTATCAAAGCGAGACCTCTCTGTGATGCACGTGTAGTTATATTCCAGCACAGACACAGCTACAGACCAAACTCAGGTTTAAATGAATATATGCCTGGTTTAAGATCAGCTTGCTTACCTCCTCCCAAAGTAAAAACCAATGCAATCCCCCCCACCACACAAAAAAAGAATAATTGTACCCCTGCGGTGGTGATTTCCTGCATGCTATGGATGCATAAATAAACATAGGCATAAATACACAGAGGACACTGACTGGGACTAGCTGGCCAAGTGGGGCAGCTGTTATTAAAAGGGCTATTTATCACTGTCACCCCTCTCAGGTTCCATCCCTCTCTGCCCTCCAGCGATGTCAGTGGGCCGCACAGGAACAATGTGGCTCATCCAACCAAGCCTACCCCCTCTATCACACACACAAACGCATGCAAACACACACCCGCTGATGGTCACAGCCTTTCATACGCGAAGTAAAATACCTGCTTGTATACCAAAAATTGCCTCCGTGTTCGATGACTTCTCCGAAACAAACACAAAAGCAAGAATCTAGTTTCTTTTGGATTCCTTCAAACATCCACACATCTACACTGCACCCAAACGTTCATTTTCTGCTCTGTTACTTTATTGATCGTGGCCACAATTATCCACTTTTCTGAAGCACTGCATTAAGTGAATTCCCCCTTTGTTGGACAATAAGTACAGAAGGTTGGCTAAGTCAAGCTATTCTTCAGCCTTGGGGGACAGACTACTTCTCCTGCACCCTCATCATTATTAGCAAGCTCAGATAAAAACACACCTCAACAATTAGTCCACCTCTGTTGCGGGAGGCACGTCTAGTAAGGCGGGCTGCTCCAACTGACCCATGCATTGATTACAGCAGCTCACATCACGCCCAAAGTAAAGGCCAAAGATTACATTATCAAACAGTTACACACACTGAAAGGGAGACTTTGAATAAAATAAATCCCTAAATTCAATAAAGTCTTGATCTAAGACAGTTTAAGTGCACAAAAACTCTCAGGTACGAAGCAGAAGCTGCAACCTGAGAGTCTCTGTGCTTATTTATACTTTTTTTTGTTAAAAAAAATACCTGAAGCTATTGTTCTATAATCAACACAACTAAAAACAGTACTAATCATTTCAGTTCTACATTATGCTGTTTATTGTGCTTTCCTTATCTACATCTATTGAGCACGAACCTGCTTTTTAAAGACAGAACGGCCTCATTTTCTCTCATCTATGCGCTAGCAGTCTACACCACCTATAAACCTCTCACACTCAGCAATCCACTCACGATTAATGAAGTGCTTACTTAACCAATTTAAACCCTTAATTCCTATTAATTCAACATAATAGCCACCCTCTCCAACAGGAATTAAAAACACTCCAGCAGAAACCTTCAAATCTCTACAGGCCAGAAAGAGTCAACCCAGCAAAATCCATATTCTTTGATAAATATGTAACAGTATGTATATCACTGTTAAAATGCATAACCCTCATGTAAGACCCCTATCAAGTCTGCTTTACACCTGTATTACATTTCTCCCTCAATCAGCATTTTTTCTGAGACGGCGGCCTCCCACGAGGAGCAGAAACCATTACAAGGCACTGCAGCTCATTTGCAGAAAGATTGGAGATCACGCTGCCTCGAAAAGTATGTGAAACATTTCTGGGAGCAAAATTGATTTATTCCATTTCTGTGTTTGTATGCAGCATCTGTATCAGTGTATTTAATGTAAATCCCCCCAATCTAGCACCGAGTTGCTGTGCAGGTTGCTGCTTATTGTGCAAGTAAGAAGCAGGGTGATCATACAACACACGGACACCTGTTCTGCTGTAAGATAAAGGTGCACGCGGTATGTCTTTACACAGTATATGATTTTGTCTGGGAGTAAATGATAAAAGCACATATGCGATGTAGCAGATTATATCAATCAAACAAAAAGCATTCATTCATCGTTTCCTTTTTCCAATCCACTGATGCTGCTTGTTTAAGCTACAAAGACATTACGCTATTCCTTAGCGAGATAAAAACGCATAAACAAATAAATAAATATTTCTGAGTATTTCAATTTTGACTTAGGAAAAACAGATCAAGCAGAGCCTGTGGCTAGAGGAGCCTGACTGCATGCTGGTGGGGGGTAAAAGACAGCCTGGGGGGGTGTGGAGGGCGTCTGTTTTTTAATGAGCTGAAACTTTAAATACTGCATAATATATAATACTCCTAAAAATGGATAGTTCATTTCACTCTCCGGATAAGTCGCGGAAAAAACTATTAAAAACCATTTCTCTCTTAATGTCAACAGAGTAAGCATTAAGTATGAATGAAGTGAATGTCATACCGCTGTCATCGACAAGAAAGAAAACGCAAAATAATAATCAACTTGAACTGGAAGAAACAAGAGGTTTGGGCACGAAGATAAGTGCACGAGCTTAAGGGCATCAGCTAAACACAGTGCACGCAAAGACAATGATGTATTCAACTATAACTAGAAATTCAGATTCACTCTATGAAGACAAAGCATCGCCGTTTTTTCTTTTTTTATTGTGTTTAAAATGTGAAGTGCAATTGATCTTGATGAAATTGTCTTATTTATTTATAAGTTGCAGCTTAGTCTTAATGTCAGCTGGAAGCAGAAAAAGAAAGAATAGATGACTGACGTTTCAGCCACCCACTGACAGTAGCTTTGGCAACACTGGCACAGCAGGCATACTCTTTCAGTGGCTTCACTTCCTCCCCCTATACACACGCACACAAACACATGCACAGATACACAAGTGGGGGAAGTGAAGAAAAAAAAAGAATTATGGTGCCCCTTGTCATCCCCTGGGTAAGAAAAACACCATAATAGATTTTTAATGGCTATCTGCTCACCGAAAGAAAAAGGAAAGGTTGTGTTTTGAATGTCAGTGACGGGAGGTCAGCAATTACAAAGTGCAGGTAAAAAATAAAGCAAACTTTTCCGTAGCATTTCTTTTTCAAAGTTGATCAAAGCGTGCGCATGTTTACAACATCAGATGTCTCCAGATGAAACGCAATGATTCTCACGTCACATTATAATTCAGAAAGTGCCGTTTGACAGTAAACACTGTGACAATGTTGTCTTGACTCTGCTGCATAAACATGTAATTCCAGCATGATCCTTAAAGTGATCTGAGTGATGGCTCAGGTACCCCGCTGTTCATGGAGCAAGCATGGAGACGGTGCTGGTGGCCGATCCGGAGGCTTAATAATGATAACCTCGCCAGTATTAGCTGCAGGGGTTGTTCACACAATAATTGTTTCTGCCAAGCCATATATCTATATGACAGAGGAAAAGCTGGTGTGACTCTCCTGCTAAATAACTGATTTACGGAGCGGCTGCGTCAACTATTTCAGAGATCGTTTGTTCTTTTTTTCCTTTTTCCTCTGAAGAAACTGTGAACTTATTAGCTAATTAGAAGATAATTACAAGTCTCTGCAAGTTGATTAGCAATTTCACTGCTGAACATTAACAACTTACAGAAAGACTGCACTCAATTTCAGCACTTGTTTTGCCTTACTTACCTAAATTCTAAATAGTATAAGTATTTAAAGATTTCACCTTGGCAAAACTTATTACCAGCTCCAGCGTGCAATTAAACTTGCCGAACAGGCATTAATTCTTTGTTCATTACCACATTAAATGCATGTAGGGTAATTTGACACTTCAATACAAGACTGCACGATTACGGCTATTAAAAGGCATCACTTTCGTACCAAAGGCAGGCGCATTTTGTTAATTTGCACAAGTCCATCTGCAGTCCCGGCATCCTGCACCCACTGTGGTGGTGACTAAAGTTTGATATGTAATGCTAATCCTTAGCCCGAGCTGGAAGGGGTCACTCCCCCGCAGTTTAGAGTGACTCAAAGGTGAAGTCCTGAAAACAAATACATCGTACTCAGATGCTCCGCAGTTTACATTTCACTGACGCACATCGGCCCGTATTAGCAGCGCACAAAGCTGCAGTCACTTCCAACCCCGTGCAATTGTGTCTGGCTATACGGCAGTATCAATGCAGCTCGTGGGTCAAAGGGTCAATGAGTAATTAAGACATGGTTGCCTGAGCATTCCCCATGCACACTTTCAGTCCTGATGAAAGGTTGGCAATGAAAGGAGGGGGATTTAAGTGCAGCCTGATACGAAGGATCAGATTTCCATAAGTGTGTCTAAATGTTCCTTGTTCAAGGCAATTAGTATGATTAAAGAGATAGCGAGGGGTCATCACGCTGTTTAAGAGGATTTTGCACATGAATTCTGCATGAGGTTTTCAACAAAGCAAATGCTGCATTGCTTACAATAAAAACCTTTAAGCTAGTCGTATTTTTAAAGTGTTGCCGAGGCACCGTCTAAATTACTGTACATTTCAAGACAGATTCAGCAACAGAAATGATTATTTGATTTATTACTTTTTTTTGTGACGTGGGTGTTAAAGTAAAAATGTGGTCAGGCGGCATGTAAATGTCTAGTTAAATCTTCTCGCATAAGATGATCATGAGGATGCAGAACATTTGTAACAACACGCAGGCAAGTAATCGTAGCCTTCAACTCCAGCGAAGGTCACAAGGTGCATTGATTCCTGTGTACGACAAGAAATTATTCCTAGAGTTTCATTGTTGCTAAAAATTGAAGAGGCCAAGGCCTGAAAATTGAGGTCGCTGATAAACGCTATTAGTAGGAGATGCTGAGAGGAGAAATCAATATGGCAGTTTGTCAACCTGCCTCTCAGAGGGAGGGGAACTCTGCAGCTGGGGTAAGTGTGCCCTGTCAGCAAAGCACATTACCAGAAATCAAAGGCCAGAGAAGGCCCGAAGGAAGGGATGTAGATGTCTCTCTACAAAGGCCACACTTTGGTAATTAAAACCTATTTTCTCAGACCTGTTGTATCACTGGTTTTTCTCTAACACTATTGACTATCTGTTGAGTGGAGGGTGATCACTAATTTAACTTTAAATAAATGAGCTGTGGCCATTTAGATTCCTGTACCTGTCACACAAAATTAAGCAAAAGACATCAAATAAATTATGTCACTTCATATCACTTACATCAAGTCTTGAAGGAAACATCTGACAAACTTAAGCTATGTTTTTTCAACAGGCGACATTGAGAAGCTTCTCGTTTCCAACGCGTGTAAGTACAAGTGCCATAAAAACCAAACATTATATCATCTCCTTTCTGCCATTCTCAATAATTTGATTTCATAATGTCTCCTCTCCTTTTGCAATAAAACCAAGATGAAAAATCTCCATCGCTCCATACTTCAGTCTATTCTTGAGGTATTCTTAAGCTTTCTGCTAAAGAATAATATAGTACAAGAACTGAACTTCAACTTTAAATATTTAATAGTACTTAAACACAACTGAATCTATGCAGTCCAAGAAGCGCATCTCAGGGGTCCAGGCCTACCCTGGAAACTCAGTGTCCCTTAAGTTGAATTCTAGCGATACACTTACTCTAAGTGAACTAGGTCATACAATTTGGTAAACACCTGTCTCTCACTGATAAGTTATAGCAGTGCAAACTCAGTATAATCATTCGTTCATGGTAGTTTAGTCTTTCTGCAGCATTTGTGGTACCCAGCATGACTGAGGACGACACCGAACAGGTGAGGCTATGCAGGTCAGACTTTGGGAAGTACCCAAACCAGATAGTTTTAAAGCACGAGTCTACTTGGAAATGACAAAACAAATGGGAAAATGTTGAAGATCTTGTGTGCCCACAGTCAACTGTTCTAGACCGTGGTGAGATTGCTGATCCACTTCTGTAACTGATTGTCTCCTGTTTTGCTTCTGCAATCTTTGACAGATATTTTTGCACATTTATAAGTGCAGCTACATTTCTCTGTTAGTGTACAATGTTTGTCTGGTTATAATTGTGCATAGCTTTTTTTCCTTGGGAAAAAAAGCAAACTTGAGCAGAATGACCCCATGTGAAAGTTGGTTGCTCGTCCAGTCAATATGATGTGCCACTCAGCTAGAGCACTACTGACATGACGGTAAAGGGGACCTGTTATGTTCACTTCCAGCTCCATGTTTTTATTCTTGCTTGACTCATGCTTAAAAATAATCCATATCACAATCTGATTGCAAAGCTCCCTGACAGGACAGGATTTTGAAAAATTGATTTTAAAAAATCCATATTTTTCTTATGCTCTGCCTTGGGACACTTTTTTTACTATCTGAAATAAGCAGTTTTCTCTCTGGTTCCCCTTCTGATTGGCTGCTCAGATCTGATCAGTGGGTAGGGCTTCTTTGCTCACACTCACATGTATGTGCCTGAGATCAAACTAAGCCAACAGTAGCAAAAATGCAACTTAGTGTTCAGAGCAGCCTGACTTCAAAGCATTCATTCACAGGGATTGCTTGAATGTAAGATGACCTCACTATTAAACTCTGTATAACAGGAGCGTCGATAATTAAAATAGCATATAGGACCAAAAGCAAAGAAAAAAAACACAAAGGCTCCTCTTTAATGGTTTCAAAAATACAGCAGCTTGGTAGATAATATCCTCCTGAAAACACATTCAAGTTACTTTGTTTCCTCTTCACTTCAGTACTGTGCACCTTCCTCCTCTTTGTAGGCAAAATAGACTGTAACAGGTCCGACACTCGTCTGTACTGTTTCTGATGCTCCCACCACCATCCAGCAGCCAATGCCATAGGCCAAACAAGGGATACCTGCAGTTTAAAGGGACACTGAATATATGGACTCTGTTGTATTGGAAATAAAATACAAGTATGTAACAATGACAGCAACGTGGAAGAAATACTGACCCAGATTAATAACTTTTAACATGGTGAAAAATCTGTCTTCAAAATCCAGCTTCTGAGGAGGCGCTTTAGTGCAGTGATATTTAATAAAGGGGAAACATCCCGTTCTCAGAATGTGGTAGTTGGATCCCTGAACTCTCCAATTAAAGTTTGACATTCCAAACTGGTCATTGTGGACGGAGCTGTAGCGGACACAGTATGAAGTCCACGGAGGAAGTCTGCGCTGCTGCAGGTGACAGGTTAACACCTCCGAAGCAGCTGGCCGCGGACCTGTCCTGCCTAACGTGCTAGGAAACAGAGCGATCTTCAGAAAGAGGCTGTGGGTCTTCTTCAAAAACTCCTTCATGGTTTTAAAGATTCGTATTTTAGCATTCGGACTGCAGAAGGACACACCTATAACTAGCCACACTTGGAATATACCAACGTTTTAAGAGTGAAAATACCAAGTTGTAACACATCAAAGCAGCAGCTGACATGAGATATGCTAAAGCTAGCAAGAAAACTCCCGCACGATTTGCGAGCTTAAATCCTCAGACCATGTCTGAGATGTTCCAACACTGACCTATACACCTGACGTGTCTCTGTAGAAATGCTGAATTCGCACACATGTATCTAAACCACCTGTGAGAAGAAGAGCAGCTTTCATCTGGTTGGTTTTCTGTTTCTGTTGTGCTTCTTGCGTCTGACCTCGTACCGCGGCTTAACTCATCCGGCTGGAAACGCGTCTCTCCGAACCCGTTCCTCTTTAACATAATTAACTTCAGTCTGGTATTTATTTATATCAAGTACTCGCCGGTTCATTCAATATAGGACTTATATCCTTTATAAGAATTTATAGACTGCCACGTGTTCAACAACCCTGTAAAACGACTAAACGTAAAGTTATTTTGTTCTTTATACTTCTACCGTTATTTACCACAAAAAAATAAGCATGAAAACGACAAATGTATGTTCCAGCTACCAAAAGACCTCTTCAAAATTAACCACCACTGACCCGAGTGCCAATAGGCTAATAAGTGTTTTTGTTGGTTCCATGACCACACCACCTACTCCTTTAAAATCCACTTAAAACCACCACAGCAACTGCTGAAGCATTTCCACGGTTCAGTGAACTGCTGTAGATCAGGACCATGGACAGCAGTCTATAAACTACGTGGTAATTAAACACCGCAAATAAGCCATAATATATACATATACACATATGCTATATTTAATACATGCGCTCATCATTTTTGTTTCTTTTATTATTTACTCGTATTTTGAAAATGTTTTTAAGAACCTCTTTAAGAACAGACATTTTAATTTATCTTTGGCTATAAATTTTGTGGTATGTGATGTGATTTTTGTTACATGTAATAAAATACCCCCCCCCCCAAAAAAAAAAATAAATAAATAAATAAAAAATAAATAAATAAACATGTTTGTTTTTTTTTTAATTTGCGTTTTCGTTCATGTTATTTGAATATATCTTTGCCTGTCTTCCTTTTAGCATTTCAGTCGTTTGTGCAGCACTTACCTGCAGGAAGGGGGCCATATAATAAAGCTTGATTGATTCATTGATTGACCGTAATTTGTCAGGGTGATTGGTAATGCCTTAACAACTTCACAAACCAACCGAAATCCCATCTGCATGCTTTATAAATGATTTGCTAAATAATTTAGGTCCAATTCTGTGTGAAATGCAAATAGATAATAATTAAGTGATGTGAAAATAAATTACAGATGTATTTGTCCCAGATGTTTTCAGTGTCTTAAAATATTATTTCTGAAGTCAAATATGTGAAAATAATGCACACATTCAAATGTAATTCTAGTCTCTGGATTTAAAGGTGTAACAGAGCCACTGGGGTGCTCAATCCTCCATAAGAATTAGTCCTGTGAAGTTTTTCCATTATCACATGTTGTCTTTTTTGCAATACAACTGTCTATTTGAACAGAGGGGGGTAAAGCATGACTATGAGTGCTTTTTCCTGGAAATCTAAAATTTTATGTGCTTTAAAAAATGTACATCAAGTAAGGCTCTTGGATAAAATTAACATATATAAATCCTTGATACAAATTACAAAATAAAAATTAAGTACGATTTAAATGTTTTTTTGCAATCTCAAATCCACGAATACACGCATCGTCTCTACTTAGAAAGCTTAGAAAGTCAACGTTCACAGTCCAGTGAGGACCAGACTGAAACACTGTCATGTCACCATATGAGGCGAGTTGTTTGAAATTGTCAGCTTCCAGATGAGGACTTTGACAATCAAACTAGTTGACTCTAATCTAATTTAATAAAAATCAACCACAGTAGTGCATGGCCCAATTTGTACAGAAGAAAGGTATTCTGGGAGATCCTAGTGTGTATTGTGACACCAAACGCAAATATATATATATATATATGTACCAGAAGCATTTGACTTGGCAGAAGAAGCATACATTGCTATATACACACATTTGACTTCTTTTTATGTACACACTTTTTGATTTACACATGCAAATTCCTTCTGCATAGGTTTCTGGCAGTGTAATCTTTGTTTATAGTAAAGTATATTCAGGCTTTTGAAACTTTTTACAAAGCCAGTGATTTTACAGATTTGTGATATATTTAGGGTTTTTTTTCAGGAATTTATTTGGAAAGTCCTTCAATCATCTTCAGAGTAGACATATTTAGTTATATTTAGTGATTTTGGAAAAGCAAGTCAGCAACACTGATAATGGAACTATCTAAGATGCAGGTTTAGCCTCCCGTTGAAGCTTGTTCTGAGTCATCTGCAGTATATCTTCTATTTCCTTAATCACCTCCTTCAAGTAAAGCAGACAGAAAAGGAAGCAAACTTAGAGTATTACCTATTATTATTCCATAAAATCATCAACATTAACTTGAAAATATATTCTTATTAGGATATTTATGAGTAGTGATCATGCTTTCAGTTTCACTGATACACAAGTTTCATGACAAATAGATGAGGAGAGATCATTAACTCATTAACATGGTACCATGAAATTGGTTTCTCCTTGGCTTTTAGGGATTGATATTTCCTGATGAATGACTGACAGATGCCGAGCAAAGGTCGCGAGAGCTCTCTGGAGATCCTCTGAGACTGTTCTATTAACGACACCACAAACAAACGAGTTTACTAATGATCCCCAAGTCGCCAGCTAAGAAACAATCACCTTGTTCATCTGATAGTGGTGGTTAAATGAAACTTTCAGCAGACAACATCTTCGCTCTTTAGGGGGATGAGCACAGCTTGATTTAACTGTTACAGCATTGTGGAAGCGAAAGGATTTGTGTGATAAATATGTTAAATAACCCTCTGCTTAACAACTTTTAGAGTTTGTAGCATTACCAAAGCTAGAGGTGGCATCTTAATCCTCTGAAAGAATTGATTTTACTCTTAGCCATGTGAAGTCTTTCACCTAATCGCCTATTATCTTCTTTGGAAAGTGATCGCCTATTTGAACAGAGGAGAGTAAGGCTCCATCTCCCGGGGATGAGCCTCAAATTTTATACACATATATGCAGCAAAAAAACAAAAATCTTATTCTCTTCCACATTATGTTTGTCCATATTTCTGACTTAAAATAATAAAAGATCAGCTTATGGTTTGTCTATAAAGAAAGAAAGTTCATAACTCATGTTTTCTTGTATGGATCTGGTGTAGTAAGACATACTTACATCATTCCAATACTGCTTCGCTTACTGCTGTCAAAAAAAGCGAAAACTGTACCTTGCTTTGTCTGAAACGCAAGCAACAAAAAACAGAGAAAAATAAAGCTTCATCATTGTATAGCAAAGAGTACTAACTATTAGTGCATTTCAACCCTGCTTTAAATCTAAGCTCTTTAAATTCACACCTTTTCTGTATGTTGCCCTCCCTCCATATGCTGTTGTACTCATTAAAACCTGAAAACAGACTCTGATGTGTAAAATCTGTGCAGTTTCCCTTTGTATTAACCATATAACAGGAACAGTGGAAATGATGATAGAAAAGCGTGCCGATCAATTCTGAATTGTTACCTTTTTGTTAAATCTTATGCCATGGGCCTTGCACATCATAAGGAACACCTTATTGTATAACATGGAAAGGTCAGAGTGAAATAAGTGGTTCCCAATAACTGCACAAAGATTTCCAACTGGAGCCTGGACAAAAAAAAATAGACAGAGAGAAAGAAAGAAAAAAGAAAACAGCAGAAGATGTGAGTGATGACTGTTTGTCAATTAATTCATTGAATCCAATAATTTAAAGTTTGATTATATTTGGCAGCTAAGTATGGTGGTGGTGTGTGAAATAGATAGAGCAGAAATGGCTAAACCCCAGACATGTCCTTAGGGTCACTGCTGAATTTGTGTGTGTGATTAGTGAACGTGATGAGTACGGGGCACATGTGGTAAACTGTTGGGCCTTTCTTAATTAACTGCAGGGAGGAACAATTAATGCTTAGAAGACATGCCAAACACAAGATGAGCTTAATTGTACGACACCAATCAAAGAAACTACAGGTTGGGGACTGCAGATTTTTTTCATTCAATCTAAGATCAAAGCATTAGTGAATCCACAAAAGGAATACTCACTGCACACAACATTCTGTATCACCGTAATAGAGGGATTCTGTTTGCATGTGTCATAAGTAACACCAGAGAGGTTGATTACTTAAAAGTGGCAGGGCTTAGGAGGATAAAAATGTTCCTGCTTCTCAGCCACCTTTGGGAGACTTAAAGAGTAGGCCTAAGCCCCCGTGAGCTCAGGAGATAGCCCATAACTTGCTGTGAAGGGTGTGTGTTTGCAGTTGTCAGATGCAGGGCCCTCACACAACAATAAAAGCGTCCAACTGGGATTTAATTGTGTTTGTAATATGCAGGGCCTTAATGACGGCCAGCGCCGAAGCCATTAACCACTGCAGTGGCTCAACTGCTGTACTGAAGCACCAGGCCACCAACTAAATGAATGTTTGATAAAATAATACAAGTCGCAGATCAACAAGCGTAAACTCGGGCATACTGCTAATAAAAGAACTCGATTGTTTAAGGCCTGGCACCAGGTTGATGAGGTGTTCAAGCATGCATACACATGCATAATGAAAATGGTATGAATTATTAATGTGTTGATTATTTAGGCTCATCTATCAAAATGATAATGAATTCAGCACCTAAACACCAATTGAGCTTGGTGCATAATTACAGTATTTAGTTGTATTTAACAATAATGAAGAGCAAAACGTTGATCTATCTTTGTGATTACTGAAAGGCTACGAATAGCCTCCATAGTCTCAGGCTGCTTTTTTGTTGCAGAAACTACGTGACGGCATCATTTGATTTAAGAAGAAAAAGAAAAAAGTGTGAATTTAAATTATAGCATCTAAACTCAACACACTGATAGGTGAGTAAAGACATAATTTAAACTGCAAATATAAGCAAATATAAGACGGTACTTTGGGCACGATCTGGTGTTCACAGCATTTCTCGCTGATTGGCATTGGCGCTTCTAAACAGCCTGTGCGGCAATTCAGCGTTCCTCCAGTCATCATCAGAAGCATCTGGGTCATGGCCAGCTGGTTACTGTATGTGATGTCCAGATCAACAGCCCACACCTGCAAACAAGACGTCGTGAACTCTGTGTCATGGAGAGAAGACAAAACTCTATAGACTTAATCATTTCAATTTAATTATGGGCGATCGTGGCTCAAGAGTTGGGAGTTGGGAGTTCGCCTTGTAATCGGAAGGTTGCCGGTTCGAGCCCCAGCTTGGACAGTCTCGGTCGTTGTGTCCTTGGGCAAGACACTTCACCCGTTGCCTACTGGTGGTGGTCAGAGGGCCTGGTGGCGCCAGTGTCCGGCAGCCTCGCCTCTGTCAGTGCGCCCCAGGGTGGCTGTGGCTACAATGTAGCTTACCATCTCCAGTGTGTGAATGTGTGCGTGAATGGGTGGATGACTGGATATGTAAAGCGCTTTGGGGTCCTTAGGGACTAGAAAAGCGCTATATAAATACAGGCCATTTACCATTTTACCATTTTAATCACAAAAAAAATGGAACATCAAAGTATTTCATCCCTGGACCTTACAAAGCGAAGAGTTAGCACCTCTTAATCCTTACAGTGTTACTCATGTTAAGAGGCAAACATAAGGAAAACACAGGCATGGTGAGTGTTTGACTGATTTAGGTAATTCAGTTCTGACATGTGCACAAAGTAGATCCTTCCCTGTGTATTTGAATTCGGGCAGCCCTGGGCATGTTTGGCTCAAGTCTGATGAGAAGTAAAGTTCAGTTATGTATGGTAAATGGCATCATTATAAGTATATTAAGGGGTCAGGTATGGTCGTAGCCCTCCGCTTAAACAGGGCTAATTTTCCCAATAATAACCTAATAGCTCTGCCCTTTCTTCAAAAGTGACAAATAAATCACCAGTGAAGGAGTTGTTAATAACTAAGTGGCAGTTGGCTGCCTCCTTTAGCCGTTCCTATTTGTCAAAGTAAACGCTCCTGCCACCGAATGCAAATTGCTGCCTGTCTGAACCCGCAGTCTCGGTAACCCGAGTACTTTATCTCCACCAGCACATGGACATCTGACCATACGCAGTAATTATCTTAAATGCTTCACTGTGTTTTATATGAAATTTGAATATATTGTAAAGCATATTGCACAGTCTGCTTCTATAACAATTGTTTTTGGGACCGATTAGTGCGACAGCGTGTAAAAAACAATTCCGGAGAGATACCTGAAAATGTGAGATGTTTGGAAAACTTGAAAAGATTGGCACAAGCGGGAAAACTGGAAAATGTGTGACATGTTTATCTGAAAAATTTGTTTTTAAAATGTTATAGAGACAAAAATAGCTTTTTCCTGATTTGACATAATCTGATTTATAGGGCAGAAGTTACGCAGTTTTGGTTAGTAACCTTTTCTTCCCAATAAGAAAATGCCCAAACTTATGATTTATAAACTGCAGAAACAAGTATGAAAATTTCACGAGGTACATAAAAACGTCAAAAAGAAAAAGTACAGTATGTGGATACAAAGTTAAAAAAAATTCAAGGTGGGAAACACTTTAGCAGAACTGAGTGAGCTTTTCTGTAGGTGGTACTTTAGCTACCTGTGGGCAGATTCACGTCTCTATATATCAGGTTGATACCTGGGCCTGAGTGATGGACACACTTCACCAAGCCATTCACTCAACTCACTAAAACTCATACACCCCTGTCCCATTGTTGCTCTTAACAAAGCTGTGGGAAATGTAAGCCTGGATTGTACCTGTTTTCTATTGCCTTGCATTTTCATTAAAAGCCCCGATGCTGCAGCTGGGGCCCCACCGTTCCACAATGTGAGGAAAGACTGCAAGGGCAAACATATGTGACCCACTTCTTCCCATCAAATAAAGTAGGCAGCTTTTAGCAACAGGTTTGAATCTAAATTGATGTTTAAACCCAGACAGGTTTGCCCATGTGGCTCTCTTCCATCTAAGCTTTGTGTGTGTGGGGAGATGGTTAAGAATCTGTCATTAATGTTCCTGCCTCTATTGAAGCACACGCTGTTTTATAGTCTATTCTTAATTATGCTGTCAGTGAGTCCCTTTCAATTTCAGGTCAACATTGAAGATGAAAATTAATTTTAAGCCTGTCATTATTTCATTCTAAACAGGTAAAGGAAAAAGGGCCTGATTCTGTCCCGAATACATTTAAGAAATTTCTGCTTTTAGTGTCACCATTTTGTCACTGAAATGACAGTTTAATTTGACTAAATAAAATCACAGGATGTAAGAAAGTACTGCAAGTTGGTTTTTTATCCTAAAATAAATACAGCATGGTAGAGTCCACAGTCTGTGCAAAGCCTACTGACAAAAACATTCCTGGCTGGATTTCTAAATCTTCAAAGAAAGAAAAAATGCTGATAATCTAAAACAAAATCGGACATTTGAGGTTATAGGATGCAAATTGCAACACTGCTTTGCTTACATTGTACATTACATCTAATCCAGAAGATACTACCCTCTAGTGGCAAGTGTGCTCTTTCTCCAACTCCGGCATATCTATTATGAATATAAACAAAAGAAGGAAAGTCGGAAAAGTGCAGGGACGATATTTTTTGAACTGTTCTGAATAAAAATCCATCATAAATAACTAGAGGACAAATTGTATTCTGCTACTGGTGTTCTTTCATGTTTTTTAATGAAAGAAGGGGAAAGAAGATAGTGTCCTTCTTTCTTCTTTGTGCTTTTGTAAAACCTGTAAAATTCCACAGTATTTTATAGACTACATTACATACAAAGCATTTCATCATACAGCTCCAAATCAATAGGCAGTCAGTCAAGCCACATGTTAGGAGCAGAGGTTAAAGCATCATAAACCAGTCCATTTCAAATATCATAAATCAAAGTGCTTTCAGCAAAACTTAATCCTGACAAATGAAATAAGACTTCCATGCTGCCTGGCTATAATAGCGAGATACATTTCAGCCGACTGCTGCAGGTAGGGGTTAAACACTGACAGGGTATCCCCCCACCCGAAGCTGCCAAATCACTTTGGAATGACCTATTGTCTGAAAGATAGGTGCCTCTGAAATTCTCAGTATTGTAAGGTTAAAGGGCAAGCCTTAAATGGTGGAATCAGTGTATCGACACAATAAGACTTGACAGTTTATTAGATGGCCTTGTGACACATTTGCTCCCAGTGCCCACAGTTTGCCTTATCTTTTTTTTTAGATCCCAGGGGACTAATATGGGCGGCACCTAACTGCTCCTATGGATCCAGCCTAAAAATTGATCTTTTCCACCAATACGTTGAAATAAAAGCATTTGCAGAATGTGTTGTAACACCTTAGATCATATCTATTATGATAGATAAGCTAAGATCTTCTCTGTTTGTGTCTCACCTTCTTCTCCATGGTGTTATGGTCCAGAAAGCTAACGAGATCCACAGAGACATAACCTACGATACCCCGCTGCAGGCAGGCCCGGCCTACACGGGTGCAGATGGAGTGCAAAGTTTCTGGGTGTACAGAGCTCTGAGGAACAATGGAGCCTATAGCTTCAAGTTTACAACCACCATGGAGTTGGTCTCCACAAGAGAACATGGTCACTTCACCCCCTGGCTCCAGCAGCAGATCTACTGTCAGACAGGTGATACTGTTTGAAGGGGGGTAGGCCTCCACCACACCTCCTGGGAACATAGCAGAGCAGATAAATGGCTCTAGTACCCTCAACAAAACACAGCCTAACAGTAATACAGGACCTGAACTCTCCTAGCAGCTGTTTAGCAATCACAGAAAGTTACATGAAAATTATTGAATTTCGCATTTCACAAAGGCAACACCTGTGAAGCAGGAACGACATAGGAAATCCATATTACATGCTGCTATATTTGCAAGTGAAAAGCATTCCGTGCCTGACAATAGATATCTAACCTTGCCTGAGGAAGGTCTTCAGGAAGCAGGCCCAGTTGGGATAGCAGGAGGTTTTAGCAGGCTGGGCATAATGGGTCAGCCATTCTGGGATCTCATCTAAATATCTGAGCAGCACAGTCTCCTACAGAAAGAAAGTGCATACATTAAGCATCTACTGAATATTGTGCAAATTTTAGGAGTTTTTGTATCAATTCAATGCAAAATAATAAGTTTCAGTTACTTCATTATTATTAAAGCTTTGTATGTGTTGACCATATTATTGGAAGCACATTGTGTTTGACTCCAGTGACTGCTTGTTGTCCCCCAGACCTTGGGTGGCTGCTTCAATTTCTGTGCAAGTGTCTGATGGATATTGCGGGAGGGTCCATCTGTGAGTGACAGCCTATTATCAGAAGGCCTCAGGAGTCTAATGGCTTTAACTCACAGCCTCCAAGCAGCTGCCCTCAATAACAACTCTCTCCACTGGGCAGTTGATGAATACGTAAGCTAACCCCATCTATCTGGGGATCAATCAGGGCTTGACTGAGATCGATATCACTCTTGTTTCTGTAACTAGGAAATGCCATAATGGTTACACCACTTAATTATGCTGTTAATTTCTAACTTTTGTTTTAGGTTTCCCTGAAACAGTTTGACAACAACAAGTACAACTCTCTTCTTATAAGGCTATGATGGCTATATTTAAAATACAATGCCCTGACTAAACCCTCTGTAGCCAGTATGACAACAACAACAACAATGCTGTACGTGTGGCGCCAACAGAGAAGAATTTAATTTTTTTCATACACAATAAAACATGAAAAACATTTTTAAGAGATGACTAAATTATAAGTAGAAATAATATCTTTCTTCTGTCCTCATACTATCAAGATCATTACTTTGTTTTGAGTGCACGCTGTTGGGCTTCACTGGAGACAGGACCAGAGATTATACTGTTGATATTCCAGTCATGTAACAGCCATCATCATATTCAAGTACTGTAAGAGGCGAGGTCAAATGCTACACAGTGATTCCCCCTATACAAACCATAAAGCACACAATGGTGCGGCAAAAAGTGTAAGGGAACGGTTGTCATTCTCAACGGAAGAGCAAACTCACCCCGGGACTTTGCCTATGCAGTTCACAGAAACAGCAGGACAGTAAGAAAAGAAAGAGAGGTATTTTGCAATAAATTATTTGGACTTAAACTGCGTATAGTACCCTGTGATAGGATTCAGCCTTTGCTTGGTGTCCACATAAAGCCAAGCAATCTGGTCATAAATAAAATAGATGTTGCCCTGGCTCTTTGATTGCCATTTCACCTCTCCACTACATAGCACAACAACTGAGATACTACAGTGAACAGGTCTCAGGAACAGGAAGATATAATCAGGCTACTTATATATTTCGCATGAATATTTGCTTTACTTCAACCTCATCCTTGGATTTCTTGTACAAACTGAGGCAAAATTTCTTTGCATAAACATTGTAAATAAATACTTAGGATTGTCTTTGCAATGAAAAAAACAAAACTATATATATATATATATATATATATATATATATATATAGACTAAAGGAAATATTTTAAATTCCTAAATTCAGGCTAATTATATTAAGGCAAAACATTACATATTTAAACTCCTCCATGCAAGCACAGACTGCACAATATTTAGACATAGAACATCTGTATTAAATGTCCCTCTACCTCTTCAGTGGTAGTGATTATCAAATGACCCATTTCGCTGACAAACTTAACCTAAATAAGGTGTTGCTCAAGATCTGTTTGTACACAGCATGACAAAAAGAAATACTCCATCTGTTGACGCTATTAGGTGTAATTTTTACCCTCTTGTGCCTAATGATCCATATGCAAGCTGTGTGAGCGCTTAAGTGTGTGTATGGCCCCCTTCGGGCATTGCAAGGCTGCAGATCTACATGTCTTTAACCTCTCTCTGTGTAAATGCTAAAAGAGGCCTGGGGGCTTTCTGCAGGCTAAAACATTGTGCTGGAAGCTGTGGGCCTCACAATATTTTGAGAAACACACGCTTTCTAAGACCTGTGCAAAAGCTCCTATAGTAAGGATGAACCCCCCCCCCCACACACACACACACACACACACCACCACCACCACCCATCCATTCTCCTTTTTGTATCATTTTAGGCTATCCTTTTGCATAGCCAGAAGGGTTCTGAATGTTAATATTATTTTGAACTAGAGATGGACCGATCCGATATTACGTATCGGTATCGGTCCGATACTGACCTAAATTACTGGATCGGATATCGGAGAAAAATTAAAAATGTAATCCGATCCATTAAATATCACGAAAGCACCTCACAAAACTTGCAACACACCGTAACTCGCCTCAGAACGACGTTAGCACGTCGGAGCAGTATGCATCACGTGATAGAGCAGCTGTGGCATGCAGGACCTGTCGGTGGTCTGGATAGCATGTGGAGCTTCGCTAGCAACCTGGCATTTCATCTCCGACAAAGTTATCCCCGAGAGAAGTAAAGCAAGTGTGTAAGTCCATCTCTGAATGTTTGTAAAGCATTCCCACGTTAAGCTTAACGAGCGACTGCCTCTCGCTCTCCGGCTGCTACTTCAATCGTGAAACTGCTAATGATCAGCTGATCGGCTTTTCTGTGGCGAGTCCGTCTCTCTTGTTTGTTTTTGGTCCACTTTGCACCAGAAAGAGGAAACCAGCGGCTGAACAACAGCAGCACGTTTAAGCTTGATAAGCTGTTGTTAGAATTTATTTAATATTACTTTCTACACCAGGATCTTTTTCTATGTAGCTGACGCTGGTAACTGTGCAGGGGCGGATCTAGCAAAGTTTAGCCAGGGGGCCGATAGGGCATTAACTGGGAAAAGGGGGCACAAAGACATACTTTTCTTTCTTATTCTCATTTAAAATGTCGAGCTTTTAATAAATAATTATCTGACAGCCAAAGTTTTAATTTGATGTAAAATGAATAGAAGTCAATTACTGTATATAGTGACTATTAAGTCTAATATATACACCCTAGTAAGCTATAGTACTTTTTACTTTGGGAAGGTACCATCTGTGCAGTCTGCAATTTTGTTGAAGAAAGATGTTGAATCTATTTAATATTTCTTGAAAAATAATTGATTTCTGTGCATTTTTTTTTTACACTGCATCAAATTAAGGTTGATTACGTTGATTAAGCATCATGAGGTGGAGCGTGAGGGGTGGTTCCCTATTTTTTATTTATTTATTTTTGTTGTTGCTGGGAGTTGGAACCCTATTAGTTAGGTTGCTTAATATTTACGCAAAGTACTCTTTAAAATACCAGAATAGGGAGGATGGTGTAGGTCTAAGTTTATTAGATTGATCAGTATTGCTGAACTATGAAATATTTTTTTTGTATACAGGTATAACAGAATAGCTTTAGTGTAGTTGTTGTTTTAAACTTGAGTATGAACTTGCAGACTTGCAAAATGCAGCAAGATATTTTAAAAAACAGTTTTGTTGATTAAAAAACACTATATCGGATTCATATCGGTATCGGCAGATATCCAAATTTATGATATCGGTATCGGTATCGGACATAAAAAAGTGGTATCGTGCCATCTCTATTTTGAACGAGCACATGGTATCATCTGACTCAAGCTTTCTCATATGGAGCCCGTCAGAGCAAGCAATAATTAAGAAAAAAGGGCCAGTCACACTCATTTATCCCCCATCTACTTTTATAGTGAATATAATGGGACTTTAACTAAACTATGACACATATGATAATATACACTTTAATAATCCCTTTGATATTTATTGGTAAACAATTATTGGTGAAAGCTGATAAATTATGGATTAGTATTATAATGCTTAATTTGATCATTTGTATTTGATTAATAATTTATTAAAACTACTGTTTTCGTAAAGCTTGCGAAATATTCTGGAGTGTATTCACTAGCTGTCATTACGAGTGCAGTTAGATCTATTGTTTTTCAGCAAAGTGCTCTATTAATGAGCGTCATTTCTCAAAATGTATGAAGAAGGTTAAACATTCATGATAGTTTTTGCTGTGTGAAGAAGATAACGATTAGATACATTAATATAACATATTAATATGCTCGGATCTACTCAACAATACTGTTTTATGATCTTTCAGCACAAAGAGCCAGATTGCACTCTTCTGTATAAAGCATTTCAACAGAAGGTCAGTATGATTCACATCCAAGTGGCTAACAGATTTTAGGAGAAAACAATATCGTAAGAAAAACATCATGCAATGAAGAGCACAGGATGTGGGCTTTGCTTTGATTAAAAGAGCAAGGTGTAGAATAAAGGCCAGTTAAAGTGTTGTGTCCATATGGCCCAGAAGCCCCGAGGCTGTCGGCCTACACTGGGGCCCTCGGCACTCTTCCCTCTCCATGGGACCCCAGCTGGTGAAAGAAACCCCATTTACTTCCCTGTGCTGCTTCAGCCACCATTATGGACCTTGGCTGTGGCTCAGCCACTCTCTGCCATAATTAACAGCACCAAAGCCACAACAATTACAGCCCCGCACCACACATACACTCTGAATTAAAGAATGAGCTAATAGGAACAAAAACAGAGGGAGCCACAAGAACCTTGAGATGACTGCTATTCTTCCGAATGGAATAAAAAGTAAAATTGTTGTGCTCCAAGCCCACAATCATTAGCCTGTAATTAGTTTACACAGTGCTCCCAGTTAAATGGCAAAATACGGTAATTAACACATGACAGAAAATCAAAGGCTACTTTGTAAGCATATGAGAAATAAGAGCCAGGGGCTCAGGCGCTGTGTACAGATTGCATTTGTTGTAAATGAATGGTTTACCATTGATTAAATACATTTTATTTGTTCTAAATAGATCCAAGATGAAACCAGGATTTATATTTTCAGGAAAAACAAATGAATTCTTGCAACATCGCATTTGCAATTTAGACTTTATTTTACAGAGAGCTCAGATCCATCTAATGAGTGTAACAGATGTAAAAAGCTCAGTATAGCAAATATTAATGTAACTTGTATTTAAACTATTCAGTTCTGTTCTATACAAAGTTACTGATACAGTGACAATTCACAGCAGCCATCACAAAGAACTTTACATGCTAAGGTAACAACTAAGGCGAAAACCTCACTCAAGCTGCAGAGTAAAAGTATCAAAATACACATTACTTTGGGAAAGTCTTGAATCTCCCCCCATTTCTTTAAATTTCATTTTAAAGGATGTATTTTCTCCTAATTTCCTAAGTGATCTTGAGCAATATTTCTCTAGACTTTTTGAAGTTTTTCTTTGGTTGCTTCTTCCCTTATTTTCAGTCCAGTCCTTGCAACTGGCCATCTTCAGAAGAATATTTTTTTCTTACTTTTTTTTGTTGAGCCACACAACAAGCAACTCAGCAAAGTATCAATTGTAAATTGTATCTTTAGGAACTTTGTTACTAGCTGCTGTCACATAAACACAATTTGCTTCCAATTCTTTAACCGAATCTACAAAAAATGACATAAAATTAAAAAAAACTATCTGCAGCACATGAACAGCAGATGAAAGTCCTTAAGAAATATGAGAAAATCCAATAAAGACCTGAGCCAGGGACTGAGAGATACATTTGACACTTTAGTTGATCTATTTGCTGTCCCATTAGAAATGATCCCAGTGGAAAGGTTGCTGCCAAGAAGCGATTCTTAAGAAAGAAAAATTACACAAGTACTAGACTGAAAATCAGTGGCAACAGGTCTTAAAAAGCAGTGAACCAAATTTGAAGATTTTGGTTTAAATCGCTGTTAGTATGGACGGAGGAGGTCAGGATCCACCATCTGTAAAAGCTGATTTGCAACATCCAAAGAAGAGCTTCAAGAAGCCTATTGCAACAAAGTCTTCCTAAAGGTGGTGATACCAAATGTTGACTTTCAATGTTGTTAGAATGGTATAAACTCTGTTTATGCCTTATATACTGTATTTATTTGTATGTATGTAGACATTTCAATAAGTCACTGCACTTGTTTTCTTAGGAAAATATAAAAATGAGGGGGTGACTCAAGAGTTTTGCACAGTACTATACGGATAGGCAACAGTATGTTAAATACACTATGTGTACCGTGATTTGTTACTGTTGGATGAGTTAAAGCACTCTAGGTTATGTGTGTGTTTCAGGATATATCTATATGTATAAAATATGTATAAAATTAAAAAATGTCATCTATTGATTTACTGTTCTGAGGCTCCTGGGATGACGTTTAAAATACTGTACTAAGGGAATCAGCATTGCCACTGACCCCAGGGTGAAAAATGACATCTCTTTGACCCTAATGTGACATACACTTTTGTTCCTTCAGTGACAGAAGTGAATCTAACCCTTTTTTGGGGCTCTCTCTTCTTCTGAACACCTGGGCACAGTCTGGACTTTAATATCCAGTCGCTACTGTAGTGTTATCTGTTAACTATTTAGTTGTTACCATGTTAACTTAAAGTGGGAGATTCCTCATGGGTGCTGTAATAATAATCGCAATAAACTTTATTTGTATTGTGTTTTTGCAAAACCACTGCTTTGGAGAGAGCCATAAAAACAGGATATAATAGTAAAAAAAACATAAATTTGGTGAGATGTAATAAGGAAAAGTAATCAAAAAAGAAAAACAGAAACTCCAAATTCAAACTCATTTAATAAAACATTGCATAAAATTGAGTGTAAAATTATGCTCAAAAATTTTAAGTCACAGGAAGATTGACATAATGCTCTGAGTCACATCTTTACCTGAATGCATTTTGGGTTCCACAGCTCCGGACCGTAACGATGATACTCCTGCAGAGCCCACTTATAGCAACTAAGATGGCATGTATCACAATATGCTGTACCGTGGCTGCCATCCTCTGAGTCAATCTTGAAGAGCCAGCGCTGCACATCAGTGTTTTGAGTCATAAGCTCTGCCAGTGTTTCATGAAGCTTGACCAAGATTGAAAAATGTGCAAACTAAATTAACACAAACATTAGGAGGGAAAATATATTATGTTTTCATCTGTTACTGAGCAGTGATGAAGGACTGTGTAATGCAGTATTTGGTGTCTGACCTGGTTTAGCGAGTAGATGTCTCCTTGACCAGGTGGCACATCGACCTCTGCCCCCACAAAAATTCTCCTCCCTCCAGATTTGGTGCTGTAGTGTTGAGCAATAGCAGGTTCTGGACCCAGGATTGGTAGCCCTAACTCATCAGCTACCGCCAGGTCATCCACGTGGGCAATTCCACCCACAATATAGGCATGCTTCCCCTGGATCAGGTTTCTGATGTGCTTCAGGGTTTGTGGACTGTACTTCAGAAGTGTAGACAGGCACATGTTATGGGTCTGGAAGAGAAGAGGGGAGGACGATTTTCAAAGCGGAGCGTTTTCACTGTCTCTTCCAAGGGTTGTTTCTTGACCTGATTTATCACTGTGTACACAAAACAGATCTATTATTGAAATAGCCAGCAGGGTTTTGACCTCTCCTGTATTCTAGCAGGTTGAATTGATAAAAGCTGCCTGTGGGAGGCCTCCCCTATCCTTCACATCTTTAATGTGTGCTCCCAATGAGCTCCTTGGGAATACAACTAATTACTTCACATCTGTATTTATTTGATCCACATGGAATTATCCCTTCTGTCACTGGCAGAATGCGCTGCCAGCCATGGCTAGCAGTGATTCATCTCAGCAACACGTCTGGCACAGTTTAACAACAAAACAGCAGGAAAATCAATAAAAAGAATGAAGAAGACCATGTCATGTTGCACATTCAATCTAGCGCAAAACGATGGAATAAGATGGATAGAATGGCTGGATGTGCAAAGATAAATATAGCAACAGCTTCACTTTTATAGCAGTGAGATACTCAGAACTATTAAAAATACAGCCTTTAAATGTAATGATGAGTTAATTAAACCACCCACTATGGAATTTAATCATCTGCTGAACAACATCTGAAAACACCCTCAGTTAAATTCAGTAAAACTTGCAAAATATGTAGAGTTTTGGTTTGACAAGTAGAAAGAAAGATGAAAAAATGTTAGACAGAGTGTAGCGCTATAACAACAACCTCCTTTGGTACCCTCTAGAGGATAATTTATAAACTACAAACGCTTGTGGCATCTATAAATATATAGTAAGCAGATTTCTGTGCTCAAAAGGCACATTGTTATCATGTTAATACTTAAAAGTTGCAAGTAAATTGGTGAATACTGTCATCCTTACTGGGAAATAATCTACAGCCTCAGGTGTGAGGATGATGTAGCGTCTCACGGAGGATGAGGCTCGAGCGGTCCTGGTATCAGCCCCATCTGTGGCTCCATCACACTTCAGGAGGCTGGTGTAATAGTCCAAGATGTCGTTTCCCAGATGCTGGGGACATATGTAGATCACCTCCACATTTTCATCTACAATTACACAAAGAGTGTTTTACAAATGGCATGTTTACAGATATGAACAATAAAAAAACGTAAGCTGTGCAGCTTACCTCTAATATCACACAACCTGCTCATTTGGATGTTCTGTAGGATGTCAAAGCCTCTCAAGTTCAGTCGTTTCCTCTGAGAGTATCCTGTCAGAAAAATGTTATATGTTATCTAACAGTTTAAAAATCTGTAGCTCTGTACAACTACTGATAATGCGTGTGTTACTAGACTTGGGGATGAGGGACTTAAGTCTAATCACACTGTAGTGCAATCCGATGATTAATTTAGCTTAATAACTAGCAGGTGCTGTGCCTGTCGCGTGCTGGGAGTCCTGCTGCACCATGTCCAGCCACCACTGAACTACATTCAGTGATACCGCCAGGATTTTAGCCCATGTATGTCTGGATTTCTGCCTGAGAGAGAATCCTCAACTGAATCAAGGTAATTAAATGATTGGATTCATGCTAATTAACAACAATGGGGTTCAACTTTCTAATTATCCTTGCTCACACAGCACTCTCTGTAGTCACCCCAAGTGCAAATAAAGCATTCCATCTGCTAGTAATTAGGCTTAATAATTTTAGACAATCGCTCAATGATTTACAATGCACATGCCTGATTACTGTCTAAATGTGGATGCTGCGGTGAAATTAGAACAAGAACCGATCCTAGATTGCACTCTGTGTTTAGCGTGAAAAACACAGCAGCGATTCCTCTTTTGTGTCTTTTTTTTCTGCCTTTTTTTTGCGCAGCAATAAAATAAGACCTTTGTGCCGCTTGTAAATATTCACCATAATGGCTTTTCATTTGCTTAATCTACAAATTAAATGGCGATTGAGACTAAATTGTTCAGTTCCCTGGCATGGGGACTGTCATCATCCTGTGAGTGCTTTCCTGCAGAGAGTCATTTGAACAAGACAGAGTGCCTGCACCAGGGCCACAGACTGGGGCAGCAGAGTGGTGAGACCGGGGGTGACTGCTGCTAGATCAGATGTGCTTGTGTGTGTGCAGCAGGCAAAGAAAGCTACCTAATGAAGGGATGTGGATAATGGTCCTCTTGAAGGACTGGATGCGTTTCCAGTTGGCTGCCAGATGCTGGGGACGGAAAAAAGGAGCGATCAGAGATGGGATCGCCAGAGCGTATGCACACACACACATACACACACAAATCATCATATCATTGCATAGCTAAAACACATCAAGCCAATCTCTCTCTGGGCTCACAGAAGCAAACCAAGCATAAAATACCACCGTAATTAAATTAAGCGTTTACTTTAGGAACATCTTCTCACAATTAATTCAATCAGCAAGGTACATGATGCTACTGCCAGGGGAAGATTAGCAGGCTTAATTACCAGGGTATGAATGCTTTAAGAGTGAGAACATACATTTAGTGCATGTATACACACACAGTAATGGTAAAACTAAATGAGGTTTTAGGCACTAATTAATATTATGTCAGCGCTCTAGAAGATGTTCAGCCAGATGACACAGAGACATGACATCTACAAGAAAAGGGAAAAGGATTACAGAATATTACGTATGTAGAACAATTGAACTGTCACAGCAGTCTTTTAAATAGAAACACTGTTTTATTTCCCATGTCTAAGATTACAAGTTAACGTAGTTAAGTATACGTCATGCATTCTGCCATGTTAAGGAGATGTTAAAATATTTGGAGATACTGAACATAAACTTTGGGAAGCCTGCCTGGAAGTCTTCAATGAAGAAAATCAGTCTTTTCAGCCTAATAAATAAAAAAACGAACTTGTTTTTAACTGCAGTTCTGGTGTAGATTATATGTACCGTCACTCTTTTGCATCTCTTAAATTATGCCAGTGCGATTAGAACATGTTTACTGTTTATTTACACGTTAAAATTCACAGTAACATATTATTTTTGAATGAAGAAAAAATCCCTTTCCAGTATGTGGGCAATATATAAAACACATTCTCTGAACAATATTTGATTTTCTTCACCTAAATCTGCCTTGTAGCTTACTGAAAAACGCAGAAGCCATGACTATGTAAATATATTTTATTTCATACTAGTGGAATAAGATTCATTAGTTGTTCATTAGATCAGGATTGATACTTAATAGCACAAATCATGCTCACTTGCTAAAAAGTGTGGCATTTTTAAAAGCAGAAAGATATATTTTTTAATATTTCCTAAATTAATCTAAGGTTGTAAAAAACTGGTAAACAGGTAAAAGTGCTACAGACACTGTAGAGAGCTGTCCTATCTTATAAGAATATCAATCCTCTCTGGGGTGAAGAGAAGTAGCCTTGTGCTTGATCGACAAAGAACACAATTGATGTGGCACTGAGAAAATACATAATAAATTTTTTTCATTAAATCAGATGTTGAGTATCAGAAGAGAGAGAGGGGAAACCTTTCCCTTTTAGAGATCAAATAACTAACAAATGCCAAAACACGTATTTCATTTTTATAACATTTCATCATATGTGTAGTAATTATTACTTGAACTGTAACAGACAATCAGCTGATTGTCCCTAGGCTTTGTAGCCTTCATTACCACTGTTTCTGCTTCTGTCTTCTTTTACAGTGTGGCTATACTTATATTTATTGTCTTCATCCCGTCCACTTTTCCATTGTCTTTTTGTTTTCTCCTTAAACTTTACTAAAATGTGTATATCTGGGTTTGTTTCTTTAAATCTCACACTGTAAGTACTAGAGAAATGCATTTTTTACCACTGTAAACAATTGTCTATAACACTGCATCTTAGCATAGCATTACATGGCTTCTGTCCAAATTTCTAAAATTGTCTTGGTGTTCTAGAAATGACCATGTGCCTTAAAAAATGCTTGTAAAATACAGAACATTTATACTAAACAGAATCACAATGTGCAACCTTATTTTAATGAAAAGGAATCCATTTACAGTCAAAGGACAAATATCAATGGATTCATTGGATTTGGAGAAATTGAGAGAATAGTCAAGAAAACAGGTACCAGAGCATTATTAGGTAAAAGAGAGATGGAAGCGAGAAAGTAGCATCACCTGTGCTCGGCTGCGGCTGTTTTCCAGCTGACTAAAACGCCGAGCCTGCAGGGCCTTCCTGACACGGCACAGCTGAGCGTGCATCAACCATGAGATGGCAATGGTGCCCGCCGCCCACTTGCGGCGACAGTGGCACAAGTAGGCTGTCCGGGCTAAGTAGCGCCTCCAGGAGGACTGGATGTGGATGGCAGCGGCCTCGATGCCTCCCTCTCCCTTGTAGCGCTGACCTGGGTGCGAGATGAGTTCTGAAACCTCCTCCCAGTTTTCTAGCACTGAGAGGACAGGCATCGCTGAAGGAGCCTTACTCCAACCACTATCCCAAACATGGCTCAGCTCCACCAGGCGCTCTCCACCCACTTTGGCTAAAGGCACAGCAAACTCCCTGAGCAGTTTTTGCAGGGCCTCTAGAACATCAACCACACTGCTCCAGCACAAGACAAAACACTGCTTGAAATGACAGAAGTCTGCAGCCATTGGGTCGACCTGTCCACTTCTGATTGTAAAAAGGTACCTGGGGATATCTACAGGCAGGCTCTAAAGAGGAAACAAGTGAGAGACACCCAGCTTAGTTATTAATAACAGTGTTACAATTCATGAAAATGTTGGTTTTTAGCACCTACTATTTTTGAATTAGTGTACCTGAGGACTTCTAGGAACCATGCTCTTGGAAGTTGTGGCGAAAGCTGGTGTCTCAGTGGGTGTGCAGTCTTTGTCCGCTCTTAAATAAGTGGATTCAGCTTTTGTTTTACATACTGGCTGTTCGTGGCACGTGGACTTTGAATCTATCAGGGCAAAATTCACAGAAAGACCCAGATACATTTTAAAAGTGATCAGAAGTCAAATCAAGCATCAGCTATCTCTTCAAGAACAGAGTCATTGAGATATTTAACCTAAAATCATGAAAGAAAAACTAAAACAGCTAGAAGGATGAGACAAAAAACATAATAGCTTTGGCAAAGCTGATGGACTTTTATCCAGATTCTTAAAAGTTTGGTATTCTAAAAAGTAGAACTTTTAGCAAAGATAAATGACATTTTCCATAAAAGACATTTTTTAATATTCCCTAAATAATAAATTCAAGGTTAATGTAAAAAGCAGACAGAAACAGGAAAAACTGCTACAGACTCTGTAGAGCGCTGTCCCATCTTCTCTGGGATAAAGAGATGCAGCCTTGTAGTCGATCGACACAGAACACAAATTTGGATGTGGCACTGTCCTCGTTCATCCTCTCCCAGGATTAAGAAAATATATATAATAGTATCTAAACTTAATACTACTAACTTAATATAAAAATTTATATGATTTGGAGTTTGACACTATAGAGTATTGTGGAATTACTGACTTGATCAAAGTTTCCGCAAACATTAAGCAAACACAGAATGTCAAAAGATGTTTGTCTGGAGTATAAAAGATGAGGAGATGGTGTAGGGGTGGTGAAATGCTGCTAACCTGTCCAAAAGTCTTCTTTGGGAACTACCAGGATGTGATGGCCCTTTGATTCAGCTCCTTGAAGATTCACCACAGAGCCAGAGATTATCCTGTCACCTTTTGCCTGAACAGAAGATTTTCGCAACATCAGTGACTGCACATCAGATGTAAACACAACCAACAAAACGCTGCCTGACATTACCTGCTACTGTCCACATTAAAACCCATCTGTCCCATTAGACATGAAAACATTTTCTAGGGGAATAAGTATAAACAAGCGGTTCAGGATAGCATGCTTTATCAGAAACAACAGGTTTGCTGCATTCATTAAGAATTTAGAAAAGTGCCACTGGCAATAGGACCTTCGCTGTAACTCACTGTCAATCATAGTTATTCAAATCTGTTAACCTTAAACATTTTAATTCATAACACTGGATTACAATAAAAATAAAACAAGATTTATTGGCCTAATTTCAGTATGAATTTGTTGTGACTACATTTAAACATTTCACAACTCATAAAACAGAAAGTTTGTGCTCCTCCAGATTTGTCACCTAATGTCCTTTCTTTTGTTCTTCTCAGACCACTGAGCTCTTTGACAGACCACAGGTAGCAGCCAGGTGCAGTGAGATTCTCCCCTCAAAGGCACACATCTGTTTCAGATGAGGTTGGGAAAAAGGTGGCACCCTTTGTAAAATTGCTAAAATGCAAACGCTCATTGCCTGGCATGGGTATGGAGAGAAGAAGAGCTGGCCTGAGTTGCAGGAGATGGTAGCAGGCAGAGAGCCAGTGGTTAGCAGTTGGGGAAGCTACGGCTGTCTTATTGGCATGCTGGACCAGGTATCCACTTCTGTCTTGAGACAGCTGTAAACCAGTAGCCCATAGCACAGCAATCAGGCGCCTGTTACTTTAGAAGAATGCTGATGTGCTGCAATCTGCTGCTTTCCGCTTTCTGCAGCCAGCAATTCCATCTCTCCTATATCAGAGTGACAGTCTTGGCCTATGTTTCTTGTGTCAGGTAGAGATTCCCAAAAACATATCAGAAAAGTGTGTAAAATAGATCTAAAACTAATGCCGACCTTTGCAAAGATTAATTTGTTTGCTGTGACAAGTGCTGGATGTCATCCCTAAGCCAAGTGACCTTTACGTCACAGACTGTCTGAACATGAGACTTGAGGCATCTATTAATACAGAACACTACCATCACTCTTCACTCCAGCACACACTGTCTATTGGAAGGATTAGAGAGTAAGTATCGGGGAAAAGAACAATGATATCTAATTCACCACAGGTGCAGCAGAAACTTTTCTCACTGTACAAAGCAAATACCCGGAGGAAATAATTATTATTTCATGATTAAACTCTGACAAAACTATGATTATAGCCGAGATTTCATGCAGGGAATGGTGTCCTTTCCAGCGGTAAGACTGAAATGCCCCATGAAAACATTTAAAATATAATTAGAAAACATTGAGCCTGATGTCTGCAACAAATGAAAAGTCGAAATTCTCTTTTGTGGTTCCGTTTTACAAAGCTACTGCAAATTATCTGTCAGCTACTTTGTGTAGAGTATTCAATCCGACAAACTGTAGCACATAATTTTTGGAGAAAAAAACAACTATCGACATAATAAACAGATTCAAAGGCTCCAGAGAAAAGTTGACTAAAGTGGCAAGTTCACAGGGTTTATTTTAGACCCACCTGTGATAAATAATACATCACAATAAGAATAACTGGATTAAGAGTTGTTTATGTTATAACATTATGTATATGATCAGTAAATGTAATACCATGTTTATACTTCATTTGAAAGACCCTATGGCTTTCTGTAAGGTGTAGTTTCTAAAGAAATCATGCATGATAGCAAACTACAACTACAGGTTATTCTACATTTATGGAATATTACTTACCTCATTTGCTCTCTTCCTGTGAGTATCAGTAAGCAATTTCCCAGATTTCTGATGCCTAATGGATCTTTTGTTTGGCAAACACATGTTCAATGCTAACTTGTCCTGAAACAGAGAAAGGAAAAAAAATCAGAAATTGTAATAGAAGATGCACTCTCATTAGTCTATTCATTAGGTATACCTCATCAGTACCAGGTTGAACCCCCTTTTGAATCATAGCTGCCTTAATTCATCATGGCACAAGTTTCATCAAGGGGCTGCAAACATTCCTCAGAGACTTTGACAGCATCACGCCACTAATACAGATCTGTTGCATCCCAGAGGTGCTCTGTTTAAGATCATGTGACTGTTGAGACCATTTGAGTACAGTGAACTCATTGTCATGTTCAAGAAACCACTTTGAGGTGAACAATCTTTGTGACATGGTGCATAATCCTGCTGGAAGCAGCCATCTGAAGATGGTTACACTGTAACCGTAAAGTGATGGATCAACTCAAAGGAGTCTGGCTATTCTCCTCTGATCCAGAGAACTGTCGCTCACTGTATATTTTCTCTCTTTCAGACAATCCTCTGTATACCTTATAGAGATGGTTGTGCAGGAAAATCCCAGTAAACTAGCAATTTGTGAAATACTCAGAACAGACCGCCTGGCGCCAACAATGCTACGTCCAGAGATCATCTTGCCCATTCTGACGCTCAGTTTGAATTTCAGCAGGTGATTTTGTACATTCCTAAATGCACCAAGTTGCTGCCGTGTGATTGGGCTATTGATATTTGCATTGACATGCTGTTAATGCAAACAGGTGTACCTAATAATTTTTCCAATGAGCGTGTAAATAGTTAGGATTTTTGCTAAACAAAAAAGGTATCAATCCTTGCCCGCTTTTACCTTCCCTATCGTATTGCACGTGTTTAGCTTGTACACACCCTCATTAATTGAAAAAAGGTCATTTATTATCCTTTTTTAAAGTTTCTGAATGCACATAATAATCTACCTGTTCCCCTGCTGGAGCTCCTGGAAGGTTTTCTCTCTGTTTCTTCACATCTGAGATTTTATCCAGACAAGGAGTCCTGTGTAAAGACTTTCTTTCAGACTCACAATCCCAATTAACCAGAATTCACAACAATTCTAAACATATTTAATCAAATTTGCAAAAAGGTAATGGTTGAGCAAAATATTCCCACTAAAAATACTACTTACCATTTAGAAATAGTCTTTTTTTGTAAATCTTCAATGGGAGGAAGAACCAGCTGCTGCTTATTCACTGTTTTCAAACAATCCTCTGCATGTTTCTACAGACAGTCAAGAACTTATTAACTGTCGGTTCTTACGTGTACTATGTTTCACTTAAGTCTCTTTATTTAATATAAATGCTACTGTGCGTGAAGATTTCTCACCCTGATGTTCAGGGCCTGAGTGTTCAGTGTTGTCCTCCCCTCACTGACAGTCACTTTCTCAAGACTAGGTTTGAGTTGTCTTAAATCGTCTTCCACCTGCAATACAGTCATAAAATGTAAATACTCCAGAAAATGACCTAAAAACAGCATACACGAGTTTGATGATTTAGCGAAAGGCAAGATAAGTCAAGGAAACTTTACCCGAACCGAAACAGCTCCCGACTTGTCTTCCTTTTTAACCACTTCGGACATTTTTTTTCATCATTATTTATGGGTTTGTAACTGAAATATATATAGCACAATGGCGAACTGTACTAGTTACCCCAATGACTTTTCTACAGTCATTGAGTTACCCACTGTTAGCGAAACAATTAGCTTGTCACCAGTGAAAGTTTCTGATTCGGTACACGTAACCTTGACGACGAGACACCGTGCAGCTCATTTCTTCCTGGAGTTTGACAGTCAGGCATATAAGGGTCACGTCTAAGTAAATAATTGTTTATCCCAATGCTCCAATCCCATTGCCACATAACCATGGCCTTTACTTTAATCACCTTCTAAAACATATCAGCTGATGTTAGATTTGTTCACAGTGTCCCTCCACTTCACATAAACGCAGAGTGCAATTTTTTGATTTTGCTTTTTAAATAATTATCATTATCATCATCCTTATTATTATTATTATTATTATTATTATTACTTAGTTTCAATGATGGATCGAAAAATATTTTTACAATTAAACGTCACAAGACTGTTTAACGTGCACCGGAAGAGGCCGGTCAGAGTTGAAAGGTCTCCCAAGTTTTCCATCGTAACGCTAAGCTAATAGCTGAAGAAGCTTTCTCTCCAATTTATAATTAAAATGTCAGCTTCAGAAGAAAACACAGAAATAGCCACCCCATGTGTGCTTGTCACTAGCTGTGACAGCGAGTTTAAAGAAGAAGAACTAATCAAACGTAAGTTAAGGTGAAAATAACATAATAGCAAGGAAGCTAACGTTAAACAGAGCTAACTAAGCGATAGCATCTGGAAGCCCTTTTATGTCTTTTTCTCGGGTTAATAGCGAATTTCTTCAAGGCGTCTAAGCCATTTTATGTCCTTTACTTTCGCCAGGCTGATATACAAGCGATATGGTAATGCTAATTAAGGTTAATACTATTCCTGTTGCTTGAGCTTTCACCGTGAGAAGCTTAGCTTGACGTCTTTGTTCGTGTAGATCAACAGATTTGTTTTTGTCTCAGAAATCCTCAGTACGAAGACTTTACCCGAGCCGACAAAGCGAGAGGAAACAGTGGTCTGGTACCCTTGGACCATCAACAACAAGTATTATACGGCAGATGTCAGTCTCTGTGTTGTATCAAGCACTTTTCACATGTCGTCAGAGATTGCCCAGTCCATGCAAGCTTTCATCGCTTATTTTGACAGCAAAGCGGTATGTGACATAAGAAGTTATATTTATAAGTCTAAACAGCACGTTTCTTCATGCCTTTATATCATCCATTATGTTTGCAGAAAGATGGGCTGCAAAAGCTACAACCTTGGATCCCGGTAGTGGAAGATCTTGCGCCAGAGGTGCTCATCCTGGTCTGTGACAGAGTCTGTGAAAATGGTCAGTTTTTTTGCTCTGCATGTGGCTTGCAGAAAACACTGTCTTACATATAAGTCGTGGGGGATACAACTTCTAATTTATGTTGTAGGAGTCACCAGACATGAAGCGCAGCAGTGGTGTTTGGCTCATGCATTTGAGCTCGTAGAACTCAATCCTCAGGAGCTCCCAGATGAGGATGGTGAGTTTCTCAAATGGGAGAAATGAGCAGTGACATCACCCAGATTTATATCTCAATTCTTTGTGTTTTGATAATATTTTCACCCGCATTCACACTATTCTGTTTTCTCTATCAGACGACTTTCCAGAATCCACAGGTGTAAAGAGAATTGTTCAGGCTCTCAATGCAAATGTGTGGTCCAGCGTGGAAATGAAGGATGGTAAGATGACATAACCTTTGATTTAACTACTACATACTCTGTGTATGCATGTATGGCATGTGACAGTTTACATCTCTAACAGGGCACAATCAGGGCTTTGGTCTGATGAGCAGTTTGGTGGCTTCCAGACATAACAACCCACGCACCTGCCAAGATCCACCAGTCAGTGGAGTTTTCCTTTTTTGATAATGATCGATTTATTTAGGTTTTAACAGTATTTTTTTCATGCATTTTCTTGCTTGCTTGCTTGCTTGAATCAATACAATTTAAATTTATGTTTTTTTAAAGTCGTTTTTGTGGAGGCATGCTGATCCAAGCTGTTTTATTTTTTTTGGTAGTCTTCCAGCTTACCAGTAGAGGGCACCGTTAACAATGAGGAGCCTAACCATACAGAAAGTACTACAAATACAGACACACAGGAAGAGGCAGTAGTTGGTAAGCGAATGCCTTGTGATAGAATTTTCTTTACTGAGTCGTGAATCAATTTTTCTCAGATTCCTCAAAATACTGCTGCTGGAACTGTTAGTTATGTGTATAAACATACATTTTTTTGATCTCCCTCAGATGCAATGACTGATTTGGACATTCAGGAGCTCGCTAACCTCACAACTGGAGATGTAGATGTTGATAACTTTGAACGGCTTTTTACCAAATTAAAGGAGATGAAAGGTAAATGGGAGAATTTTAAAAAAGATATGCAAATCTTGTTTTTTCTTTCTTTCTTTCTTTCTTTCTTTTTTTTATTTAAAGGTATGTTGTCCCTGTGGAGGTTAAATATTTTCTATAGAGTTCACTTTGAATAGCTAAGTGAGCATCTTTGATGTATTTAGCTTTTGTTTTTCATTATATTTTCAAAATAGTTTGATGCATTTCAGATGATTACTTTAACTAATAAAAAGAAAGTGATTATGATAAAAAGTTTAAGCCCCCATGGTCAGTACTTTGTAAGCAACACATCTTACCATTCTTGTTTGTTGGATTTTCACCCTTTCTTTGCAAACATCTTTCAGTTTTGTCAGATCTTTGTTCTGGCCTGCACAGCTTCTTTAAACTCCATCAACTGTTGAAGATGTTTAGCTCAGGAAATTTCAAGAACCACTGACAAATCTTCAGTGTTCGTCACTCAGTAGTTGTTGTTGGATTTTGAGGTGTTTTTCGGATTGTTAAAATGTTGTTAAACAACATCATCTTTTTTTATCTTGAGCTTTTTGTTTGCAGATACTGCAGTGCAGAATTTGTGGTGTATAATTGAATCCATCCTTCCTCTATCTTGTGCCAGTGGCTGTAACACAAGCCATCCACCCATATGCTTAACAGTTAAAGAGATCATTAGGTTTATTTAGATGTTCATTTGAAAACTTCTGATGCTTTTAATTATCTCTTCCACGAAGGTCGTGGTTGTACAAGTAGATTAAAGCACAGTCTGCTCAATTTTCCTGAAGTTCCTTTGTTTTCATCACAGGGTTTTGATTCTAGCAATCCTACGATTAGATCTCTTAAAGTTGTTTTTTTTGCTTTGTTTTCCAGACATCACTTTGATGTCCCTCCTTTCTTTTTAAGTACAGTAAATCAGTTCCATTAATTCCAGTTCCAGCTGAGTAAAGGCCTTGTTAAAGCAATATCCTGAATTGTGGGCATAAAATTTTTAATCTTCAAAAGACAAGGCGCTCTTACTTAGTAGAGGACTCAATGGCTGATTATTGTAGGAATAATATTTTAGGAGTCAGAATATGTATGTAAGTCTTGAAATGTGCATTGCCCAAGTTTCCAGAACAATTACTATGAACAAGCCAAAGCACAGACAAGCTAGTTACCTTCAGGATTTCTGAGATTACTAAGATTTTGGAATACTTACATTGCACAAAAACTCTAGTCTTGCATTCAAGGTTTCAGAAACAAACAAAAAACAACAAATCAACTTTTCATCAGGAGTGCTCAAATATTTGGATGCCAGTGCACCTGATGTCATTGTGGCTGACTGATGATTTTGGTCTTCTCTATTTTAAACCTACAGACAAAGCTTCTTCATTACCCCACGAGCAGAGAAAAGTTCACGCAGAAAAGGTAAGTTTTTTTTTTTTCTTTAGTGTTTTAATTTAACCCTTCATTAGTTCAATACATGATCTGTTTACCCACAATCTGCTTTCTAGGTGGCAAAAGCATTTTGGATGGCCATCGGTGGTGATGAAGATGAGATAGATGGGTTATCATCGGGAGAAGAAAGCTAAAAGTAGCTGGCTGTAACTTGGACTCCTTTCACCTGATCCTCCTGTTTTTCTTGGGGCTTCCACAAGATTCAGCATCCCGTGACATCCTGCTTGCACTTGGAAAGTGGAGATGCTTACAGATGGCACTGTGGGCATTAGTATATTTAGAAACTGTGGATTCTTAACATGAAATGATGTATTGAAAAAACAGATGGGAATTCCTGATTGCAAGAAAAGCAAATGAGTGGCCCTGATCCTCAATCTACTCCCCTGGGTTCCTCACTATACTTTAGCCCTAAGTGAACCTCAGCACGTGATGGTGTTGAAGGTGGGGAAAGACATGAAATGTATGTGGTTTGTGTATTTGTTATTAGGTACATTGATACATATATTTTAAAGGTAAATGATGTGCCTTATCCTAAAAAGACATACAGTATAATGCACACTGGAATAAATTAACACAAAACCTTGTGATTTTAATATTTAGTGAGTATGGTTTATTTGTTGTGAACACTCACATGGGTTCACAATCTCTATTCAACTTAAATAAAAGGATATGTGTATTGTGCTTTGCGATTAACTCTGCAGTAAATAAGTAATTTAGATGTAGCGCAGTGGGGAGTTTCTAATATTTTTATCAAGCCTTAATGAGTAGAGAAGCACATTTAAAAATATATTATACTGTACATACATACCATCACAAACTATGCCGTTTAGCAAAAGAGTGTCGCGTCACCTCTACAGGTTTCCTGATGATATCATTTATAACAGGACACTTATCTGCTTTATGTATATCAATTTCAAATTTTTGTCACGGTGTATAATGTTTCAACAAGCAACTTTACTCCTTGGTGCAGGGTCATGTATGAGAAGCAGAGTGTACCCCAGACAGGTCGCCACCCTAACACAGAAAGGGTCAATTTAGTGGTACAATGAATGCACCAGCTGCTGTGAGGCAACTGTTCTTTTTACATTTATATTTCATACATAATTCCTTTTACAGAGAAGCAGCCCTCTTTTTACTGTTTTGCAATTTATTAAAATTTCACAGATAATTCTAGACATTTGAGAACAAATATTAGTCTACATTAAAAAACAAGAACATAAGACTTGGATCATAAAACCACTAAAAGAATATCAAGGAACTCAAGTACTGATACAGACCTACCACATACCTAATGTACTGTGTAGTACAGTGTTTCCGTTCAGCACCATGTAACTCCTTTAAATAGATTGCTTGGTGACTCAGTCTTATGTACTGTGAGTGAGTGCAGGATTAACATGGTGACGTCTTAGACAACGACCAAGGACAGTGAGCATATTACACATGCCTTATATTGTAATGTACATGTAATATACAGTATTTAGTGGACAAGCAAATTACCACAACCATTAAAGTGACACAATAAACTTGAAATGCATCATTTACCCATAAGGAGCATAGTGTACCATTGGTTAACAATTGATAATACATAAGAAGACCTGCATTGTTGTTTTCACTCCACACTGCCAACAACAGATGAACACAACCTTGGTCACTGTACACTTCATACTTCAAGTCACATGGTGTCCAGATTCAGTCAGTCTACTATAATGACTCATCGAGCCTGTTATCAAATAACACTAATGGTTGGTACAGTATTCCTGTGCCACACTTCAGAACCAACTCACCTGAAAAGTTCATCTAAGTAGTCTTACTATGAATCCACCCATGCCAGAGTTCACTTTGATCCACTCTTTCAAGCAATGGATGACTAGCAGATTACACAAGCTATAAATATTTATGTACAATCATATTTAGGCAATAAGAAAAATATATTCTCATGCAGGACAATATGCAAAAATAACTTAGAAAATGTCTCTTTCATTGAGCAAAATACTTTTAATACAAGGGCTCTATATCAGAAACACTGATACTGTTTTTTTTTTTAAAGCTAGACAAAATACCAATTCACTGATCAGATAATTGGTTTCTTTATTGATCATAAATCAATAAAGGAAAGTACCTTCTACTTAAAATATTAATGAAATATATTCTGTCACTATAAATAACATTTCTCATGTTAATTTATCGTTTTTTTATTAAATAAGCTTCCCAATTCAGTGATTGCTGGGACACTAAAGGCTTATTCATAATATTGATTAATTCATAGAATCAAAAATGTTTTAAAACATGTCGATGGCCAAGTTGAAACTGCATATCTTCCAACTTGGAAAACAAACATTTCAGTCTCCTTTGTGAAATGTAAAGTTAATTAACAGGAAGGATGGACATAATATGTAAAAGAATAATCATGAAGATGCACTTCTGTCTTCTGAAAATAATAAAACCCATAAAAATGTCCTACAATGACCATGAAATTGAGACACTAAATGACACTAAAGACAGTGCTGTACATGTGATGAGAAATGTCAAACACAGCAGGGGAAATGCTGTTTCTGTGGATTGATTCCTATGGGGGGGTTTGAGTGTGGATGGGAAGGAGGGCTGCTCCTAGGACACACTAGAGCAGTGGATGCTGGGGGAGCCCATCTGTGTGAGGACCTTGTCCAACCACTGAAGGGGACCATTAAGATGTAGCTCTATCCAGCAGGGGGTGCTGGTCACTGTCTGACGTCTGCAGAACACAAAGAAGGAAAGCACACATTTCTGTCATTGCTGAACCTTTTCTTCTGTACTATATTATAACGGTTGTTGTCTTATAGCTTATACAGTCCATATTTTTGGAAGAATTTCCCGAACAGTGATGCCAGCTCTGGGCTATTTCTGAAGCCATTCAAGTATCTCTGAGGATGTTTTTCTCCAAGGTGTTTGGTGCCAGAAATACAACACGCACCATTCATAGTCCAGTGGGAATCCCCCTTCCAGAGGCAGTTAGAAATATGTCCACACCCCACTTCATACCCCCCTCACTACTGCATGCCTGCTGCATTCTTCCTCCTCTCTTACAGAGTCACAGTTACACCATCCCCCATCACCTTCTTTTCCTGTTAAAAGTCGGCTTCAGTCAACAACCCAAAGTCATGTTTTTCTTCTTTTATTCCTCACTTCTCCAATTATGAATGAAGATGTTGAACAACCTCTTTAGAATAATGTGCATTCATTTGTGTAATAAGTTCTACAATAGATGCAATTGTCCACATGTTTCCCAAACAGAACAAATTCTTTTCTTCCAGCATTTTACTGCCTAATAAACAAAATGTTGACTCACTGAACCTCAATTTGATTGTATATGCAGTGTACAATTTAAGTTTCCACATCACGTTTAGGGAAAAAAATGCACGGCAGAGACTTGAAAGACATGAGTAATACGAGCCACTCACTAGCTGGGTCAGTTAAATGTTAACTTGTCTTCTGACCTCTAAGCAGGCCATCTACCAGCCAAAATATTTAGTACACTGACATTTATTAACTACCTGTAAATGACCTAACCAGAAAATGACATTTATTTTAATCACTACACAACCTCTACCATTTCAGAACACCATATTACACATTTACGCCACTACAACATGACATCAGTCCTTCTCACGTATTACTTTACTGTCAGTCAAATAATAAGCAAATGCAACAATATCTTATACTTTGTAAGTAATATAAGAAAAATAGTAAAATATTTACCTGTACTCAGCTCCCCAACCCTTAACAAAACTCATCCGAATAGTACACATCCTGGTGAGTTGGTAGACTGCCTCAAATCCCTGGTTGACTGACTGAGAGAGCAGCGCAGCAAACTCCTGGTTGTTGAAGATCTTCAGGTTGCAGCCTAGCAACAAAATATTTATTATCAGGTTTACTAGCACAGAGAATAAAATAAATGTCAGGAGCAGAAGAACACAGTTATACAGTCATACTCTGGTCATATTGCCTTTAATGAGTTTGTGTTTGTATGCACGTTGTGCTGACCTGGAGGTATTTTGCACACAGTGGCAGGATGCCACCCATAGCGCTGGTTGCAGTTAGGGCTTTGGACAAAGATGGCGCTATCACTGAGACATTCTGCAAACACCTCACCCCCGATGTAGTATAACCTCACACCCCGACCTGGAAAAAGAGGAGGAAAAAAAAGCTAGCTCAGCATAAAACAACCTTCACATATAATCAGAACAAATTTATGCCGTCGCTTCGAAATACAGTTAATACCTATGTGTCTGCGTGTGAGTTCTACTCCTGAGTTGCGGTTGACGTTTGACAGCAAGCCCAGACAGAAGCGTTCGGAGTTGGAGGGATCTGTGAATCCATCTACTGTAAGGGAGGGTTGTGAAGCGTGGAAGGTCTCTCCAACACGCTGGTTCAACTCATAATAGGAGATGGAGCACCAGAAGGCAGATTCACAATATGTCACAGGTTGAAAGTCTGGTAAGACAAAGAGACATTTACAGGTTTAATCTATTTCCATGATGAAAGAATTAAATAGTTGAATAGCTCTGTCATCAAATTGATGCTGAAGGTGCAGCATCATGACAAAGTCCTGACAAGGTTTCCTTTGGTTCCTCTCCAAAAGCTCTTTCCCATGACCTTCAATAACCTCAGCCAGACATGAAATACCTTTCTTAAAAAGCAAAACAAAACAAGGACCTCCTAGTTTGTCTCCACATAGAATAACCCGCCACGCAGACATTTACTGCATTATCTTAAAGCTGCATGTAGCTAGTTTTTCCACACATAAGAACAGAGCAAACACAAAGACTCCATTCATACCATACTTACTGCCCTGAAGCTAAGCCAGACACGATCCACTCACTCAAGTGTGTGCATATATTGCTCATCAGTCTCATAAACAGACATTCAAAAACACCAACCCCCCCAAAATAAATAAATAAATAACATAATGTTCTCCACAAATAAATAAACAAACCAACAAGAAAATCAAGGATAGTAATGCAAGTGATGCATTGATCCAATGCAGAAGTGTCATAAAATACAGTTGCTTCAATGGCTGCAACAAGAGAGATGGACTCCCATGTGAAAATGTTTCACTTAACAGCTAATTTGCACCTTCTTAACAACTGTACTAATGACGAAATTTTGTATACATGTTTTTTCTTAATATATCTTATATAGTGAATTTTTTTGGAGACTTTAAAATTAGGTGTTTAGCCACATTGAGTGAGAGCTAGGGCAATAAAAGCAATTACAGCCACTATAGCTGACTGCTAGGGTTTACCTCTTCTAATTTAAGTTACTGAAATGTGCCTTTTGACTGTAATTGTGGTGTGTGTAGTTTTTGAAAGATGACAATGGAACTGTCTGACAGATAAAGTGGCCTGCACGGTAGTACAGACTGTCCACGAAGTTTGTGCTTCAGTTGTGGTGACTGGAATTGTATTGCACCCATACAGTTTATTGAAGCATCCTGTTAGCCACATTTGTTGGTGTTGCTGTCTAAATATGGTCACTTGTGACCAAAAAACCCCCCAAAAACTGTTGTGTGTGTTACCCAACTGAGCCACCAGGATCCCAGCCCCAGTGTCCATTTACATCTATTAATGGAGCAGCCAATAGAGCATAACTACATACCGCTGATGCAAATGCTTCTTTACCATTATAAATTAATAATCTGCAGTTCAGGTGTACATGATGATAGTGTCTATCAGCCAGTGTCTTTCAGCATTTATTTAGGTATTAAAGAGTGAGCACAAGCATGTGTACAGTAGAGTTGTGGCAAGTTTTCATACAACAGTGACCATTTCAGACTATATAAAGTCATTATGCATCCGTGTTTTTTCATGTGGGGCGATTGCCCTCTTGAAGTAAATTCAATAAGTGTTCATTTTACATTTAGAGGTTGAGATCAGACTAAAAATATTGAAATATGACCAATTACACTAACCAAATAAAGAAAATCAGAAAAGGGTAGTTACCTTGTAGAAATAAATAAAAACCACTTAGTGTTTGAAAAAATTCAGTTTTCATGTGAATTCAAGAGAAAAAAGCAAGCCTAATTAAATTATTGTCATCCATGCTAGTTAAGGAACTTTGACCATTTTAACGGTTTGAAAACTAAATGGCTCTTTTGCCAACTTCTCATCTCTACTATTCCAAATACAGACAAACATATGGAGAAAAAAACCCAGTTAAATCCCTTGCGCTCCTCAAATTTGAATCAAGCAACACACCTCAAAATCATTATGATAGCTTTGACCATTCAATTTGTTTTATAGGCTCTGTTGCATGACACACACTTTAGCGATGACAGGCTCTAACACATGAATTAAGTGCAAATATTCTATTACAGCACTTGTACTTTTAATGATATCATTACTACAGGTTTGACTTTCGTAATAACTGGAGAACCATTTATAAAGTTTCTTTTTAAATATGTTATTATCAATTTTTTTCCCATTCACTATTGGGCAGTTCTGTTACTGCTCAGTTTTGTTATATATACATATATCTTGGAGGGTGTAATAAGCTTTTTCCTAACAAGCAAAAAACTTCAAATCCAGATTAAACACTGGATTTTAAATGAATGGCTGAAATTTCTATTGGCGCACATAACTTAAAATATGTCCAGGAGCTAAAGCTGAGTAAACTTGACTGACTGATGTTACTTACCAGGATTATTGTTTGCAGGGGATACAGGATTGGGTGACAGGCTGGGTGAACCTGAAACAGAGTGGTAATAGAAGGTGGGTTCATGACCATTATAAGCTGTAATTAGAGTAGTATAAGCTTCAGGTGTGTGTACAGTCAGGTGACTCACTTGTGTCCATGCTGTGGTTAAGCTGGTGATCATTTGTCTCACCATCCTCACTCAGGTACCCTGGTGGGGGAGTTTCTGTAACACATGGGTTAAGCACACATCATTGTTCTTTTGCGTGTTTAAACTGCTTCTGTGATACAACTACACAAATACAATATTTTAATATAATATAAAAACTGCACTCAGGAACAACATTTTTGGGGCATGAGCCACAAACTAAATCATCCCTGAGAAAAATAATTTAGAGACCGAGTCAAGAATGAGTGGGATGTGTTTTTTGCTTTTTTTCCCCTCACCAGGAATATAGTTGTTCTGGGGCTCAATGCCAGCGGGAAAATTGGTGTTTTCAGGGATGGATGGGCTGTAGTCATCCAGTGGTGGGAACTCGGCAGGGATGTCTGTATGTCGTGGCACTAAAACGGGAGGCAAAACTGGAGACAGTGGATCAGATCAGTTCTGTACCCAGTTTGGAGAAAGCTTTAATTTAACTACAATCATGTGGAACACGTAGCAATTAAGAACACTCACTTGGTGTCTCCACCCTCTGGTAGTGATAGGGGTTGACACATACTTCATCCTTCTTGGTGTGAAAGGCAAATTCACAGTGGTCGGCAGCTCTGAGTTCATGGTGGGACTGCAGATCCGGCCAGCGCCACAAGCGGCAGTAGATCACATGAGGAAGACCTTTTCTGTGGGAAACCTGCAGACGTCCATCCAAAGACCTGAAAGACATCACAGTCGAAATATAAAACATTCAGATTAAATTTAGTCACTCTGTGCTGGTTTACCCTCAATTGTTTCACTAAAATATTTTTCATCTTCAATACAGCTCACAAAATATGTCCAAGAATAAAACAGGGCCCCAATTCTACTGACACCTGGGTTAATAATAACAGAATGTAAATGTCTATTTTTACATTTGAAGTGGAAAAGGCCAACCATGAAGCAGCTTTCGTTAAAACTAATAATAATATTTAAGTACTTAACCTCCTAAGACCCGAACTCTTCCACAGCATGCATTTTTAATTTATCTTTGATATTTGGGCATATTGGGCCCCGATGAATGTAAAAACAAAGAATTACCAGATTTTATTTTTTTTTTTTTTACCAAATTTTCGTTTCTAAGAAAAATGAGAGCCACAAATTAGGATATTTGTTTAAAATTTCAATAGAACAGTAGCAGTATAATGTCCTCGTAAGTGGATATCAGGCCCTTGTAGAGCAAAATTGAGTATTTGGGTCTAAATAACCAAAAATGTGATGTCCACATATGTGGACGCCAGGTCCTAGGAGGTTATGGTACCTTTGTAGTGTAAACCTATGTATACCCTCATGTAACTGAAATTTAAAAAAATGCAAAGGAAGGATTGTCTTGGAATCTCAGTGTGGGGTAACTTTTTGATGACTTAACATTTCAGTTTATTGTGGAGCTGTGCAACATGAAAAGTGGTTTTCATTCTTTGGCCAAGTTTTAAGTGCACAAATAATCTTTTTATGCATTAACTTCTTAAAATGAACTGGAAAAACTTTTTTTTTTCAATGATGAGTTTTTTGACCCAACGTAGATTCTGCTGTGCTGTCCCTCCCTCAACTGTGAATGGCCCAATGACCTAAGTGCCAATCACTCTGCTTCCTGTCTACACTCACTGCTGATTGGAGTGATCCAGCACATAAAGTTAATCAGTGAATTTACTTGGGCGTTGCCCTTTTTAAGTCCAGCATGTACGTTCCTTTGCACGGTGATTTAATGTAACCCACCAACCTTCTGGGTCTCTTGAACATTGATTTAGTTGTTGATGTTGCAAGACACTAAGAAGACGTATGTGTCTTTAAGGTACTCTTTACTACCTGGGATAACGGGCACTAATAACACTGTTTTAGAGACGTAATAACAGACACTCTGCTCACATTGTGCACACATTACTTGTTCTTTTGTTATTCACATTATGGAAAAAGGTGGTATTTTTATTTTCAACACTCACATGACCTACTGTCCCTCCAGCTCGTCCCTTGAATCACAACACAATGTGGCTCATACATCTTATTTTCAACCAAAACCAACCAAAACCAAAACCAGGATAGAACCAAAATCAGGTTCTATCCTGATTCTCTCCACCCATGTCTCTCTGAACTAAGACATAACACTAAGAGCTCCTTGAAAGCAATACCATCTGCAGGACACATTCTGCAAGATTGTTTTTGTAACAGCTATACAAGAGTCTCAAAAATGTCCTCTATTTTAATGAGGACTGTAGATTCTTGTCATTTTTGTAGCTTCATGTAGAGATGCTTAGTGAGACTGACACACAAGGACCCAGTGAGGCCCAGTTAGCAATGCAATACCTAAAAGGGTGGTTTTATTTTTCAGACATACAAAACAGACCACAGAATTTTAATGGTTTAGTATAATGACAATATCCACATTTAATTTTGTTCTCTATAAGCCTTGTGTTCACTATGCAATTTTGCCTCACAATGGGGGCAAAATCTTCAAGGAAAATGTGCAACCAGAACAGAGGATGGCACTTCTGTTTTTTCCAGTAGCTAAAATGACAAATGGTGGAACGACTGGAAGAACTGCGGAAAGGCTAAAATGAAAAAACAAGAGCCCCATTGTTAAAGATTTCAAATAAAGCAATGAGGGACAAAATCTCATTTTAAGATGAGAGAAAACAAGGTCCAGTTGCCAATATTGTTACTATAATCAGTAAGTAACAGAGCTTACTTTTCATTAGCGTAATACAATCAGGTATTTAAAAAATAGAAGGAACTCCAGTCCTCCTTATGATGACCTGCAGCATTATTTCCTGGGTCAGCTTAGGTCAGCATTTGCAAGCCTCAGCTGAGAGGCTGGCCTGGGCTAGTCTCCCTGGTTTGCCACTCTGACATGATGTCACACAGCCAGTTGAGGCAACCTTCCTGTTTAGCTGAATATACAACAACAGTACATCTACCAGCCAGGAAGTTAGAGCATCACACTACCAACCAAATCACCCCCCGAGTAGAAGACAAACCACTTTCTGTCAAAGACTCCAACTCCAGAAGCAACCACAAGCAGCTGATTATACTACATAAATAAATGCAAGTGCAGCGCAAAGTGCCTGCATCTGCAGAAGCGCATTAAAAAATGTTAACAACGTTTGTCTTTGTTAAAGCACATCTGGTGGCCTACTAGTTAAGACACACACTATATGGACCTAGGATTTCAGTATCACCAGCTGCTCAGTTTTTATTTACATCTGTTCATTTTAACCAAAACGCAAGTCCCTTCATTGCATTTATGTAGTTTTATACAACAATGCACCAGTATGGAACTTGAGGGTCAATAATTCAAAATGATCCTATAGCCAATATAGTGTAATAAACAATAATATTAATCTAACAAATGCAAGAATATGAACAGACATACTGTCTACGTCCGGTTTTATAAGATATCTTTTATCAATGTTGGGTTCCACACCATCTTAAATAATCAGGGTTGTTTCTGGCTTCCCATTATGCTCGCAAGCATGGCTTTGCCACATGTAGTTAAGCTAACCCAGATGTTTTGTCTTATTTAACCTAAGTTTTTGCAATTTCCTCTTATTTGTGGTCATTTGATAAAGAGAAATGTATTTTCTGCTTGAGTGAATGATATCAAGGTTAAAAGTAAGTATTAGTATAATTTCATAATAGGCCAATCATTAACAAAACTCCAAAAAATAACTGAATTGTTTTAACAGTGGCATTAATTAAATGCTTACCTAAGGGCAAGAAACACAACCCATTACCAATATATTTGAAATCTACAGTAAACAAGAGAGGTTTACATTATAATACCAATGAACTTAACTTTTTTAATAGGGGTGCAACGATACACAAAATTCACGGTTCGGTTTGGTTCGATACTTTGGTGTCACGGTTCGATATTTTTTCGATACAAAAAAATGTTCATGCCTTTTTAATTTGTCATTTATTAAAATTATAAATATATATTTTAACTCAAAAGTACAGTTTTTTAATTTAATGTTACTGAAAAAAAAGTAATTTAAAAAATAAATATATCTCAGGGCTCTCAAAATTTCAAAATCCCTGGTAGCCCTTCGGGCAGGGACTCTTCAGTTTTTGGTAGCCCAAAATAAATGTAAGTAGCCCGAATAAAAAAGAGAGCAATTTTTTGATTGATGTTTTGTTTCCTTTACAATATTATACATTAAAGTATAATATTGTAAAGGAAACAAAACATTAATCAAAAAAATTGTTGAAAAACAAATTACAACATTGTATAAAAATTACAATCATCAACTCAAATACTTGGTTCTAATTGAACAGAAATTTCTATGAACTTGTAAGAACTGTGTAGGACATGAATCAGTCTGTGTCAGATCCTGAATTTGAAATTTCCACTGAAGTCACGGGTAAGAGACAAGTGGAACCAAGATCTAGGCCATTTGCTTTTTGAAGTTTGCAAAGACTGCTAAATTTTGCCAGTGGTAGTTCACTCTTTGCAACATAGTACGCTGTTCTAAACAGATTTTTCAGGTTTATTTTTAGTATGTTATTTTCAATTGGTGTTTGTTCTGGGAAAGATATTGCAGACTGAGCAATAATGCATTTCTTGCATTTCTCATGGGTTCTAATGGGGGCCTTTCTTAAAATGACTGGTCCCAGTAACAGAGGCGCTTGTAGACTCAGGAATCGAGAGAAAACCAACAACGCACCCGGCAGAACATTATGTTATTTACACGGGTGCACATAAGTGGTCTGCATGTGCGCATTCGCTGTCAAAATAAAAGACGCGCACCAGATAAGAAGTTGCAACGCGCGTTTGCGTCCATATAAAAGGCACTGTTTTTGTCCGCTAGAGTGGGATTTTCACGGCACATTGTGCACCACATCTCTGTGCATTCTTCATTTGTTTGAAGCCAGCTCACCTCCTGCAACCACTTTTCCGAGAATACGCGCTTCTTTTGTGGTTCGGACTCCTTCTGACATTTGTTTGGAGGTAGAGGAACACCAAAGTAATTGCTTAAACGAGCTTGCTTCTTCGATATCTTTAAGAGTTCTAAACAAATGTCTGTCCTCCTCCAGAAAATCTTATGTATGCAAACACGCGTTGCAACTTCATATCTTGTGCGCGTTTTTTTTTTTTGTTTTTTTTTTGACAGCGAATGCGCACCTGCGGACCACTTATGTGCAGCCCCGGTTATATAGCTCGTCATATTGCAGCCACAGAAATTCTTTTGTCCATGAAACCATAAAGCTGCACTTTCTTTTTGCCTTATAGTCTGATTTGTCATAACTTTTCCGTTTTGTGGTAAGCTTTTCTTTGGCTGTCACTTCTTCACCCTGACCTGTCTTATTTGGCTCAGCAGAACTAAAATATATATCCTGCTGCTTTTACACACCACTCGCATAACGGTCAGCGATTCTCTGCGCGATCAACCTCTCACATGTTTAAGCTGCGGGAGATTTCACTTGTCATGTTTGCATAGTAAGCTAACGATTGATAAGACGATGTCAGAGGAATTTGTGCGCAAATTATCATCACTCACCAATCAGTGCTGTCGCTCTCTATACACAGTTCGCGCGATTGCAAAGTGAAAGCAAAAAACAAGCGCAAATTCAAACGCGATTTCAATATGTCACATATTGACAGTGGCTCACCGATGCCAATGACATAATTACCCAGCTACATTTCTGAAAGAATGCAAAAGCATTGACATATATTTTTCCTTCAATAGCCCGACGGGCAGGGCAGAGATAGATTTTGGTAGCCTGACTGGAAAAACCGCTAGCCCCGGGACGTCGGGCTAGCGATTTTGCAAGCCCTGTATCTGATTGAGGAATCACTCATCTTTGGAAAAGAGAGTTTATTACAGAGGCTCTTTCCAAAATAAAAGCAATACTATACACTTCTTCTGGGCTATATTCTCAGCAGCATATTGTAGCGGGTCAGGGCTGTTCGGGGTTCTGTTTGTACAGTTATGTTTTGTTTATGTTGCCATAGTGACGGGTGACGCCCTCTCGATGCGACGGTGTGTTCTTCCGGGGTCAGAGGGCGCCCTGTGTGGTGGTGTTGTTGTTGTTGCTGCGCGGTTTCCGCGCTGAGCAGTTAGCTAGCGGCAGTGTTCTTCTGCAGATGTCAATAAACGGCTGTGCTCCCTGGCTAGCTCACGGGAAGCAAGACCAAACGACACCTCCGTCTCCTCCTTGTCTGAGCTCGCCACATTGGTGTCAGAAGTGGGATGATGGTGGCACCCCATGTTCTGACCCGAGTGACTTTTCCCCCGCCGGTCGTGACCGGCCGGTGCGCCAAAAGAAGGCACCTGGACATTTGCAGGACTTTGTGTGGGGCAATGGGGTCGTCGGAGACGACTGACCCCTTAGGTGGGGGCTATGTAGCGGGTCAGGGCTGTTCGGGGTTCTGTTTGTACAGTTATGTTTTGTTTATGTTGCCATAGTGACGGGTGACGCCTTCTCGCTGCGACGGTGTGTCCTTCCGGGGTCAGAGGGCGCCCTGTGTGTTGTTGTTGTTGTTGCTGTGCTGTTGCCGCGCTGAGCAGTTAGCTAGCGGCAGTGTTCTTCTGCAGATGTCAATAAACGACTGTGCTCCCTGGCTAGCTCACGGGAAGCAAGACCAAACGACACCTCCGTCTCCACCTTGTCTGAGCTCGCCACAATATTAAACATAAATCATGTGCTAACGGCTGTCTAAATGACTCGAGTAAAGTTTGTAGCATGCATGCTTGTTGTTTTTGTCTGCTTCCACTTGTCTTTGCACTAGGATGATGTCAGCGTCAACGGGCAGTCATATTCGTTGTGTTCCCACTAGTGCTGTCAGCGTTAATCTCGTTGAAATGACGTTAACGCCACAACACGGCAAATCTCCGTTAACGAGCTATCCCTGATCGCCCCGTGCGTGGGGCTAGACGGCCAACACGTTAACGAGCTCCCACCCATGTAATTGAGCATTGCGTGGCACATCCAACATACTGTTTTACTTTAGTCCATGACGCGCTTACCTTCAGGGTCATACGTCACATGAAAACCAAAATAATTCCAAACGCCAGATCTGAATGAGGGTGGGGGAGGTTCAATTTGCCATGTTGCAAGGGGAGCTTAACTTCTGTCTCGCTAGCTTGTCCTGCGCTCTTCCTTCTGGCAATGCTGTCTGTGTTGAAGCTCAGTGGATCTGCGCTCGACAGTGCAGCCTAGGCGGAGTAGTCGAACGCAGATTCACTGAGCGCTCAACACAGACAGCATTGTCAGAAGGAAAGTTGATAAAATAAATTACAAATTTTGTATTGTTCGATACATATGCGTACCGAACCGAAAGCACTGTATCGAACGGTTCAATATCGATACGAGTATCATTGCACCCCTATTTTTTAACATGACCAGTTAAAAGGCAAACCTTTGCAGTAAGCTCATACTTTTTACTCTACTTACTGTGGGTGCTTTAAAATCAGTCATGGATGCCAGAAAATTGTGGTGCGCTTAGTTTCACAGTTTTGACATTTTGGTACATAATAATTTCCTGCTGGTTAAGTTCATTCTAGGTGCAAGCACCTCAGGCAAGCACTTGACCACTCTAAATGCTCACAACCCCTTTCTCTCCACGCCACATTAGAGGAGGTGATGAAAGTACAGCACAATGCAGGCTGGCTGCAATACAGAATCACTGAGTCACTCTATCCCCAAAAGATAGCAACACAGCTGTTATTCTGTAAAGTCTACTGTCTATGAACCCACTGACAACTTGAACCACAATCCAAACAGTGGCCCACGCCCTCCCTAGAGCCCAGAGCACATTCCGAACAACTGAGAAAAAGGTTTTAATGTAGGTTACCACCCATGCTTTGACATCCACACTTACTGTGATGGGAGACTCCCAGTTTTGTTAGCAATCAGGCCTACAAGCTGCCTTTTAGGGCTTGGAAAAAATTTCTGGAGGCTTGTTAAGGTCACTGAAGCTCCTTTTGTACTAATTATTAAGAGGAAAAAAAGGTGTGGAACAGCCCTATTTGTTTTATGTGGGAACAAAAGCTAAAGAAACAAAGAATCTTTTTAAATAGCAGGCTTTGTGTTATACCAATGTCTTTACTGTCATTGCTATACCTGTAGCAACAACCTGGCATAATATAGCAGTTTATCACATTCCATGTTCCAGTTAGACAACACGCTTATATATTTACCACCTCCCCAATTTGTCAATCAGCATTATCCTTCGTTCTTACTGGTAGCTGCTTCAATGGGCTCGCCTCTAACTTGAAAAAGGTTCAACTCTGACCAACCACTTTGTACTGCTAACCTTTAGAATCAACTTTCACTCTTACATTTGTCTGAATTTTACTGACATTCCACAGAGACCCCCACTAAATTTATGCCAGTCTCTTCCTGTGAGGACAACCCTTAAGTCCCTGGGCCTCTACTGGACGGGACACCATTCTTAAAATGCTACATCTTGTTTTGGTGTTTTGATTGTGGCACTGGAGACCTGAATTGATTTGAAAGACATAGCTTATGAGTTACACCACTCTGACACTCATCAAACCGTTTACTAATCACTCATGCCAACAGGGAAACACTCATTCTGGAATTGAATACTGCCATTTTGAAATGTTTTATCATAAGATAAAGTGATCATTAAAACCAACTTTGTATTGACTTGTATAACCTTTCACTTTAAAGGGATAAGGTGACCCAAAGCATGCCAGCAAAACGCCACCATAAAATAAGTAGGGGCTTAAGGTCCAAATTTTTTCTGTGACTGTCACAGGTCTCAAGGTCATGGTAACAACATTCATTATGTTAACTCCTTACCCATAGAAAGCTAACAAGGAGTAACCCTTTAATCTCTTTTATGAACTGAGTGGTTCTTTCATATTTCAGGCCTGCTTATAGAACAAAATGATTGGGCGTGCATCAGAGATTAATGGGAATGGTCTCTGCCTATGCAGCTACACTTGGAACCCAATAGTCACAAAACCAGGTCTGTTTGGATATACTGAGGTGTCAAACCTAGTCATTAAGGGGAGATCTTTATAAGGGAAAGGGGCTACTTTTTGTGTCCTTTGATTGAAGACTGTATACAATAAGTAAACACATTTACTTATGAGTAAACATATTTAACTGCACACATGCACTGAGTTGTCTAAACGCTTAAAAACACCTTCCTAATATTGGGTAGGACCCAGCATACAGACAAAACAGTTTTGGGAAACCTCTGGGGATGTCCAGGACTGTCTGGCACCAGGACACTGACAGGAGACCCTTTAGGCTGGAATAAAGTCTTCCTTCATCAGGCCTGTTCTTGCCCACTGATGCTTGATTAGATTGGAAAGAATCCAGGGAGTGTGATGCCAGGTTGAGACATTTGTGAACTGCTTTTTTATGTTGTGGAGTGTGTCCCTGCTTAGGGATTCCACTGCCACCAGATGAGTGAGGCAAGTAATCATGTTTAAGATGGTGTTACATGTCAAAGTGCTGTCCGCATGAATCCCGGCCAGCAACCACCAAAACACTGCAGTCTGACAAAATGATCAGAGTTAAGTATTTCACTAAGGATTTTTATGTTGTGCCTAATCAGTCTACTTCTGTGCACTGATTCAAAGCACCGGTAATACAACTATGTGGCTCCAATGTGATGTGTCACACCCAGTGAGTCCACCTCATATGTCTGACAAATTGTGCAGGTCTAATACAGATGGGTATCCCATATGGGGAATCCCAAACTGGACTCTTATTATAACTTTCCCAGAGAACAGACACACACAGTCTAAACATCCTCTATGAGTCAAGCTCCAGCTTAGCCAAACCACTCCCTCTCAGTTTATCACATGTGTGAACTGTGGACATATTTATGCAGCACTAGTTAGCATGTCAGCAGGTGAAGCTAGCTCGGAGATAAACACTCACTACTACAGCATTGCCTCACAATTACATGCTGCACAGCTGGTCTTACTACAGATCATATCGTTGCGCAAACTAATGCTGGAAAATAACATAACAGACTCTAATATATGGGTTGAAACACACCATATTATTCCTTTAACGCTACCAGGCAAATAATATATATATATATATATATATATATATATAAATAAAATTGCCTGTAAGGAGTTAACATCTGCAGAACAAAATTGTATCTATTTAACACGGGTTAAGATGATAAGATGATAGAGCTAATGTTAGCTCTAAATACAATGCACGATTGGTTTTATTCTGGCGGCAGGTCCAATCAAAATCCATGTCATAACATCAAACGCTTTATGTTGTCTTTGATGTGGCAATTCGCCAGTTTGACTTTGCTCTCTATAAAATAGAGCTGCTTTAAATACAAACATCTGCTAATATCAACTCAAGCTAACTACCTAGCTGCTTGGGCTAACGCTAGCTGTCACCAGCATTAGCTTGCTAGCTCACTTATTCAGAGGCAGTCAGTCAGCGCTCTGTCTTTGTCTTTACCTGGGTATAGTTAGGCATTTTGTGTTGACATTCTGTGTTGTGATGGCCTTCTCCAGCTCGTCCAGCTGTCCCGTCCGTTTTAACTTCTTCACCAGACTTTTGACAGCTTTTTCACACCATTTTTCCTCCTGTCCGTTCTGCTCTCCTTTCTTCCAGCCAAGAAGCCTCTTCACAACTGGAGGGGTGAACGGTAAGATAGACATTTTAACCTGCAACTGCAACAACTAGTTACAGCTCCTATCTTTAATTTATTACTGTAGACACTTTGTTTTTTCAGACTTTCAACTATTTAGCTTGCTAGCTAAACTCCTAGACAGGTGAATGTCTGATGGCTGCCGGGGGCTCAGAACCAGCAGCAGCGGTGCGCGTCGCAGCTTCCCTCCGTTCAAGTATGCTCAGTGTCGGCGTGCAGCAGGACCTCGGCCAGCCTGCCTGCCTGCCCCTCCTCCTGCTCCTCAGTCAGCTGGTCTGCCCTACTGCACCTGTATCACACAACTTTCTTACACATTACACAGCCACTAAATGCTACTTAGTATATAGAACAAAAAAAAAAACAGTGACATAAAATACACGCTTCTTTCTTAGACGATTAAAAATATAAAGCTAAACAAATTAATTAAAATAAAAATCTTCTTAAATGTATGTGATGTTCAATCTTAAACTTATGAAACTTTAATATATAATTTCTCAGTGTTTATTTAGTAATCAGTGAAGAAGGTGTATTGGCGACTAAAAACCTGCACGAGAAACGGGGGAGGGGGAGGAGGACAAAAAAGTATATGAGCACTGAAAAGTGATCCAACTTTTGCATTTACTGTGTCCGAGAATAGAAGACCCTTGGGAGTAATCCCTTTGATCCCCTCATAAAGGTGATTTAATTTCACTTCAGATGCATCTTTCCAGAAATGTATGAGGAGGGTCACTGTGCATTCAGTGGTATTTCAGGGTTTATGGTTTTATTGATAAGTGCACTGCCTCCCGTAAACAGCTGTGTGCCTGCGCTATAAATACTCCCATCCAGGACAAGCCCCTCTTCCCTCTCTTTATTTATAGCTTCTATCAATGACTCCTGTCTATTTTTAAGTAAGTATTTGGCATAGCTCCTTACTTCCTTCATCCTAAATAAATATTATAGCTGTCTTGGCAATGTCACAAGGACACCTTCATGACTCTCTGTTCACCAGCCAGCTGAGTGCTGCATGTATCTGAAAGTATTCCAGTGTTCAGTGCATTTATCTCAAAAACACCCAAGGGCTTATAATGGAAGTATGATTACAATTATATATTATTACAGATTTTCTTCAGATGTCACTCATTAAAGGGGGACCTATTGCGTGCTTCCTCATTATTTTATCTTATATATTGTTCCAATACTGGGTTGAAATAATGGTGACGCTGTGTGCAGGTTATCCCTACGAGCCAAAGGCTCAGGCTTCAAACTGCTGCACACACTCGTTTTAGAACAACGCATACATGCTCATCTCAGGCACACAGCTCTGGCTCTGAGCAGACACTGCCCATCCAGTTGCAATTCAAACCTTCTACTTGCAGGGGTGAGCCAATCAGAAGAAAGATGCCATAAAGGGAGGGGGAATGGAGCTAAAAGGGCTTGTTTCAGACAAAAGATGAACTAGAGTGCTGCATCAAGGTGCATTACAAGATAACTGAGGAATTGGTTTTGACATTTAAGTAGTAGAGTCTATAGGGGAAAAAAGCTGCACGTCATGTTGTCTATAAACAATGACATCATTTATAGAATGACAGAAAATAATTTAATAATAATAATTTATTCATAATAACAATTTGATCTTAGTTTGGTGATCCCTTGGTGAATTAAGAAGCAGCTGAAGTGGCTTAACAATGTTTATAAGTGTGTCTACAGTGTAGCATCCTGGCTGTTCCATACAGATATCTAGGTTCAGACAGATCTGACTTTAAAAGACTCAATTTAAGTAAAATGAAATTTGGAAAAGTCTTACTCTGTGTTTTAAAATATTTCTGCCACTGATAAGCACAACAGGAGAGTGATGAGTGCTGCTTTTTTTTCTACTTGGATTGTTTGTTGCAGGGCCACCTCTCTTTACTGCCACAGGAGCATAAGCTGGACAGCCAGTGTGGAGAGTTTTTGTCAGTGTGTGTGTTTGTGTGTGTGGTAGAGAGAGAGAGAGAGAACTAGAGCATTTGGGCAAAATGTGTCAGATGGGGGGTCAACGGGCCACAGCTGGCATTAGAAGGTCTTCTGGACAAAGTAAAGAATGATTTTGGACAAAAGACATGACAGCTGGTTGAATAAGTAATGACTGCTGGCAATCTGATAGATAACAATGGCACTCTGATGGGCCACTCATGGCTATGTGGGAAATAAGCAGCATGTGTTGGAGGGGCCCAATCAGCTGGGCTGCTGGCATAACATTACTTATACAGAAGGAAAGCAATTAGAGTAATGTCTGTGTGTGTGCGTCTGTGTGGAGGGGCAGCTGCAGAGACATTTAAAGTTTTAAAAATACCACTAAGACTTTAAAATGACTAACATTTTTCTTGTGATCGCAGTTCTGCTGTAAACACAAATTCTGTGGCTCGAGCGATGAACATCATGCTTATTGTATGATTAAAAAAATAAGAGCATGTCACATTTACCCTCCACAAACCTGTAATTGCCTCGGCAGCTAATTGCAGTGTGTTAGAGCTGGATGTGGCTGTTCAGCGCAGTCCCATATGGGTGGGGTTCAGTTCCCCCTACAATTTCTGCCTCCTTTTATAATCTCTCTTCACACTGTAAGCTGTTATCTGTTGCTCGCAGCCATCATTCTCTCCCCAGTGACAACTACAAATCTGGGGCAGGAGTGACCTCCCTCTATTCTCCCTCCCTCTGGCCTGAACCAATGCACCCTCAGATCCTCCTCCTCTGGCTTCAAATGCTTTAAAATGATAGACGGCCATAGATGGTGCGTGTGGGATCACTTATGCTTCTGACATGCAGATACAGTTTAGTCCATAAAATTTTGAAGATTTATACTTTTTTTTGTAATTTTGTGTCTGTACACCACCACAATGTAATCAAGATGTGACTAAAGTGCAGAGTTCCAGCTTTAATTTAAGGGGGTTTACAAAAGTATGAAATTAACTGTTTAGGAACAACAGCCATTTTTATACACATTCCCCCATTTTCACATTTTCACAAGCTCAAATCCGGGACAATTTACTGAAGTGCATTTTCACGGACAGGTGAGGACTGTTTTCTCATTATTTGATGACAGAATAAGGAGATAAAATATCTGCACAAATGTTAAACTTATAAACCGGTCCAGTATGAACTCCAAAGAGATGTCAGGACAAGTCAAGTGAGGGATTTAGGTTTTTTTATTGGCTGGAAAACCAAAATATCACAGAGATTACCAAAACATTAGAAAAGCCTATGTCAGCGGTCTGGTACATTCTTAAAAATAAAGAATACACTGGCCACCTCAGTAAGACAGAAAGACCCGAAAGACCACAGACAATAACAGCTAAAGTGGATGATGAGTTCTTTCCTTGGTTAAGAGTAAGTTCTCACAATATCTGAGTCAAGAAAACTCTTGAGGAGGCAATGACCATGTCAGTTTTCTGATCTCAGCCCAACAGAGCATGCTTTTTAGTTACTGAAGACAAAACTGAAGTGAGAGAGAGAGAGCCACAAACAAGCAGCAACTGAAAGCTGCAGTAAAGGTTTGGCAGAGGATCTCACGTGAGAAAACACCGCATTTGGTGATGTCCATGGCCTCTAGACTTTGGGCATTCATTGACTGTCAGAGATTTTCATCCAAATATTAAAAGTCAGTCTTTATATTTAAAACAATGTTATTTTGTACATTTAACATGACACACAAAGTATAAAACAGTTCTGCACCTGTTTACATTCATTGATACCTTGTCATAGAATTTTCTATGGAATTTTCTGAAGTTCTTAGTACATCTGAGGCAAATAGCTTTGATGTATCCACTGAAAAATTGGGACGCTAACTGCAATAAAATTTACTGCAAAGAAAACAGATAACATATCCCCACCTAGTGGCTTACATTTGGTGCTACAACACTTAATGTTGAACACCCCAAGCCACCAAGCACTACTGCTTTCTGTGGATTTAAGGTGAATATATTGTGTTGTATAGATATTTTGAAAGGCAAGTGCCCCATCCTGCAATTTAAAAGGAAGCGGTGTGGATTTTAACCAAATTTTACCGAGTTTTCCTTTTGGATTTGCTCAACCGCTCCCAAAAGTTTCATGAAAATTGGCCTCTTAATTTATGTATCTCTTGTTCTGCGAGATCAAACAGCATTCCCCGCTTCGGTAGGGGAATGATGGCTGATTTCTGACATTAGTAACTGAACAGTTTCTGTGAATGATACTGGAAAACACCTCTGTTTTTTCTGGCTAACAAGTAAAAATGCTTGCTTTTGTGAAGTCGTTTTTTCTTTCCTTTTTCTTTCAGTTTTGACACACTGTGATTATAATTTATTTGTGAATCAGTGCCATTAACTCATTGACTTATACAGTATTCCATAAACACAATTTACATGTTTATTGTGAACAATGGCCCATAACAGCATTAGGTTGTTTCAGAGGCTTTGCAAAATATCTCCTCATCCTACATATGGAAAGAATGCAGCACTTGGCCATGATTCATTAACTTCACCTTCGGGCAAAAAGGCTTTTGGTTTGGCCTGAATCTCAAGCGCTATACCCTATATTTATGAAGGGCCTCTCACTCGATGGCAAAAACAACACTTTCATAAATATTACATTACGTGACAAAGCTAGATAATTAATACTGTTATTTTGTTTGTCCTTTTTTGCATTTGCAAAGGAAAATTTCCTCTAACCAACAAGTCCAGTGTCACTGTTGTCTCTGAACAGCTTAGAGCTTCTTGTAGCTCAGGCTTTCATGTTTATAGATTCCTACACAAAGCTTGTGGAAATTGTCATTTTCCAAAATCTAGTAAATACACTCTGTCACTCACAGCACCACCAAAACTAATGATTGTGAAATTAGTTTCAGAGCAATCAGGAGCTCCCCTGCTAAGACCCACTGTATCCATATGCATGAAATTGCTTGTGTTAATACATGCTATGAATCGTGGGTAATGCAGTGAATAATTCTGACTGCATGCAATAATGCCATCTTCTATTAGACTGGGGACTGTTGTGAAGCTGGAGCCCTGTGGCAATATGCTTGTAAATGGCCATGTATGGATAATTAAGCATTACTCTTGAACATTAAAACTTGCTTATTTCAGAGAGCTGCAGGCAGTGAAGAGCTCTTATTGGACTCATCACTATTTTTGGTGTTTCCTTGTAATGTGTTCTCATTAGTATTAGTATGCAAGAAAATGTGAACTTTTGGATCCCTTTTTACTGTATCCTGAAAATGGCTTTCATTAGTGTCGGTGTATGACCAAATGTTGGCTTTGTAAAACATTTTTAAAAATGCGCTTTCTAGTTGTAGTTCTGGGAAACCTGCCTGTTTGTGAAGTGATATGTAAATCTGTGTGAAAAATGCTCTGGTGTGTAAGACTTATAGCTTAATATGTTGTCTTTTTAAAAAATCTATTTTATCTTACAGTGAGTAAAAAAAATATTTAAACATACATGTCTTTTAAAAGGGACGCTATTATGCTCATTTCTGAATCCGTAGTTGTATTCTTGGACCCTGCTAGAGTAGCTTTGCATGATTCACTGTTTTAATGATAAATTAATCCTTAGAAAGGTTATGCTGGGCCTCGGTGTAGCGCCTCACTTTGTCCACTTTCTGAAATGAGCCGTTTTAGTTTCTCTCCCTTTAATTCAGTTTTCTTTTGATTGGCTCCCCCTGGCAAGCAAGATTTAAACAGCAGTGTGCATGACATGACCGTTCTAGTCTCACTGACATCAGTGTGAAACTCAGTGTGAAGTTTGAGATTTTGGTTCGCAGGGATAATTTGTACATGTAGTGGCCTTTTATTAGAAACTTTAGCATGTTTATGAGCATTCTCCCCCAATGTAACACTATATATACTCACGGACCACTTTGTTAGGTACACCTGTGGAGAAGAAAAGTGATTTATGTGACTTTGAATGTGGCATGGTCATTTGTGCCAGATAGTCTCATCTCGATATTTCAGAAACTGCTGATCTGCAGGGATTTTCCCTCACAGTCATCTCTCGGGTTTGCAGAGAATGGTCTAAAACAGGGGTGCCCAATCCCAGTCCTCGAGATCTACTATCCTGCAGCTTTTAGATGCATCCCTACTCCAACACAGCTGAATCAAATGGTGTGATTACCTCTTCAGCATGCCATCAAGTTTGGCAAAGGCCTGATAACAAGCCATTCAGTTGATTCAGGTGTGTCAGAAGAAGGGTGCGTCTAAAAGCTGCAGGACGGTAGCTCTCGAGGACTGGGATTGGGCACCCCTGGTCTAAAATATCCAGTAAGCATCATCACTTCTCTGGGTGAAAATACTTTCTTGATGTCAGGGGTCAGAGGAGAATGGCCAGACTCCGTCGAGCTGATTGAAAGGCAACACTGACTCAAATAATAACTTATTAGAATCAAGCGTATGTAGAAAAGCATGTCTGAATACATAACACGTCATACCTTGAAGCAGAAGACCACACCGGACACCATTTCTGTCAGCTTAACACAAACACAATTGCGGTTTATTTCAAACCTCACGGAAACACGGGGAGAACATTCAAACTCCACACAGAAAGACCCCGGCCTGATGGTGGAATTGAACTCAGGACCTTCTTGCTGTGCGGCAACAGTGCTAACCACCGTGCAACCGTTTGTCTGTGATTTGAACCAGGGGAACAAATTGTGGTCAGCCTGATATTATTTGTATCCCACTGTACCTTTACTGTAGAAAGAGCTAACATCTCCAAAATGTCAGGAGTAGTTAGTCATTACAAGAAGTGTTCGTGAACTAAAAATCAAAAATGTGGGATACTGTTTGTCCGTGATTTGGAGAGCCCAGCGTGTGCTCCCGACGCAGGGAAACTAATTCTGTCGGGGAGACCTACCTTGGCACAGGGAAGATATGCTTCACCATATTTTCTAGTCTTTGGCTTGGAAGGAAGTTGGTTTGGAAACATATTTGGCGATGCTTTATCTCCTGCTTTGCGTTTGTGTGGGAGCCCCGTGAAAATCCTGTCCATTATGCTAGCAGTGTCCAAGCGTTCTTTTTTTTTTCCTTTTCGTACCGCGCCCCCCCTGCAATGGCTCTGCACCCCCCCCTAGGGGGCTAGCCCCACACTTTGGGAACCTCTGGCTTAAAACACGAAGTGGTACCTGGTACTAGCTACTATTGATATGAACTCACTAAAATTAGACAACAGATGATTGGAAAATGTTGCCTGGTCGAAAGTTTCTCAATTTCTGCTGCAACATTGGGGTGATAGGGTCAGGATTTGGTGTAAACAACATGAAAGCATTTATCCATCCTGCCTTGCATTAAAAGTTCAGGCAGCTGCTGCTGATATAATGACGTGAGGGATGTTTTCTCTTTAATATTTGCACTCCTTAGTACTAACTGAGCATCATATGAATGCCGCAGCCTACCCAAGTGTTGCTGCTGACCGTGTCCAGCCCTGAGTTCATCATTCTCGAATGGCCTGCACAGTAACCAGATCTCATTCCAATAGAACACTTTTGGGTTGTAGTGCTGAATGCGAAAAGGGAGTTTATTCTGAGATACAAGATAAAATATTTGGGAAATCATTTTGTACATTTCGAACAACAAAAACAACATCAACAGCACTGCCCTTGTTCTCGGAGGACTGGGTGTATTTGTATTTATATTTATATCTTTCCCGCTGTCAGTATTTCTCACCTACAGATTCTGCATTTGTTTCTTATCAGATAAGAATTTTTGTGCATCATATCAGGAAGCGTGGACTCATGTTCAGTTGGTATTTCCCTTTCTCCAGTATGGTGATGTTGGTCTTCTGATATGTTGGCTGTTTTCCCAGTGGAAAGCCTTGTGTTGCTTCCTGATCCAGAGAGCTTTCCCAAGGTTATTTGTTTTCATCTAGAGAAATCCCCCCCCCATTTGAGACAAGACTTTTTCAGTGGCTTTTTGCTCAGTTTGGGAAGCCTGAATTTCTTTCAGTTCAGTGTTTTTCATTTCTTTCTGTTTTAACTAGGGACTGACAACAGGCTGGTGTAGTGCAAATCTTGGGGCAGTTTTATTTTAAAACTTAACATTAAGGGACGGTGTTTCATGAGTGGAAAGGGCCACAGCATTGTCTTTTAGCATTATATGTGGCGACAGACTCTAACTAAGTAAACACAGCTTTTACTGAATATGTGATAGGGTTTGAAAGCTGCAGCTAAGTCGGTGTTTAAATGTTTAACCTAGTCTTTTTTTGTTTCTTTGTTAGATCTGTGTGTGAACTGCTTCTTCCATTTCAAAGTAGATGCTTAATGAAGGTCACATATGTTGGGATGGAAGGAGATTAAATCTGAGGTTAATTTTTCCTTAATTTTGTGTCACATAAAAATACGTTTTACATCACCTTTTGCTGTTTTAATTTATAGCACACAGTGAAGATGTCTACAAAGATGTCTACAAAGAGAGGCATCTTTACAGCATTATTTGCAACATCAGGAGATGAAGTTGTTTTGCGGCCCATTTTCTCTGTTAGTTTCTTTTGTTTTAAATCTTTTAATTACTATAATATTTGTATCTATTGTTATTATAGCAGTACTTCCATATAAATACTGTTTTTTCCTAATCTTCCTCTGTTTTACATGTAGATGAAGCAGCTGAATGAACCTGAAAAGTCCTCTGTCAGGAACTACCCATCACTCATTAAAATGACAATCCTATTAGGTTTGTAATGGGAACAGAGTTTAATGTGGCTTAGAAGATGATTTAATGTGACTTAAGGAAAAGAAAGCAATCAGGCATGTTGTAGTGTTCAGCGACAGTCTGCATTTATCTATTATGCATTATCATTACGCATAGCCTGTGGCCAGCTCGTGTGTTTGTTGAACTTGAGGAGAGCGACCGAGTAGATCTCAAATTATTCGTTTTAGTGCTGGTAGCAGAGGAGAAGTGAGATGTTAGACCACATTTAAACATAAGAGGGTTAAAAAAGAGAAAATATCAATAAAACATCAAATAGAAAGAATAGTGTTACTTTTCTACTTCTTGTAGGCATTTTTAAAGTGCATTTTCATACTGTAAAATACCCAATAGATGAATGTTGTTTGTGTAAATAACATGCTAGATAAAACTGACATGAGTTTGAGAGGAGGAGGAGGAGCTGTAGAGCAGCAGGGGAGAGATGTGTGCACCAGAATTACTTTGCTTCATTGAATACACAACATAGCTGTGATGCCTGTGCTCTTTCAAATCCATATGTAAACCATTTCCCTCCTCCTTTCCTCCCTCTTAAAACCTCCGGCTCATTAGTGTTGCCTTTATGACATAGCTTTACCTAAATGCCGTGGATTTTTCCAGTCTTTTTCTCACCCGTTCTCATGCTCACACTCAGGTCGGTGGCCGTTTCAGCGGCATTTCTCTGCAGAGATAGCTTCTTCATTAACACACACACACACCACAGCAGAGTGATTTAGCTATGGTAGATGCCATAGACCTTTGATCTTTGTTGTAAATGAGCCTCAAAGTTCACACACAATCAGTTATCATGGAAACGCCAGAATACAAGTACTGTAGATACATGTTCAATTTGAAATACCTTAACAGCAAACTTGTTGAAAGATTATGAAAACAGTGAAGAGACAAATAGCTTCCAGTACTCCTGTTACACCAAAGAGCTACTTTTCCCTCCCAATAAGAACATTCTTAAGTGACAGAAAATCCATTTACTTAAGTACCCTGTTGAGGTACAACTTTAGTAAGTATTTCAAGGTGCCTAATACGTTCTCTTCTTCCAATTCCCTCAACAGTAGAGGTAATTGTTATACTAAAGACAACATAAAAATACTGCTTATGCACACTAATGCATACCCATGAGCAATCTAATACGAAAATATGTGATTCTAGTCATTACAGACACCATTTTTCATTTACTCTGATGCACTTTGCTAAAACCACATCTGTGTTTTATGTAGGATTTTTACTGTGAGACTTTTACAGGCTACCTCCGAGTCCACGCATGTATAAAGAAGACACACAAGGGCCGTACACACAGAGAGCACTCTTGCCTTTCACTGTGTGTTTGCTTGTTCCAAAGTTTTAGCGTTATAAATGTTTTATTTTGAAAGTACAATCTAATGCCTTCTAAACAATAAAAAGAGAGTCCACAAGGGGGCAATGTAGCTACTGATAAAGTCCCTGTCCAAACAGGACATTTAAAGTAATAATGTCATGCCTTCACCTTTGTCACATATAAACACTGATATGATGAGGCAAGTTCAAGTTGTTGCATTTCATTTTATGCATTTGTATGTATCTGCAATTATCCCTGATCATCTAAAATAAATATATACAATTTAATAAATTGAATTAATGTCATTTTTCTCATTGTATAATAAGCCAAACACATACGGGACGCGTCATTTAGCCCGAGAAGGCAGGAGAATCACACATCGACTAAAATCTTGAAGAGTAGTGGCTGAACGCTGTGATGGGGTGGGGCGTGGGGGGTGATGCTTTCAGTCTTCCAACTGGCTCCTGCATTTTACAGAGAGTACTTTAGGGTGGGAAGTTTTTCCTGTTTATCCGTTCAGTGGAAAATAATATCCTGCAAAAAAACCCAATAAGATTCTGTCTTTGAACTCACTAAGAGTTTTTCTTCCCCACTGGCTCGGGCTCTTTGGGAGGAATGAGGGTGAGCAGCTTGACGAAGGACTTCCCATCAGCCGCCTCCAAACCTCCACACATGTTTCTGATAGACCTCCACAAACCCCAGTAATCTGAGGGCAGCTCATTCAGAGAAAGAGGGAGTGATAAAAAAAAAAAAAAGGGGGGGGGGGGGGGGGGGGTGAGGAGAAGAGTAGGAGATATAAGAGGGAAAGATGGTCCAAAAAGCAAAGTGGGAGCAGGCCAAAGGGGAGGGAGGATGAAAGGAAACGTTTGAGTATGTAGCGGTTATTTGGCTTCTCTAGAGGCGGCATTGTAGGCTTCTCAATTTAAAATGGCAGGCTTGTGTTTTTTTCCTTCTGAGCCAAATCCTTTGAGTTACGCAGTATTTTGTGTATCTAATATTGACGTTATTAGACTCCTGTGTTGCTTCATGTATTATCCCCAGCTGTTTTTGCTTTGAGGAAAATGAAGGATAAGGGACGGGCATCCCAAATCCAGATTGACAAATCCAGACCACTCAATTAAACGCAGCCCTTTTTTTTCAGTGTGTGAATCTTGATATTAAAAATCAACAAAACATGCTGGTAAAGTATTTCTCTGTGTTATTTTGCACTTCCTTTTTATGAATGCCTCTCTGTGTTCATACATCTGTGAAAAATGCTTTATAGTTGTTAAAGCTGTCTATCAGAGACGCCACATTTGCAGACCGACAGTCTCTTGGGAGGAACACCACACACGCAGTTCTTGCCGGTGTCTTAAACACAATATAATCCTTCACACCTATTTTCTTCTTGTCCCTCATAAATCAACGTGAAACCTGTGCAGACAGACAGGCAAGTGTAAACACCTGTTGTGGTGCTTGTTGCTGTTTTCCCATGAGATGAGTGAGTAGAGGTGTATAGTATAGGGGTGGCAATAGGGGAAGGAGGAGGTGTTTTGAGATTCTCGCTGGGAGAGAGGAGCCGGAACAGACTGTGAAATCAAAAGCAGCAGGCTACCAAGGAAGCCTCAGCTGGAATGAGTCACTCACAAAAAGTTACTCTCCTGAGCGCAGACAGGTTGGTGCAACCCCAACGCAGGAGACCAGAGTCGCTCACCGGGCCTCCTCTAACCTCTGTCTATCCCTTCACAAAGGAGACTAAGACTGCCATAAAATAGCTGCAACAGATTTGCCTTTTTGTCCCCTTTTAACTGGCACTGACAAAAACTCAGCTTGCATAAATGCCACAAACACACACAACTTTTTTTTCCAGCAAAATGAAGACAATAGCCAAGAATTTCAGAACATGAATGTTAAAATTGTTGTCTAAAGCACGTAGATTGTGTCAGTTTGATAAAATCCAATAAAAATTGTGGAGTCCTGGGTTCAAATACGTGGCTCAAAATGAAATCACTGTATAATGTCAATAAAGAGCTGCAGAAAACTAATTAAAAATAACAGTTACATGTAAAGGAAACAAAGGAACGTAACTATGTTAGGAAATATGACAGTAGGATAAAACATAAAGGATTAGTAGCTGACATTTTAATATTTCAGTGTGTATTGAGCAAATTGTGGCTCTGAATAGGATTATCTAATGGAAACAGCTGATTTCTTTGTGGTTAAATATATTTTTGCGTCAGTCTTTTAAAGGCCCTTCATAATGCCAGCTATTTAATTTACATGATTAGACACACATTCCTAAAACACAGATCTGGTTACTTTATTTAAATTCATCCTAACTAATCTTCCGGAAAAATAAATATTTCAAGATACACTCTGTTCCTCATAAACTCACATTCGGCACATGAGGTTAAGAACAGGAGACAGAGGGTGAAATTTGCACAGGGATTTTAGAGAGGTGAGTTTCTATAATTTTATATAATATTCTATACACGGTGGAGAATTATTACAGATACATTCCTGTGTACAAGTTTAGTTAAAGCTGCAGCACAGTATCACATCATCACAGATTAACTGGTAAATATTCCAACTTTCTGGTGACACAGTGTTAACTACACAAGAGTAATAATGTATAGTCATGCTGTTGTTAAAGAGTTATGGAATCCAAAGTATGCTGAAGTTGGCACGGAGCGTAGGTCAGCTGGCTACCCGTCTTCTGAGTTTGAGAAGGAGAGTGAGGTCAACTAGCTGCAGGACAGAGTGATACTGCAAACACAGACACAGAAAACATAAACAGGAGACTGACAGTTTTGCCTAAGGTAGGGGGGGAAAGTAAGTCTGAGTGTGTTCAGATGCGCTTTGTTTCTGAGGGTGGAGGAGTATGTGTGCATATGGCTGTGTTTAGGGCCTTAAGGCTTGTTTAGCTGACCTCAGTGAAAGCAAACCTCATGACAGAAGGTCTGGCATTGTCTGTGTGCCCGGGCTGCGCTGGAGCCAGACGGTCTGCCGGCCACCAGCTTTGCTTGCTTATAACGGCTGAGAACATCCGATCCCCTTGGGGAGGACAGGAGGGGAGGAGGGAGAGGAGGAGGTGGTGGTGGTGGAGGTGGGGGGGGGGGGGTCTACTGCACCACTCGCCACTTCGCTCTCTGTCTTTATCTTTGCTCTTTAGACAAGGAACAAGCATTAGCCAGGTCCTCAACGTTTATTATGCATGTGCGTGAGTGTGCGTGAGTGTGCGTGCATGTGTGTGCAGGAAAAAGAAAACAGTAAGGGATGTAGAGTGAAAGGAGGAGAAGTTGGGATATATGGAATGGAAAATTGTGTCCATGAGAATAGCACGCATACACACACAGTCAGAAAAACTAGCTGAATTTTCTTCAACTTGATTTGGCCTTTCGTAGAAAAAAGTTTCCAACACAGGCAATCACAGTGTCAAAGTATTTAACTGATGAGTGTGTGTATGTGTGTGTCCCCTTTTATCCTGTCCAATTCACTTCCATTAATTCATCAATCACACACAGAGAAGGCTGGAGCCTTGTTCCCTGACAGAAACAAATGGTCTCTAATCACCTCCAGACGCCCATGTCCAACCATGACAGAACACTTCCACTCCTCCTGAGCTGCGTATTCACAGTGCCCGTCCAGCAAAACTTTTTAACGGACTCCCCACGTGGACCTGTTCTTGAAAAGCCCATGAAATAAATATGGAACATTTTTAATGTTTATAGATTGCATAACTTCTGGGTGGAGTATTTTCCCCTCTTAAGCGTCTCAAAATAGTAAGATGTCATTCTCCGTGTGCGCGGCACGGTCAAAAGCAAACATTTTGGTGGAAGGGTAGACGAATGTTACCTCTGCTGCTTCAACTTTCTGTTCATAAGTCAGCGTGGGAACAGGCAGCCAGCTCAGTGACTCCATGGAAAACTGAGGCAAGAGGAGGACATACTCTTCCAGAGCACAGATCCGTGTGGTGGGAAACGCCAACCTGAAAATAATGAAGGAGGAGATATATAAAGCAGAAAGGCTTTGGCTCAGTGTGATATATATATCACCTATACACCCACAATCACTGTTGATGCAGTGAGGATTTTTATAATAATGCGTTCTTAATGAGTTGGGTGGATATACAGAAAAAGAACAAGCATAACAATGACTACAAACGTATTACACAATTAGAGATTAATTTCTTTTTGATGAGAACAGAATGTGAAAGGTCTACACGCTGTTGGTTATTTGGAAAACTGCAGACAAGCATGTCTGTGTTGGTTGCATACTCAAAATCCTTCACTCTGAATAGCTAAGACATACACAAACTGATACAAACACAATATCAGGAAATATGTTCTGCAAAGTAGTGCATACTTTTTTTTTTAAGTCGCTGGATTTACTTTCACTTGGTTATGTTTTCAAATGGGAAATATTTCCTCATTCTCCTGGTCCGTTTGTTGTAACAAAATGTTTTTAAACCCCTGACATTTTTAGAGCATTTCCCCATCGCCCAACTCCTTACAGCACGGTGGAACATATCCAATAATATTACAGTGTCTGTGCCCACATAAAAAATGGAAAGTTGTTACATTGTTGAGCTATTGTTTTTTCAGGGTGATAATAAATGTCTGTGAGCTCTACTTCAGATGTTAAGCAAACACCTGCGAGATAAGCGCGGCAAGCTCCACCACACTGAGGCCCATCGAAGAGGAGAATGACCTTGATGCTGCAGCTCTGAAGCAGCAGTCACCAGCTTTTTGCTAAAGCTATCACTCCAGGAGAATAACAAGCTTGTTGCTGGTTATTTCTGGAGGAAATTCTACTAGTATCTACATATTTTGCAATTAGGTAATGTAAGCATGTTTAAATGTAAATGCAGACGAGGCATATCCAAATATTGCTAACCAAATAATGCTGGTACTGGTATCAAATCAATACTAATATACGTGATAGGATTGATATCCTTAAAGGTCATTATGTAGCTCACTGAATTGTGTTACTTATTTTTCTTGTTTGTTCTTGTATGAACTTTTTCGTGTTCACTGTTGCGTCTATTTTATTTAAAGCCTATTATGTTTAAACAACAGAAGCTGACCCCAAAGTGCTTTTCAGACAGACACATTTACCTTCCAGGTCTCCAGAAACACAAGTGCTTTGCTGTCTTAACTAATCACAGTAATTTAGCTGTCATTAAAATGGGTCCAGATCTTGCAAATTGATGATGATTCATCTCATAAATCAAAACACACTTCTCTCCCGTAGATGAGCTACCTTTGTAGGTTAAAACTATGGATGTCAGTATTGGCATTGGCAGTACTGACCCTGTAGTTACTTGGTATGGGATTGATGCCAAAATTTGCAGTATTGACTGTCACAAATTTCCCCAACTCTTGTTGCTGTGTTACTTCTTTCTGTGTCACTAACTGAAGATTTCTCTTTCATATTGTTTTTGTTTTAAACCCTAAATACCCTGCAGCTTATCTGCACTGGAAACAGCGAGCAGTCATCTGCTGCCCAGATCTCAGTGTGTGTGTGTCCGGTAGCCGGCTCCTCACTACACAATTACACCACAGAACAAGGCCCAAACAACTGCACATCTGGGGCCCGAGCTGGCTTCCAGCCACGAGTTCTCTTTTCTCCCTCTCCCCCATGTGTACATTACAGCTCGCTGTAAACGAACATTTTCATTCTAGCAGCCTGAAATGCTGCTTATAAGGACATTCTTTGTAGACTGATGTCAAACAAAGTTTAGCATGTTGGAGCATTTTTCTTCGGGGCAAATGCTGGGTTTTTTTGTTTGTCTTTTTTGGGGGGAGTGTGCTTTAAGCAAGAAAAGCAAGAATATCCAGCACGTCTCTGTCACAGCTACCATGCTGCTTACATGAACACAAAAAGTCAATTCAGGGGTGACATCATTGACCTGGCGTTTTCCAGGTCAGTGATGCATAAATGCATAAATGCATCACAGATATTTTTCTTAAAGTTCCAGATCTAATGCTTGCCCTTTCATCTCTGCCATTTAAAACTGTGAAACAAACTGAATATTGTGTCTCCAATCAGCATGGCAATCTTTCTGATTTCAGATCTCACATCAACGGTACAATTGTAAGCAGGCAAATACTTTGGTTTGTCACGAGAGATGAGGGCATGACGTGTTTTCTTTTTTCCAGTGACGTTTTCAAGTGAATTCCTAACATTTATGATGATAGTGGCTGACTTTATCACGCCAACATTACATCTGTAGGGATACGGTGAAGATTACTATTTTGTGATTATATTGGACTGTAGTAGAGTAGCTTTGCATGATTCAAAATTTAAAATTACTTATTACTTAATTATTTTACCCTTTACTTATATTATACTTATTATCATTCAGCCTGTATATGAAAATAAGTTGTTCTAGCTCAGCTTTCATCTGATTAGCTGTCCTTTGCAAACAGATACAGGGAGTGCAGAATTATTAGGCAAATGAGTATTTTGTCCACATCATCCTCTTCATGCATGTTGTCTTACTCCAAGCTGTATAGGCTCGAAAGCCTACTACCAATTAAGCATATTAGGTGATGTGCATCTCTGTAATGAGAAGGGGTGTGGTCTAATGACATCAACACCCTATATCAGGTGTGCATAATTATTAGGCAACGTCCTTTCCTTTGGCAAAATGGGTCAAAAGAAGGACTTGACAGGCTCAGAAAAGTCAAAAATAGTGAGATATCTTGCAGAGGGATGCAGCAGTCTCAAAATTGCAAAGCTTCTGAAGCGTGATCATCGAACAATCAAGCGTTTCATTCAAAATAGTCAACAGGGTCGCAAGAAGCGTGTGGAAAAACCAAGGCGCAAAATAACTGCCCATGAACTGAGAAAAGTCAAGCGTGCAGCTGCCAAGATGCCACTTGCCACCAGTTTGGCCATATTTCAGAGCTGCAACATCACTGGAGTGCCCAAAAGCACAATGTGTGCAATACTCAGAGACATGGCCAAGGTAAGAAAGGCTGAAAGACGACCACCACTGAACAAGACACACAAGCTGAAACGTCAAGACTGGGCCAAGAAATATCTCAAGACTGGTTTTTCTAAGGTTTTATGGACTGATGAAATGAGAGTGAGTCTTGATGGGCCAGATGGATGGGCCCGTGGCTGGATTGGTAAAGGGCAGAGAGCTCCAGTCCGACTCAGACGCCAGCAAGGTGGAGGTGGAGTACTGGTTTGGGCTGGTATCATCAAAGATGAGCTTGTGGGGCCTTTTCGGGTTGAGGATGGAGTCAAGCTCAACTCCCAGTCCTACTGCCAGTTTCTGGAAGACACCTTCTTCAAGCAGTGGTACAGGAAGAAGTCTGCATCCTTCAAGAAAAACATGATTTTCATGCAGGACAATGCTCCATCACACACGTCCAAGTACTCCACAGCGTGGCTGGCAAGAAAGGGTATAAAAGAAGAAAAACTAATGACATGGCCACCTTGTTCACCTGATCTGAACCCCATTGAGAACCTGTGGTCCATCATCAAATGTGAGATTTACAAGGAGGGAAAACAGTACACCTCTCTGAACAATGTCTGGGAGGCTGTGGTTGCTGCTGCACGCAATGTTGATGGTGAACAGATCAAAACACTGACAGAATCCATGGATGGCAGGCTTTTGAGTGTCCTTGCAAAGAAAGGTGGCTATATTGGTCGCTGATTTGTTTTTGTTTTGTTTTTGAATGTCAGAAATGTATATTTGTGAATGTGGAGATGTTATATTGGTTTCACTGGTAAAAATAAATAATTGAAATGGGTATATATTTGTTTTTTGTTAAGTTGCCTAATAATTATGCACAGTAATAGTCACCTGCACACACAGATATCCCCCTAAAATAGCTAAAACTAAAAACAAACTAAAAACTACTTCCAAAAACATTCAGCTTTGATATTAATGAGTTTTTTGGGTTCATTGAGAACATGGTTGTTGTTCAATAATAAAATTATCCCTCAAAAATACAACTTGCCTAATAATTCTGCACTCCCTGTAGTTTGAACAGTCAGATTTAGCTTTTGTGCTACACTGTGCACATGAAATGATAATATTTGCATACCAGCTCCCACTGACATCACAAAGATTAAAGAGCAGAAAAACACTGACCTCATTGTCTTACATTTTAGCCGCGTTTAATATGTGCAACTATCATTGTAACAGTATGTATTTAATGGAATGAGTGTAGATAAAAGGCAAACTGTACGTGTGTTATTTTTTCCCCTGGCTGTGGTCGTGTTTCTATTTTCTGGCAAAGTCATAACAGTCTTCCCATTCTCCCACAGACAGAAACAGAGACACTGTTGTCCATGTTATATGATGATATTGAATATATGGGGAATCTGAAAAATGAATAGTGTTTTCATATCTACAGTATGTCTGTGCCTTCATAAACTGAAATTAAGTTATTTAGTTTCATACCCACTGCCAGACACCTAAATAATCTCTTTTGTATGTTGCAGAAGAGCCAATTCTGTCCCGGCCCCCTTCCCCCCGTCTCTTCATCTTCCTTTCGTACTGAACAAGGGTTGACAAGTTCTTGTCGTTCCTGGCCGGTTGGAGGGAGCCCCCAACAAAAGAGCCCTTGTTTGAGACTTACCCCTGTCAGACTGCACACTTTGATATTAAAAACTCTGCTGGGGGGGCTGTGAAGGGAAGATGAAAAGGATGAAAACAAACTCCTACTGCCTCCTCAGCCCGTGTCTGTAGGTGTAGCCTCATAATGGACTCACAAATATTTGTCCAGTCAAAACAAAATAAAACGGCTCTTTGACTCTTCGTGTAGTAAGCCTGATCAGCCTCCACCAGCGTGTCTCTAGCTGTAACAACCGACTGCCTATTCTGGTCTATTCTCACACAGTGATCACACTGACACAGGGGGCCTCTCTTTAGATCTGAACAGGCCTCTTAGGTTGGAGTGGAGCCATCGCCAGAGGGAAGAAATCCCCTGATACTGTACCTCACTGACTGAGGCTGTGCCAGGGACCTGAAGTGCAGTACTAGCAGTTGCCTGGTTGTGCCCAAAAATGAGCACGTGCCAGCAAAAATAAACCAACGCCGTGGACCAAAGTTACCTTGCTCTCAGTTTAAACCTACACTCTGGACTGAACGCTTGGCAGAAGAGCTCATGACCGAAGCTTGGATTCCTGGAGAAGAACTGAACTTTCACACCACAGCGCCGTGGGACATTTCATTACATCAATCTCACGCACATAACGTAGCCAGATTCAAGCCTCCTCTTTCGATTTAGAGCCCATTCAGGAATGAGGGGCAGTGATATAGATGAGTCTGTACACTTTGCGAGCTGAAATGGCAAGCCGCAGCATGTCGTCCGTTCAGGAAGAATGCAGGAGCAAGTGTAATGAGGATTTTCTTTTTCTTTCTGCTTGCGAGGCGCCTGCTATTATCATGATTTTGAGTAGCCCCGAGGGCAGTTATTATAGCATTTATATTAATTCCCCTGGATTGCTTCATTTTGTTCATACAGGCCAAAGAAAAAAAGACTCAAGCAATTAGAGGAATGCAGATGAGATGGGCTGAGTGATGGCGCAGGGACTGCACTGATCTGTGTGCTGCCTTATGCTAAGCATTGTTATCCTCCTAGCGACAGTCGCGGGTTGTCTGATGCATGAGATTCTAATGTACTGAAGATGACCCTGCCTGCGTAGCTGGAGGCTCATTCCTGTTAGCAATTGCTTGCTGTGTTAATAGCTGTAAGAACATCATCAGGCCCCTAGGCTCTGACAGGCTGCCGCCACTTGTACCTGCTGCCACAGGTGAGGGGATGGGCGTTCACATAAATCTGCCATGGAATCTGTGAGAACTACACCATCTTGCACAGCAACAAGCTGACAAGAGCGGCACAGATAGAGTAATTGTACCTAACGCGCTTTGCCTTAACAGGCACAAGTCAGGGAGATGACGGCACAGAGGGAAGAGTTATCAGAAAATGAGCGCATGCTGTACACTCAGGTATATACGATAAAGTGCGAAGAAAGAGAAAAAATATCCAAAAAAGGGGAGATGGAGGGGTAGCTACTGTAGCGATGACTACAGAAAAAGATGCACTGTTTGGAAAAAGGCCAAGACTTCAGTTTGTTACATTTGCTTTTAATTATTTCTTTCTTCATTTGTTTTTACATTTAACCCTCATCTGCTATTTAGTCTAAATGCAGATGGGAGGTGCTAAATAAGATGGACTGGACATATTTAATCCTAAATCTCAAAATATCAATATGAAAAAAAGACCTACTCAAGTCTTTGCATGAAAGAAAACTGCAGGGGAAAGCTAAAAATTGATTTAACCTGCCATACAGCCCACAATTCTCTCCCTATAAGTGCCTTATTCTATTTAGTTATTTATTTTGTTTTTCCTCAGAAATAGGAAAATCCTGAGCCCTCTTACCATGTAACTCAAGCTACCAGACACCAAGAACACAAATGTGTGTGAAAAAGTCTCATGGTAGTAAAACCTTGGCCTGAATAGCAAGAGGTTGAGGGTTGTGCTGATGGACATTTGGTAATTAGAAGCTTCTCTGCTCTATACCGTATTGAAAACACATACAGAACACAGAGATTTATACATATTTCATTCATAAGTTAAGATCCATTCACATAGTCATGTTAAGATCACCTCAGAAGAAAAATACATGGGCTTACATCATTTCCTGCAAGAGCAAGTAGTAGTTATATTTCAGACTAAGATTTCATTTAAACTCATTTAATTTAATTTAATTATTTGGCATTCTTTTTAGATTCATTTTTAAACTCCTGTTTTTGAAAATAGCAGCCAAATTACCTTCATACAACAGTATTCAGCATCTGTACTGAGACTGTAATCACAGAATTAAACTCAGAGGAAGCACATTATCGTAGGATGTCGTGCTTTTAAGAAGCGAGTAAGTAAGAAAATAGAAATTGTGTCTGAATACTTGCTCCACCACTGAGCAAATATTTTCTGCACTCCACTCTGCTTTCCTAAATCTTCCCCGTCTCTCTTCTGTCTGCTCCTCTGCCTCTCTCCACCTCTGCCCCCCTCTCTCTTACAGCAAGGTGCTGACAGAAGTTAGCATTCACAATCTTTCTGTTAAGGCTTTAACAGGAGCCAGATGAAAGACAGCAGCAGATTAAGATGTTAAACAGCCTCATATGGGATGGCACGGGACGAGTGAAGCAGTTGGGGCTGGAAATGGAGGCAAACAAAAGCCCAGGAATGTCAGATGGAGATCATGTTGCACAGCCCTCGAGGAATAAGACATGTTATTAACAGGGCCTGCTCTCGCTGGCTGTCCTCAGGGGATGGGGACACTTATGCTCTCAAGGGACCCCACAAAGCAGAGAGCTTAAGGACTGGACACCCATCTTTTGGTTTAGGTATTTATCTTTCGGGGAAGATTAATGCACGCTAACCATGAAAACAGAGATAAATCACTGCTTGGAGGGGGTGTGTTGCTAATCTATAGCATTGAGCAGATGAGCCAACAATTCCCAGCCAGAGGCATCCCCGTCTACTGTAGCTGGATTGGCAACGAGGAGAGTATTGAATGTAGTATTGAAGTGTACTCTAGTGGGGTTGCCAAGTCTGACATAAATTTAAAGCAGTACAGTCATCATGAGTACTGCTTTTAACATCCAAGACAATGTCATAGTCCATAAAACCTTTACACAAGGAGGAAAAGTTTAGGACACTTTAGCAGTTTTATTGTAGAAAAAAAGTGTCTGAATGTTTAAAAGTCCAGGAATCCAGAAACAACATCATCCAGTGAATACTGAATTTGTCTTGTAACTATATTTGCAACAAAGAAGGCATCATTTAAATCTAATTAGTGATTTACTTCCCCCTCATGTTACTCATACTGGCCCAGTTCAAAGACAGTGAAATAAACACTATTGTTAAAATAATGAAAACCATTGTGTGCGGCTGGGCTGGTATTCATATCCCTCCTCCCATGAAAATCACAACAGAATGACTGAACAATTACAAAGACGAGTCAGTTTTGTTTAGCGAGGCTTTTACATTAAAATAAAATGCTGCAGCGCAGCAGCCCAGTAGGCACCACGGGCAGTTAAAAGCTCCAGTGGTTTCTCCTCTCTGGATTCCCCTGTGCTTCAAGTGCACAGCTCTGCTGAAATGAGACGAGACTCCTACCCACCCTTGAGCTGAGCTGATTGTGAATGGCGTGTGTGGAGTAATGAGTGCTCGGCTTTGAATGGGTGGGCCAAATCCTCTCGACATCTGTGTGTTTTTACCCCGTATGAAAGATGAGAGAGAGAATAAAGCGGCTGTGTGTTTTGATGACTTTCTGTGTTCATGTTGGATGATGTTTATTAGAATGTAATATGTCCAATTCAACACATGTTCGAAAAAACTATCACATGTACGCACACTCACACACATACACAGATACACATGCACACACATTCCTGGCCCCTTGCTGGTACTCAAACACTCAGCAGGTATGTCAGTATGGAGACAGGCGGTGGTGTGTGCCCCAGGAATGCGAAATCTGACCTCTGGGCTGGAATTTGAACCTCCTCACTCATCTTCACTCTTCTCAGAGATACGCTCTTGGAGCTGGCCCCACACTGCCCAGCAGAGGACTTGAACAGTTACAGAAAGTCAAACAGCTAAAGGGTTCTTTGAGACTTTAGCAGTGGCTTTAATAGAAATCTCACAATGCCTTGAGGGCAAATGCCAATAAAGAAGCCTTCAGTGATCGCACGCTGTGTTACTGCTGCTAAAAAAAAAGTTATTTTTACACATATATTCTGTATAAATTAAACAAAAAAGATATAACAGGTTAAATTAAGTGGTTTCAGGGTACTTTTCCCTTGTTTGGTGAGAGGACACTATATATGAAAGATGAAAACAAAGACTGTGAGATCCTCTAGTTGTTTTTGATCTACCATTCAGGAAACTCGGCTTTGACATTTTGTCCAGGAAACCAGGCAAGGTGTGGATCTGACTGAAAAACCGAGGGACGCTACATGCCCATATGGGTGCAGCTTGTCAATCACAATTATAGCCACACCTTAAACCCACTTTATTGTCAGTTTTAATGTCAAGAGGACCATAATTTACAGAATAGATTTCATGCTGCATCAAGCAAGACTTGAAGCTAGCATTTGAGAGCATAAACCTATTAAGAAAATCTTATTGAGGTGTTAAATTGAGTGGCAACTGCTGTCATTTTAAAAAACATTCCAGGACAATGCTTTTTAGCAACCAGATGAGTCGTCACCTGCTACTCATTAGAGAGATAGTCGGTTTAAAGTGAAACTCATGCTAGTACATTTGCGTCTATGCAGAGTGAAGGATCTGTGGTAAGCAACCTAAGAAAATGTCCTTGTGCGAAGCCCTCCAAAGTCCAACAGCCTGATGGTGATGTGTCGTTAGAATGCTAATTGGTGGAAAAGTGGGCTTAAACGGGAAAAGGAGTGACAGTGGAAGTAAGCTGCAGGAAAGCGCCGACAGAACACTGTTAACACTCCGTTTCACTTCACTATTATCCTGTTTTCCTTGCTTTTCTGACTTGAAATCCAATCAATGGCATCCAATTTCTAAGGTAACCTAAATTCATTATAAGTTAAGGGACCAACAACAGCAAACACCCAAACAAAAGAAGCCCACAGACCAGTTGTTCCACATATTTTTGACACTGGTCTCTGGTGTTGGTATACATCTGCAGCATGTAGACAAAGCACAAAGTTGCTGGTCTATTAAGGTCCTTCCACAGGGGTTTTACTTTTCAGATCCAGGGTTACTTCCATCATTACCTTACAGTTTGTAGGAGAGATATCCAAACCAGTTGTTTTTCTTGTTTCCAACTTTCAACCTATGCTTAGCTAAACAGCTGCTGACTGTAGCTTTACCTTGCGGTGATATCAGCCTTTTTTTATAGCTAACTCTCACGCCTCAAAACGATTCCTTAGAGCATTTCTGCACGATAAACTACGATGATTAAGCTTGGAGAAAGTTGCAGTTGGTAAACAGAACGCAAGTGTTAGTCATTAGTGTTCAGTGTGTACATGAAGTGGGGTTTCTCTGCAGACAGAGCAACATAACAAAACAGAATCAGCAACGTGGACCTTGGCTCCTGAGGAGAGGAGGAAGAAAGCCCACATGGCTGAGCCTAACCACTTCGGCAGCTCCAGCCACCCAATCAGCCCTGGTCTACACAACCACCACCACTGCAGGCCAAACCTCAGACTGGAAGCTTGGAAGGTAAAGCAGTGTGACTGCATTTCCTGAGTCCACCCCATTTAAACTCACAATATGGAACATATTAGGAGGCCTGGAGAAAGAAAAAAAAAAAAAAAGGGGGGGGGGGGGGGGCTGCGTTCCTAGATCTTCTCTTTTACAGCCCCTTGGAAAAAAAAAACAGCCCTCAGTCAGACTTCTAAAAGGACAAAGTGGGCCTATGGAAAAAGTTGTTGAGCTCTTGGTGAGATCAATGAGCATGACATACTGTAATATATAGGATTACTCCTCCAAACAAGTGAGACTCAGAGTTAAGTGAATATATTTTGCAATTCTTAGAAAAAAAGTGCAAAGTGCTTTGTGACTGCTTCTCTCAAAGAGTCACATTTCCAAAAAAAGCCCACAGGCAGGCACAACCACAACCATGCAGGCATAAAAATATATATCTCAGCACTGCCCCAGCGCACTCATGTGTTATTGCCTCACAATTTAGGTAGAGGGGTCTGGAGAGATTTGATTATAGCCCATAAAGTAACTCTATTAAAGGCTGTTATTGCCTAAATTACAGAGGTTTCTGACATTATGTCACACAAAACACAGCAAACATTTTTTTCTCTGTTCATCAGTGAAACTTCCTGTACAGACAGAGACAAAACGTTTGAAGAAAAGTGAAATATTAAAGAAGGTAAACCCTGTAGTTTCTGTAGTGTTAGGGGGGTTAAATGAAAGAGGATTTCTGATTTAAAGGGGGAAAGAAATAGCAGTTTGCAGTAGAGAAAGCCCAGCAGTGTCACAGCTGAGCGCAAGTAAGAAAGAAGCGCCTGTATCCACTCAGGTTGACTGTGTTGCAGTAAAGATCCAGTGTGACATCATTCAGTTTGAATTCAAACAAGTGACAAAAGGATTTGCAGATATCATGAAGTTATATGCTTAGGTGTTAAACATACTAATTCCTGCTTAAAACATTAAAATATATCTTAAAAACATATTTAATATACCTAAATGCCACAATGAGGGCCATAGCTTTTATGATCTGAGTAGGACAGGCGGTTAATAAATGCTGTCGATATTGAGTCCAGGGTTGTGTGTGTTCATGTGCATGTCCGTGTGTGTGTGCGCTCACACTGTGGCATTCTTTTAACCTCTGTGGAAACTCACTAAAATAAATCCTTTTTCGTACGTCAGAGAGGCCCCTGTGCACCCTGTAATTACTGAAGGGAGGGTGGGTTCAGCAGAATAGCATCAGGACCAAGCTGCCTTTGGCTTCTGAAAAAAAACCCCGCCTAAATGCTTACTCAATGGTCTATTCCAGGCTCAGCTAGGGGCCCGCAGCACAGTAGCAGAATCATGGTTTGTCATTCAGGGGATGCAAACCATAAATGCCACTCTGGATGTGAGATTTAACAACAGAGCATATAGGAAGTATTAAAAAAAATATTCTTGTGATGGTGGTGGGGCAGGAATGCAAGCATCAGCCAGATAGTGCAGATATATTCAGGTGGAAAGGTACCAAAAGAATAAAAAATACTTCCTTTTGCATCTTGCTCTGCGTGCTAGCCCATAATCCCCTCTGAGAGCGTGGATCCCCTGTGCGCTTGCATGTATCAGCACGCCCAGGAAGTGGCGAGCATGGCAGCTGCGAGGAGCCGTAATTAACACCCTCAGCCAAGGTGAGAAGGCTTTCCGTGGGCCGCCGTTCATGAGAGACAGAGAGCAGGAAGTGTTTCAGGCACTCTGTGTAATCTCTCTTTGTTTCAAAAGGTGCTATTACCTCACTGAGCTTTTTACTGGGGCCAGATGTGCTGAACAGGGTCATCACTAGTAGCAAGCTGCTTTAGCTCTTCCTGGTTCAAATGACCTAACTTCTTAAAACTGACTTTTATGTCTTTTCTAAGTCTCTAATCTATTTTGAGAACAGCTAGAGATTAATCCTCTTTAACTCCGACTCAGTTTTCTCAGTTTTTGGAAGGTGAGCTTCAAAACTTTAGTGAGTCGATTGCAATTCCTTTTGCGAACAGGGAGAAAGCAACCTTAGGAGTCAAAAATCTACAGTTCAAGGAATGTACTGAGGCTTTGGCAGCATAGAAGCCATAATAACAGGGTTTCAAAATTCAGGGCTTTAAAAAGCAGCTTGTGCAGAAACACGAATGCACACATATGTAGCACTTCTACATCGAATACACGGTTTTGCCTTTGGGCTGACGTGAAAGGTAGCTACCAGGTTGCCTTCGTTCGAACAGCCGTTTATAATCAATGCAGAGCTGCAACTATGGCTCAGTGTATCATAACCAGTGGAACAAAATGGATGCCCTTTTTTTGGGGGGGGGGGGGGGGGGCAGAGCGATTGAGGGCCGCGGCCTGCTAATCAATACCATTCCTGAGCCCATAGAGCACACAAAGCTGCTTACATGGCTTTTCCCGTTCTCTCCTCCATCTTGCCCAGAGTTACAGTCCTCCTGCCACAACTATTCAAGCTCTGGAGTAGAGTAGAGCAGGCGCCTTCCCAGAGATGCAGTCACAGTAGATGTGTATTGTCGCTTGGCCTCTCCCCAGCCCTGTCTAATTAGGCCCCCTCTCATACGCTCTGTGGCGGCTTGTGTAATCTGCTCACTATGAGTCTTAGCTCCTCGCCACCCCATATAATTGTCTGCCAGTTCCTCTCCAGTGGTGATGTGGGCCCTTTTCCCATAACAGAGACACAAAGGAGCGGGATAATGGCCCCCAGTTGTAGGGAAGAGGCAGAGACAGAGGCGGAGTGGAGCCACTCCTCTCCGCTGTTTGAACTCTACACAGTCTTGGCTCCAGACAGACAGCAATCCTGGAGGAGGCTGTCTGAGCCTTTATGGAGGAGTGTGAAGGACAGAGATGCTGCACACGTACACTGCACAAGTATTTTTAAGAAAAAAAATGATAACCCTTCGTAAAAAATATCATCTTCTCTGGTTGTCACTGTTTAAAGCATGTTGTTCACAAACTTCAAAAATTCGGAGGTCTGGAAAACACACATATCCTTGTAACTGCACATTTCAGTGCTCATTAAACCAGAATCGGTGTCAGTGAATGTCTCTATTGCTGAATGCTGGCAGAGACCTCTGCAGCCCCCCCACCCCCCTCGCTACCATCACCGCCAACCTGACAACCCAATACCAGCAATTATGAAGGAAGCCAGCTAAACCACATCCAGCTTGGCTGCAGTTTTTAAGATTCCAGCAGGCTTGTAAAACTTCTTGGTTTCTCTGCATACATTCCAGTATCACTGTGGTGGTTTTCAGCGTGCTCCATCCCTGGTCACTTATAACAACGGCCATTGTGAGACAAGCTGGCTGCGGAGATGTGAGACCATCAGCCAACGATGATGTGCTGCAGTAGAAACACCTCTGAAAGGACGACCTAGCTGCTACCGAGCAGTTTCCTGATTTCCTCCTACACTGTCCTCTATGAAACCATCTCCTCCCAGTTCCCATTACCGGGGCTCCTTAGGACCTCAAGGACATCTGGTTCACTTGAGCTGGCTTGTCTAAAAATCCAGTGATGTACGTGGTACTGGAGACGCTACTGAAATATAAACATCATTTATCTGCTGAGATATTTAAATAACCCACAGTCAGAATAAACAGTGAATTGACAGCTTATTTTCTGCTTCTAAAAGCTGAGCACAGCAGAGATGTTTCTTCTTTTATATTAAGTGCTCCCAGACTGACTGCGAAATGTGTTTCTCAGCCTTCGGCCCATAAGGCTAAAGCCAAACAAAACCTTACACTACATCTTGGTATAACATATAATATTATCCATTACTTTATTATGATTTCTATTTTCTAAAAAAATAAGACTGAGAAATCTCAAGTGGTATTGGTATCAGTGTGCTTTTTAAAGAGGACCTATTATTCCCATTCCCAGCTCCAGTTTCAGTCTTGAACTCTGCTAGAGTAGCTTTGCTTGATTCACAGTTCATAAAAATAACTTTTCCTTATATTCGTCTTTGGTCCATCCCCTTGCTTCCTCTCTCTGAAACAAGCTTGTGCACATGCTGGTGTCTTTTTTTGAAATATAAGCCATGCTTAATATGCGTATCAACCAGTTTAACTATATATGTATGTATTATATATATATATAAATATATGTGTGTGTCTGTGTGTGCCCGGATAGGTCCTCTTTAGGATACAGTAAAAAATACATTATAGAGAATTAGTGATTATAAAGATCTAACAGACCAAGCACAGAGAATTATTATGCGAATACTTTATTATCAATGTGTGAATGGTGTTAGCTTTTTGTCTGGATATTAATAGTATATGAAAACTATACACCAAATCCAGGCTGCTGATCCTAATTTTGCTGTATAATTTCTCAAGTTGGTATTGAAAGATTCTTTTATATATATATGTATATATATATATATATATATATATATATATATATATATATATATATATATATATATATATATATATATATATATATATATATATATATATATATATATATATATATATATATATATATATATATATATATATATATGCCAAAGTGCATTTTCCGTTTTTTTCCACTTGTCCATATACACATTGCACCATACATAAATAGTTACATTGTAAAAATGACTCCGTATTTACAAGTATAATATATATTTCATATAATATATAAAACTTTATATTAAATCTAGGTAGATGATATTTGGGATAGTTTGTGGGGTCCATCTGTGTTATCTGTGGTTGTTGAGGAGGATCTCCAGCCAGCAGGGGCAGGAGGTGATGAACTGTCTTGAGTAGCAGGGGCCCCAGCCCTTAGCAAAGCTGATGCGCACACTGTTAGGGTCATAGGGTCCATCCAGGAGGTCAGCCTCTGTCGTGTGCCTCAGAAGGAACGAGCGCTCATAGTCAAACACCTTGATGGAGTAGCCTGGCATCACCTTCCGCACCACCAGAGTTCTGCTGTTGGGCACATCCAGAGTTGGGGAGTTGACAAATATAGGGTGCTCGCTGCGGTTATACGCCCAAACGCCATCAGGCTCTTTGCTGAGGAGTATGCCGTAGCCAATTTTGCCTCTTGTACGCTGAACAGTGCTGCTGCGATGTTCCAGGTTGAGCTGGCCCAGGCAGAAGCCGGTGCCCTGAGGTAGATCATAGAAGATGCTGACGGAGTGCTCATACACTGTGTAGAGGCGACCCACACGTGTCCGGTGCTCCCAGTATGCCACATTACACCAGTGGCTCTGCTTAGGGGCATCAGGTGACATACTGGCATCTAGAAGAGACAGAGAAATGTCCATTACACAAAACATAAACAAATGTAAACAGGGCTAATAAAAAGGATGGGTTGAGTTTTAAGGGATTAACTATCCCTTTTTATTGTTCAGAGCAGATGGCCACACTATAAATACTGAAGCAGGCACTGTATTGAAATTTAAGCCTTGTATAAATACCGCTGCTTGGACTTCTGTCACACACACATACACACAAACACACACACACCACCGCAACTATACATATCCTGGGGGTGGAGGGTGTAGCGAGGTCAGTGCAGCCAAAGACCTGCACTTCCACCCTCTACCTCAAGAGGGCACTGTAGGGATTAAACACTGACCACACTACAGAGCTGCTGGTCACACATGAACTTCCAAAACAAATTCTGTTTACTTAAATGAAATCCAGATTACACTCAAGTGTTCCCCTCTGAACGCCTTAAAACTATAAAATCTAGAGAGTGGAATAGAGGACTCGGTTATAACGTAGAAAAAATGTTTTGCACATTTTAATAACTTTTGAAAATTTCTTTTTAGCAATGGAAGCAAACCTGGCATCTTAAGACTAAACATCTCCGTCCACTAAATCAGCTTCTTAATTCAGTTTTCATGGCTGCAGTCTGTGAAATCTTTTCAGTGACAGACCTCAGCACTCCAAAGTGAATTACTGCTCCCAAGGTAGACTTCGATCTTCACCATACCGAAGAGAAACACACATACTCACTCACACACACACACACACACACTGCTGACTACTTTCAGAAGCTGCTCAAAGCTGTCTTACATTTATATTACTCATAAAATCTGTGGTACAAGGAGAGGACAGGGCTCGATGGATGAGAAAGAAAAAGAATGGAAGACAAACAGTTCCAGTTTTTCACATCCTGGAGACTTACTGTTCTCTTTGTCATAGCTAAAACGAGTCAAAGGTGACGTTATTAGTGCCATGCACTTTGGTTTCATTCTGATTATAACTTTATTTTTGTTGTAAGCATTTTTGTCACGAGCTGTGGCTGAGCTTGAGGCATGAATCTGTGTGCAGGTCCCTCACTACATATATACAGCCGTTATGTGACGGCAGAGAGTAACACCTGGTTTATGGTTGCAGTTGTCGCCCTCACAAACAACAGCGCAGATGCTGGTCTTTGGTGCTGTTTTGGCTTGTCCTGCCCACGCGATTTTTGTAACCTGGCGGACGTGGCTGGGTTGAACACCCAACTGTGCTTTACTTCCATTTCAATGATATATCAGTCGAGGAGTTTAGAGATTTCCAGATTACAGAGAACAAGATGCTGCAACAGCTTGAAAAAGATGAGACTCGGGGAAAAAAATCTAGACTGAATCAAGTCTGGTGCACTTCAAGCTGCAGTTAAAACAATGACAGGGTGACATCATAGTTGTCATGCAACATAATCAATGTGGTTTTAGACTGCTGCAACAGCTGGAGAAGATAAGACTTTCTGCAGAAAGCTAACCTCTCTGATCAGTGTTGACATACTCATTTCTATTTTCATAAAGCAGCAGTGCGTCTGAAGTGTAGGACAAGATTGCAGCGAGCCAAGTGCGCCTCAAGCACATGTATGAACATTTTTACATCTGTCCTGACGTCACAGTACGTGCAAGCAATGACCAATGTGTCAACCATAACCGTGGTTTTAAGGAGCCTCTTTCTCCTCTTCCCTCGTCTTCCTCACATTCCACAAGAGTGGGGGTGACGGTAGAGGGCCAGGCAGGGGGTCCCCCTCCCCCTCCAGCCAGCTCTTCCCCTGCTGTGGGCCCAGGGACGGCATTCAGCTCCCTGACAACTTAGCACAAGCCCGTGACCCGCTGACCCCCCAGCCTTCATGCTATCAGCTCCCATTAACTCACACACAGAGTGATGCCATTATTTTGCTTCAGAGAGTCTATTGGCACAGAGGATTTAAAGCCTGGGCCTGTGGCCCCATTCCTTTCAGTCTCTCTGCTCTCAGGACTTAATGACCGCCCGCCCCATTAACAAACGCCTTTAAGGTGGAGCATCACAGATCCACACCGCAACAAAATGCCTTGTTCACCTCCCACCCAACTAAATCTTTCTGCTGAGTGACCCATACTAGTAAAGTTTATACAAAGATTAGCAAAAACGTTGACCAGACTTGCACAGAGAAAACGCCTGCTGGTTCGAGGCTCTCTGTGTTATGGAGGGGGAAGAAAAGAGCGAGTGAGTGGGGAAGTGTGGAGGTGGGGGGAAGCTGCAGACAGGCTCTCTGTGTGTTTGCGCACACACTGATGGCTTAAATGACCCCCTCTCTTCAGGGGCCCCAACATGCATGTGCCATTAGTAAATTCCACACTCCAGCTCCTCCACTCTGAGCTCAACTTTTACTGCAGCACCGCTCGGCCACACAAAGAACTCAGCTCCAACTAGTTTACGGCCGTCCATTGTCTCAAATCAAATGGAACCCAGAAATCAAGGTAAACTCACTTTGAAACTGTGCACAGAAACACGAAAGACCAAATGGCTACTGTCTCCTTCTCTTTGGATGGAAAGAACAAAGCAAAAACAATCTGGTCAATGATATCTAGTTTTCGCACATAGCGTGGTGCAAAGATAGTCAGTTGGACTATGAGGACCAGGAAGAGGAATAAGCAGGACAAAGGTTAAAAATGTATTTAATGCTAAGCTTGAGCCTGACGGAAGACAGCAAGCACAGAAAGAGCTGTGCTTTTTCCTGTTGCTCTGTTGTGTCTACGTGTGCTTTTGCACACGTGCCTGTTTGGACTAGGGGAGAAAAAACAGCATACATGCTTATGTTTTTGTCCTAAATTTGCTTGTTACGGATAAACGAGCACGTCTGCCATAACCTGATTAAATTTTACGGTGCTTTTCTTGTGCAGAAACACTACTAGCCTGTTCTATCACACCCGTGCGATTTATTGAGTGTCATGACATTTTTACAAAGCTCCATTTTCCTCAAAACATGCTACAATGTCAAGATGGCATTTTCAGATTTACATGTTTGGATGTTCTGCAAATGTTTTTCTACAAAACTGATATAAGAGTAAGAAGGAGGATTTAATTAGTAGTATCTGGTCATAAAATTATGTAGATACATGCCAGACCAAGACTCAGACCAAACCTTAAAAATTCAGACATCAGAGAGGCAGTTCAGTGGAGGTGAAATGAATGGTTGTGCCTCCCTCCCCTTTAGCCACAGCATGGACACCCAACTCTCTCAGGCTCCATGTTGGCCTGCATGAGGTTCTGCTCTGGGTGGAGCCATGATGGCTGGGAGCAATTACAAGTGCTCTGCATCCATTTAACCCTGCCACCTTTTAACAGCTCCGTTTACCCATTAGAATAGTAGCTCATGTTATTATTGTTATTTTATTCTCAAAAGCCTCTCCTCTTAGTGTCAGTCTCAGAGTCAATAGATGCCGAAACAGCATGGACGCCACACTTCCTGTTCCTGCAGCCAGAGGCAATGAGCTAAGCATATGATGGAGCTGATCAATTTTAAAGTCTTACATAACCAGGCTCACATCAAAAAAAAAGTAGAGATCCATAAATCTGTGGTATTTGATCTCTAAACGTTTCCATGGCCAACAGGAAACACAGTATGTGGAATAAAGCATCTAGTCTGGTGTTGTAGAAATATGATAAGAACAGGCTGTGTTTGGTTTTCCTTTAGGCAAACAGATTTGAAATGTAGCAAACCAACTATCACATTTTAGGGAATTAAGTGTAGCTGAGGACACCTGTATCCACATATACTTCACTTAGAGGTACAGTGACACACAGTAAACAGCACTATCTAAGAACTGCTACTCCCACAGCCAGAATTCAGTGTGTTTGATTTCCATAACAAGATGTGATCTCCATGGAGACGATGAGGAAAATGTTGATTTTTCTGTTTCCCTGTGGCCTCTCCGATTGGACAAATTCCGAGTGTCAAATGCAGGGCATCAGATCTGTCAATAAACACGGACTTATATCAGTTCTTTTGAAGTTAGGAGGCTAAAAGTTACGCATGCTCATTTGAACGCAAAAAGAAGTGAAGTGTCAGCTACATGTTGTCCAAGCAAAATGTGTTTTTATTTCTTTGTGATGGAGAAAAGAATGGGAGAAGTAGTCAAACTGAAAAAATACAAAAGTATTAGCAAAATGTGCTAAAAGGCAACCAAACCTGCCGCTGTGGTTGTAACAATGCAGGTGACTATGATGGTGATAAGCAAACACAGCAAACATGGATGACATATTTATTATGTTATAACAGAAGACAAACATGCCATTGAAAAAGCCCTTAAGTACACCTGTGTTAAACATAATTTGCCCAAGCCTCTTCCACAGATTTACATCTGGAAAAAAAACAGGGGGCGAGCAGATCACCCTGCTTGCTACGAGTTCCCTGCACTCCAGGGCGAGTCTGGATAATTACTGTTAAGTACACAAAAATGAGGGCTTGAAAGTTTCAATGGCAATCCTTGATGATCATCCAGTAATGCTTTTAAAGACAGCATGAAAAGGGAAGGGAGAAAAAAAAAAGGGCAGAGGGAGCAGCAGAAAAGAGCTGCCCTGGGGTAAACACTGCTCCGCAGCCTTGGAGTGAGATGAATGGGAGGCCGAGTGTCAGGGACAGGCAGACAAACAACAGCTTCCCCTCCGCGCTAACATCTCCCCACCAAGCTCCAGGGCCACCCCCATTATACTTTATCTGTCCTAATCCGGAGCGGCTAGCAGAGATGCACTCATTCCTCTGCAACTTTGCTGAACAGGAAAAGAAAAACACTGTTGCCAGACTTTTTATGCAGCACAGTTGAAGGGAGGAGAGGAGCAAGCTCTCATTCTGTTCCAAGGATTAGATTCCCCTCCAGCTATTAGACTCTAGTGGTGAACTGATAGACTCTAGACTTGTGGTGGAAAGCAAGCACTGAGGACTGTGTGTGCATGTGTGAAAATTTACAATTCTTTCTTATTGTGCTTTCCTGCCCCATCACCCCACACATTTGTCTGATTTCTTTTATAACTAAACAACAAATTCATGGCTTTAATTCTGTGGGCAATAGCTTCCACGGGCTGACTATAACCCCGGAGCAGGCCACATTTAGGCTGGCGTCTGGGCTATCACTGCCATCAAAGTCGGCTTTATCAGACAGATATGCTAACTGGAGCTGCTCCTACATGTCTATGGATTTTTCTCCCTGAGGTCTGGCCTTTCTCTGCTGAGAGAGAACAAGTGATATAGACACAGCGATATATATGCTGGGGACACACACACACACACACACACACATGCTGTGGGAGCCCAGGAAACTGAATCCAATCACCAAACCTTTCTGGTCACAACGGGAATGCTTTACATTGTCATCCGCTTCCTCCTCACTTTCCCTCTGTTTCTGTTTTGGGATGACCCCACGAGGGAGGAAAAGTGCTGCACCCTTGATAGCAGATAACTAACAGAATCCATAAATTAAATCAATAAACAACAGTGGGTGTAGGAAGCTAAGGAGGCTAATACGAAGGAGCCATCTGGGCGCGTCAGTGAGGCTGCTGGTTTGAGAGAAAAAGGCTCCATTTTTTTTTTCAAGGGAAGAAAATGTGCTGCTCATTTCCTCCAAGTTTCCTCCAAAGCTCTGCAATGTGTCAGAGACATAGAGCACAAGCGATGGTGGTGATCCAAGTGAGGCCTTCAAGAGCCTTTCAGGGTTCGTAAAAGCTCTGTAAAAACTGTGGGGGATATTTGCGAATATGTCATATCTACAGGCAGCCTCAAAGGCCAGCCGAGTCCGAGTGAGCATCGAAAGCAAAGAGCTCAGCCAACATCCTGCTGGGTGGCTGCGCTCTTTCACCTCCCCATACAACCTATCTTTTTGTGTGTGTGTCTTGTTTGTGTGTGCACAAGTGTGAATGTGTTTGTTTGCTAGTGTGCGAGGGAGGTTCGAGCCAAGTAGGCTGGAGCGACTGAGTGGAGAAGACCCTGCACATTCCTGAACCCCCCCCCCTCGTTGTGCCTCCTAACTTGCTACTCTGGTTAGGAGTGAGGGGGGTGAGGAGCAGTGAGAAGGTGACTTTCATTTGGTTAATCCTCAGCAGTGACATCACGTGTGAAGTCAAAAAGTTTCGGGTGCGTGGCTTGAAACGTGCACAAACTTTCTTCTGGGAAAACCGAGATTCCATATCGGAGGGAGAAAAGCGACTTTAGCTAGGCTATGGAATCAAGCTATGATGAAGGCCTGGTTTCAAATGAGCAGTAACAAGGAGCTCTATTATTTCGAGTTATGTTAGTCTGACTAATTTAAGTCGAAAGGTAGGTATTTGGTTTCCACCGGGCCGGGAGGTGGAGCAGCTATGATGGACACGCTTGCCGTTCAAACAATGGTTTTCTATTGATTGACCCAGTGGATCAGAGTCTGTGAGGAGAATGTGTTCTGTCAGGATAATGTGGCACCAGAGTTTCTGTTTCAATCACAACACTTGCTTGGGTGTAACCCACACTGCTCCACCGCGGGCATCCAGACACCGGCTCCCAAAACAAAGACAACTGCCCCCCCCACCCCCACCCGACCTCATCTCCGATAAGTCAGCCCGTTCACAACAAGCAAGACATTCATTAAAAATGCAGGAGTGAACATTTCCAATAATTCACAAAGTCCTTCCCTGTCAACATCTGCAAAAAATCTTGAAACTAAAGGGAATGGCAGGATTTCATTAAGTAAATTATGTGTTGGCAGTCACAGAGAGGGGAAGAGGGGGAAGCTACAGCCAGACTTCTAATCTAAACCGTACCCTGAAATGCAACAGGCTGACTGCACGTACTGAGCCACACCGCCAAGGCTTTAGAAATGCACACAAATAAAAGATAAGTTAAACACACGACAAAAGTAAATACAGTTTTCCCCGGGGAACATAATAAATGAGAGTTTTCACATAAGCCTGTTTACAACTTGTAACAACTACTACTTGCAAAACTTGATCTCACAATACAATCTACTTTGTCAAGTTGTACTCAACAATAAAGGTTTTCTTGTCAGATATAAAACGGCATCAGTTTTCAGGAACAAGATGAAAGGCTCCAAATTATGTCTATCATACTTATGTATGATAGACATAATTAAGTATGTTAAGACAAGGTAATGGAATGAAGATATAGCTCCAGTAGACTCCAGTAGACCATGTTCAAGATAAGGAAAGAGGCCAAATAAAAGAAAAAATCCAAGCGCTCTATCTCAGTTTACATGCAGAGAGAAAATTAACCAGTTCCTTGAAGCACTAGGAGTTTACTGTTTAGCAATACACAATAAGCTATCTTTTCCCTCCAGCAGCAAGAGTCTCGTGTAGAGATGTCAACTGACATGGGCCCCTACAGTTAATCCACAGAGCATTCTCAAAGCTCAAAGAATGTGCTGGCTATTCTGAGTTTTAAAAATACTGACGGCTATAGGTTTAGGCACAACTGTCAATGCTCCTCTGGGGAGGACTGGGGGGGGTTAAATCTATTTTTGCTTGCAATCAGGCCACAGGCTGGCCTAAATCATAGCCGGCCTTGGCCTGTGTCTGGATTTATAATTGTGGGTGAAATGGTCAGAAAATAAAAACAGCATCCACAACTGGCACCTCCTTCGCTACTCTATGCCAGTTGTGGACGCAAGACTAGCTCATTTACGGAGCCCAGCTCGAATGGAAGTATTGTTCCCCCTCTCAGCTTTGAGGGGAGGCACACTAAAATGCTAAACTAACAGTTGGGCATTCCATACATTTTTAATGGCATTGCACACTCTTTATTTGTTGCTCTAACCCTTTGCCCCGAGCTGAATGAATGGCCCTATTGGTGGAGAGTGGTGCTGCGCTGCAGTGTGAAGGGAGTGAGGATGGCCTCCCTGTGCACATGTCAAGATTAGCTCACTCACTTTATTTGCTAAGGTAGAATATGGGGCAAAAAAGAAAATTATAGCACACCGAGCAAACCTCCTGTTATTTCTACTGACTGTACTTTCTGTGTGGTAAGGCCTAAAAAGAAACACAGTCCACTCTGTAAATCAAATGACAAGTACAGCACTGTGAGCCTAGAGGCTCGGTCAGGTACGAGGATATAGATTTATCTGGGAGTCCTTTAGTTAAGTTAATCAAACACCCAGCAGCAATGGCACCATACTGGCTTGCCAAACCGAGACAGTTAAATACTAAGCTCAGCAGGCTAGTTTCTGTTGACATGTAAGGGGTTTCAGGCCTCTCCAAGGACTGCTTTAGATTAGCAGGGCTTTCACTTTGCACGTAGAGGTCACATTACCTCACCGCATCTAGGGCCTGTGTTGGTAATACCAGAGGTGTGGACTCGAGTCACATGACTTGGACTCGAGTCAGACTCGAGTCATTAATTTTATGACTTTAGACTTGACTTGAAAAAATGTTCTAAGACTTGTGACTTGACTTGGACTTTTACACCAATGACCTGGGACTTGAATTGGACTTGAACCGGTTTACTTGAAAAGACTTGATATTTTACCCCAAATATAAAATTTAACATGCATATTATATAGAGATTGAAAATGTGACGTCATTCAAATTCAAATTTTATTTGTCACACACACACACAACCATACACAGTATGACACATTCACGGGTAGAACCGCAAAGGATTCTGGGAACTCGTGGCAAGTGGTACTAGCGCACGCAGGCTTTCAATTAAAATCAGTTACACAGCGATAAAAAGAAACACAAAAATGTCAAGAAGCCGTTGTATTATTAACTGCAATAGCCGGTCGCATGACAGCCACGGGAAGCCGACGGGTAAAGAGATCGGTTGTTATCGGATTACGTCGTTGAAGAGAAATTGTTCGAGCCATGTTTCCGAAGTAACAAAGACGCGACGGGTGGCCTGGATTGCAGCCATTCAAAGATCAAATATAACGTCCCATAACACTCCAGCTCACAGGTTAGTCTGCTCCAAGCATTTACACGAAGGTCAGTCTGCTGTTGTAGTTAATGCGTCATTTTTCTTAACATAATTGGTGATATAGGTTACAAGCAAGTCTGAACAGAAATTGTCGCTTCTTTGTTTATTGTGCATAAATAGTGAATTGTCCTGACACAATATTGCGTTTCGCTTCTGTTATTATGGTACATTGACAAAAACATATACTTTTATTCACAGGATAAAACAGTTGTTTTGTATCACTAATTGTCCAGTACGATTAAAGCATCCAATATTATTGTCACTGCTACATTTCTGTGATGCTACCAGAAATTATTTCCACTGCTAATTAATTACCATTGAGCTCAAAGGTCCTATTAATAAACTGTTAACGAATGTGTATTTATGACGACGATTTGTGAGACTGGTAAACTTATGATACGTACGATGGTCTATACTTTCTACACGGTGCATTTCAAGGTCCTGTACCCATCCGTCGGTAAACTGTACCTGGGCTTGTTGCAGTGACCTGAAGTTACTAAACTTCATGAGTGTATGCACTCACTCCAAGAACCGTATGATTATAAATATGCATATAAATATGCTATGATGAGATAGCTGACTTCATCTAACTAGCAAATGTTTTCCAGGCTACGTTGGTGATGCAGTTTTTTTTTTTTAAATGATATTTTTAAAAAAAAATCATTTATTTATGTATGATATTTTTGTCATGCGATTTTAAAGCCGGTCCTACAACCACATCCAAGAATAACATGCAGCTTATCTCAGAACTGTCGGTGAAAATTATTCTTGGAGCTAGGTTTAATTGAGCTGCATTTTATAGAGGTGCAATTTCACAATTTGTGTATATTTTCTAAGTTCACTATTTTATCATGTGTTGAGAAAAACACAGATTTAAAAATTACATGGTCTAATATTTACATTTAGCATAACTGCAACATTATTTTTTTTGTTTTTTTTTAAAAGACTCGAAAGGACTTGAAATTCAAAATTTCAGACTTGTGACTTGACTCGGACTTTTACACCAGTGACTTGAGAATCGACTCTGACTTGCCTGACATTACTTTAGACTTGACTTGAGACTTGAGGATAAAGACTTGAGACTTACTTGAGACTTGCAAAACAATGACTTGGTCCCACCTCTGGGTAATACTAACTGAAAATCAGCTCTCAAAACAAATGAGTATTTGAACAAAAGCTCAACAAAGAGTAAACTAATTTCTGAATTGCTGCGATAACTGAAGAAAATAAAAAGGTGCTTACTTCAAACTAGGGCTGCCACAAACGATTATTTTGATAGTCGACTAGTCACCGATTATTTATGCGATTAGTCGACTAATCAGATCATCATCCACTGGACGTAAAACTACAGCTTATTGCACCAGCAGCATCTGCTCTTATATAACTATCATTAGCTTACAGCTTTAAGTGTTTAAGGTCTGTGCTAACTAAAAATAAAGACAAGATGATAGTTTATTCAATTTTAATGAAATTTGCAGATTGTTTCGGTAAAGTTTAATAAACTCCTTGCTATCTAAAATATAACAGGACACCGGAGTATATTCTCCAGCATCTCACACTTCTGATAATCAGCTGTCTGCTTGACGTTTATTCAGCTGTGTAAAAACTATAACTTTAATCTCAGCCAAACCGATTTACTCAGGAACAAATAAAATACTAAAAAAAAGCCAAACAATAACATTTTTAATTTATCTAAGTGACTCATATATATTTAACCTGAGTCGCGAAAGACGGCGGTGGGTTTGAAAACAATTTGCCGGGAGTCCGGTGTTCTCACGGCGCTAGTGACCTAGCCCCCGGCTAGCTATCGAGCTAGTGGGTAACAGACGTCTCCGAAAACGTCGGAGCGCTTTTGAAAATATGTGGTGTCCTGATAAACTGAGCAGATATTTGAGGTTTACACAGCTACATTCTCGCCTGAAAATATGTTAAACGTTTATTTTGTGACCCAGAAAGAATAATAAGAGTAATATTAAAACTAACTAGCTACCGCCATTGTTGGAAACTAAGCTGGGCCGCGCTATGAATTCTGGGACACAGCTGCTTCTTCTTCTTCGGGGTTTAACGGCAGCTGGCATCCTTGTACATGCTGTGCTGCCATCTTCTGTTTCAGTCCGTTATTACACTCTTAAATCCTGCTATTATTCCTGCATCTTTTGCGATCTTACAAAGCTTCAAACGACACGTCGACTATTAAATCAGTCGTCGACGATTTTGATAGTCGACGTAATCGTGACTAGTCGATAAATCGTGGCAGCCCTACTTCAAACTCCTATTTCTTCTGCAGAACACAGTAAGCCTACACATGGAAGATTTCTTCCCTATAAACTGAAGTCTTCCTTTAAATGCCTCAAATAAGGTCAAAAAGGTCAAAAAGCTGTAAACGAAAAGGTAGAAACATTAGTATACAATTGCCAAAACAGTTTCTTTTGCACATAAGAGAAACAATAATATCATATGCACAATGACCCCTCTGGAAATGCAAAAACGTCTGTTGGACTCTACTGAGAATCCTCGCTGTCATGACTCAAGCCAGAAAAAGTTGAAAGCAAATTTCTGACACACCACGGTCTAACAATGCTGAGAAAGGGAAAATGAAAAATGGCCTTATCGCTCTTATCAATGGCTCTTTTTTTCTGTGTGTATGAGTGTTACGTAAGGGGAAACGGAAGCCAGCTTCCCAGGACAGGAACGGATACTTGAGACGAGGACTGTGGGTACAGGCCCTACACCGCTGCACAGAGAATAGAGCACCAGACCCTTCAGGATGTATAGCTATAACCCTGCTCCACCTCCCCCAAGCCTAAAATGGGACTCTGCAAACTGGACAAGACAAACGGGTGAGGAGAGCCCCCTCATGTCCCCTGAGATGCTGGCCTTCTCTTCAACATTCCTCAGTCTCTCCCCACTGTCAAAGGGGCAATTCACCGCCCTGCAGTGCTACAAAACCCAGGCAGCTTTTTAAAACAGGATGTTTGTATGAGGCCTCCTTCCCCTCAAATAAACAATCCGCAAAACCTGATTTCGGGAGGCAGGGTGGAAGCACTCGAGTCACATTATTTCCACATCCCGTATCCTGGAGCATTTGGGCTCCTGAGGGAGTGTGGGCGGCCAGGCGCTGGGAAGGCTCTGGGCTGCGGTGGAAACCTGAGGCCATGAGCCAGGCTGCAAGGGGAGATGAGCCGGAGCTGTATCAGTCTGGGGTCTTTAGGATGGAGGAAGGGGCTCATGCCTCGATGAGGGAGGGGGACATCGCTAACATGCTGATGCAGCAGACCATATGCCAGACCATACCTCTGTCAGGGTCCTGCTGCTACACCGAGAAGGCCAGATGTCTTATATACAGCGTGTGCAAATGATAGAGATGCAAGATGACAGTTATTTATATTCAAAAACAATAAGCCTATATGATGGCACTAGGGGTTACAATTAGGCTAGAGAGAGAAAAAAAGCCAATTCAAAGTTAACAGTGGGGACAAAATGGTTTGTGTCCTGTTAATTACCTCTTTTTACTTTGTTTGCCCTTTGTTTTTATTTTTTCCTTTCACTCGCCGGCTCGCTTTACGCACCAAATCTACTTGGTTAGGTTTTTTGCATAGTTGGCGAATTTTATACGATGATGAGATTGGAGTAATAAACTTGTCTAAATACTGCCATAAGCCCAGAGTGTCACAAGACAGACACCAAAGGATGCCAGCGGCTTTGACAAAATGGCAGTTTCCGACACCCTCTGATAAGAGCGGGCTGGTACAGTAGACATGCCTTTTAATTTATTTAATTTCTGTTTGATTAGATCCTAGCACAAGGGGAATCACATGCCTTCGAAGTCAGATCAACAGGAATGTGTCCAGTCTAATCTGCTCTAATCAAGAGATGCATCACATGCCTTGATTAGACTGTCTAATTATTCCACGCATTTCCACTGTCTGACGCAGACAGAGTGACTGGTTTGATGTTTAGCGCTCGCCTTCTCGTGAAACCAGCTCCGATAAGAACAATTTAATGCGCTTAGCTTATACATGTGAATGCAAAATAGATATCTGTTGCCTCATATCAGTGAGACAAAAGATATCTATCTACCAACTGCTTCGTTCCGCCAGAAAGAAATAGCAGAGTGGACCTGAGACAGCGATTGTCTGCAGACAAGACATCTAGACAGCACTGGTCTTTCCACCAGAGACAGGCTGGCAGACACAGAGGAGCAATCTATGATTATTGTGTGGGAACCGTGACTACTTGCTTATGCCCTCTTTCCTTCAGCAGCAACTTTCAGTCATTGCTTCCCTCCTCCTACTTCCCTTCACTCAAAAGGGAAGAAAAGAGAAAAATCATTTTTTAAAAAGGACCCTTCTCACTACACATGTCTTCTGGTCACTTAACCACTATAATCTGAGAGAGTCCAACCAGTCACACCAGTGATGTCGGCTCAGAGCAGCATGACCCTTTATAAATTGTCTTACATGGATAAATCCCGGTGGCTTAATTGAGGACACCCCTCCAGTGGCTGATGAATATAGGCAGACTGGAGCCATTGTCTTAAAACAGGCTCAAACAAAGGAAAGTTCTGCATCACTCCTTGTACATAAATAGTACAGATACTGTTATAACTACATGTAGTCACAATTACTCAGAAAAAAAGCCAACGGCCAAAATTAAAAAAAATGTATCCTTGGCGACTGAAATAAGTACCAGTGCAAAAATATCTCACATTTATGGCTGCTCAGAACAGCAATATAATGAAGCAGTGACAAGCATAAAGAGCCCCCAATGTCAGAGACAATGTGACTGACATAATAAAGTCGATGCGTAGAAACCCCCCCTCAGACAGTCATACAGGAAGCAATGAGATCTGCATCAAAGGGCTGTGTACCGATGTCCACACAACGAGGCCCAGGCAGTGAGGAAGCATGTGCAGGCAGAATGTGAGAGGCAGCACTACACACTCACAAAGCATTAAGCTACATTATCTACTAAAAAGCTGGACCCAGTCATGATGTGAACTGACATCACCGCCACTTTTAAATAAATCCTGCAAACAGTACAAATGTCTGTGCACATATAGGATCAGGAGGTATGAATATTACACACATTCTTCCTCCCCACACTCCCAACCGATCGTTGCAGATGGCTGCCCCTTCCTGAGCCTAGTTCTGCTGGTGGTTTCTTCCCGATGAAAGGGAGTTTTTCCTTCCCGCTGTCGCCAAAGTGCTTGCTCATATGGGGGTTCGTACGATTGTTGGGCTTTTCCCTGTTTCTGTATCATTGTAGTGTCTTTACCTTACAATATCAAGTGCCTTGAGGCAACTGTTGCTGTGATTTGGTGCTATATAAATAAAACTGACCTTGAATACAACATTGTGCACATGGAGAAGCTTTTGAAAAACATTTTAGCATAGTGCACAACTGCACAAACTAACCAAAGGGATCAGGTGAATGTATCTGAACTGTAACTGTAACTCTGCAACAGGAACTTTACGATATAGATCATACTGGTTTAATGGAATATTTACAAACACTAAATAATCTGAAGTAGAAGGAGTATACCTATTCAAATTGATCTGAATATATTCTGTAAAGTGGCAGAACAAGCTTATCTACCACACCAACCAGTTCCGATCTGTTTCTGTGCCATTGTGTGACGCAAAAGAATGCTCGGCGGGTATTTCTGTAGCCCAGGGCTGCAAACTCTAGTCGACTATTTGACTGCACCCCACCCAGCCAGTGCCCCCCAGACTTGCTTTTAAGAGGTTTACTTGTTCCTGCATGAGGGGTGGAGTCTGGATCCCACACAACTCTGGTTACACACAGACACTCTCTCTACCTAAGCTGGCGGGGGATTCACAAGGAAAGTCATCTCCAGGTCAGCAGCATGTTACACAGAGGATAACATGACAACATGCATTGCAGGTTTTATGTTAAATCAGACCTACTGTATGCAGGCTTTATATGGAGGCCTTCAAGCTTGTGGTGTTACGATGAAATAGAGCTTATTCACGATGGAGTTTCTATATCGTTGACAAGATGCTGATGTTTATTCTACATGGAAATGCTTTTGTATCTGAAACCTCTTAGTATAGAAAAACTCTCTGCTGGGCCCTGGTCATTCTCTTTCCTGAGTTCATTTTGCAAAGTTTATCACAGTCATTGCAGAATGATCTGGCCTGGCCTGCAAAAACAGTTGGAAGAAACCAAAGCCTAGCATGTCTAGATCCTCCCTCACCAGAGTCTCTGAGGAATTGTGGTGCGCGCTCTGACAAGCCCCTCATTTGTTGACTCAGGGAGTGTCGCCAGGCCATGCTGAGGTGGTGACAGCCTGTGCGCTGGGGAGGAGGGGGCCTTCGCTGACTGAATGCTTCAGTGCCAGGTAGCCATGTCAACTTCTCAGTGTCCTGGCCTCTGAGCCATGGCAGACCCCTTAACAGGAAATGCAATTCCCTGCAAGCCCCCAAAATCAGAGGTCTGACTCCCTGTCCACATGACACTGCGCATGCTGGCTAGAACCCTAGTACGAAAGGGGGAGGCATGCTCACTGTGGGCCATGAGAAAGGAGAGTTTCATTTCACATCAGAGGACAGGGCAGTTTCTGCTCGCCTCCTTTGGTGTGGCCCCATTCACAGGAGCAACTCCATTTCCGTGAACCCACCCCTCCCTGCAGCCCATTTACAGCCAGGCTGGAGGTTGGATAGGGTTGTATGTGTGTCTGTGCACATGCATGTGGACAACTACGTGTGCTTGTGTGTGTTTCTGAGCAAGCTTGGATCTTATTACAGTTTGATCCCACTCAAATATTTCTGAAAGAAAAACAGAGGAGGGGAGGCCAGCTCTGAAGCCAATGCACACGCCCCACTGAACCGCTGCACTGCTCACAATGAAACCTTTATCTTTAAAGCTTGGACTGTTTGAAATGGTCCTTAATGAGAAAGAATAAAATACACCATCAAAATGAAACCTCCCCCTCACACACTCAATTTTGTGCAGAGAACAGCACTGAATTGTCGTTAAAGTACACTCCAGACACATTTTTTCCAGCTAGACTCAATTTAACCATTTCAAAGCCATAAAAACAGGATGATGCCACACTCAAAGCTCCCCTGATTTATTACAGTGGAAATATTACAGTTTACCAATGCAAGTGTATGCATTTAGCTTCATATATTCAGATGCAGACAACTGTGCAAAAAACATGGGCAACCACAGGCAAACGCATCAGCATGAAAGACGCTCTTGTTTACAACTAAATGATGATCTTTATTACTCAAACTACCAATTTCAAATATAGTTCGGGGAAGAAAGCAAAGTGCCTAATCTATTTATAATTGATCTTTACCACACGGATCACTTCATCTAACAGAAAGTGTTAGAATCAATCAGAGTAATAAGTGCTAGTGAGAGCTGATGTGCCACTACTTCAAACAGCAGTTCACACATATATTAAGAAGTAAGTCAGGAAGGAAATATAGCTGAAATCACAACCTAAATCCATGTATGCACAAACATCCAGACAACTTCTGACCACCCATAATCAGCAACCGTATTTAACATCACACCAGTATTTACACACTGGCACTTCATGCATTTTAACTCTACTAATCAATTTGGGAAACTGGTAAAAAATAAAAAAAACATGTCAAAACTGCTCATTTGTCCACTGTAGGTAAAACAAAAACACGTACCTGAAAATTCTCCTGGTGTGATGTTTGGTGAGCTGGCTGCCTCGGTTTCAGTGTAAGACAATGTGGAGTCTGACAGATCTGTGGGGAATAAGGCAGAAATCAACCCCTGATCTACTAACAACGCAGGCAAGTAATCCATATTCTTACTTATCATCAGCCAGAGACACTCAGTGGTGTAGTCTCTGAGTAGTACATACAGTACAGCTGCAAACAGCATTGCTCAAACATTCATTTAGTAATACAAAAAAGAATTCTGAGAAGTCTTTCTTTTTAAATCTTGTTCATAATTAGCTAATAAGCTAATACAACAGCAGAAACCCTGCATTTGTAGACAGTCAGTTTCTCTGTATTACAGCATATTTGACTGATTTTGAGGAGAGCGCTGAGATTAACAGTAAAAAGCTCAGGACCGAAATTAGTCAGACCCCAAAGTCAGTGATTAGTAACATTATCCTTTGGCCTTTGTGCCCTCCAATAAGCATTAAAGGTAGTCTCACAATCTCCTGACAACTCTCTTTATGAATTTTATCCTGCATCTCATGTGCAAATGCTTCCAGCTCACTAATATTTGTTTTTCATGCTGCCACCGCTTTCTTTAAATCCCGCACAAAGCTTGATTTATAGGCCAGCGTGGAGTCTAAGACACAGTGGGCGATGTCATTGTTTGCATTTGTACTCGTGTGCTGGTATGTCTGCACTGTTCTGCCACTCAGAGATAATAAATATTTAACAACAATTACTTTAACTGAAATGAAGGTAAGAGAGAAGACATTAAAACTGATCAAGTTTATACACAGTTTGTCCGAGCTGTGAAAATGGCGAAACAGCACATGTAAACACTGGAAGAGTACTAGCTGTTGCATTAGTATTGTGAGCTGGATACAATTACAGCCTAGTACACTTTGTGTAACAGTTATTAACCATGTGCTAATCAATACACTGTGTTTACATGGCGCATTACTACTACGGGGCCTGCATCACCATGACACATAGTTATTTCTGTGTTAGGCCGTGGCGTAGGGTCTTATGACACTGAATGCAGTATTATAAATGAAATTTAAAACTGCAAATCAGATTTAAACTTAAAGACACTTAAAAAACACTCAAGCTTTAATTCCTTGGAAGTCCACTGCACTGAGTGAGGGACTCATCTCCATGTTGTATTTTCTATGTGTTGCCCTTCATACACCGAACATCGTACAGCCCCAGGTTAGTCTTCTGTTAAACCACTGCTTGCTTTAATAAAATGAAATAATTTATTCTTTCTCTTCGCAGGGAAGAGAGCTAAAGCACCTACATAGATATATTTGTGTCTGCTAATGAAACACTATGAGCGCGTTAAAATTGAATTACCAAAAGATTAACTGCATTTTGAACCAATTCAGTGGCGTTAAAGATTTGTTAAGTGATTCAAAAACAGCAATATTAGAGATGGGTTGAATCATTTTGACATGACCGTAATAAATAAGGCCAATGCGATTATATCATTCAATTCAATCAACTCATTCAAAGGAATTTGAAGCAATTCTTGATCATCAATAAAAAAAAAAAAAAAAAACAACCCATGCAAATACACACTGAGCAGGGTTGAATTATATGGGCCGGCCACACCTCTATCTGCCTGGCTCTAGCTGATATGCTGACATTATGCCACAAGCTGGCACAGGTCTCATCTCAAAGCTACCATGTAAATTGCCAGTCATGGTGCCCTGTTACAGCCATTACAATTCTCCGCATTACTCTATTTGTGCTTCTTCCTGTTAAAACAGCGACTGACCGTGCTATTTCCAATTTACAGGCTCCGATGGTCTTTAATTCGTATTATTTTTATTAATACAAAAATCATTAGACATCAGTCATAACGATTCTTCAGCACTCCCAAACAGAGAAAGTGCAAGTGCTAATAGCAGGATTCAGATGAAGATGAGGAACTGAGGCGCAACAGAGTTCAACTGTGTTTGTCACTCACCCAGTGGCTTGTGTTCTTCATTAGGGGAAAGCCTTGAATAAGGAGGTGGGGGTGACTCTGTAACACAAAACAGTAATGTCAATAACCTTATAAAGGGAAAAAAAAGGAAGGTAAAACATAAGGTTAAGTCAGTCGTGAGAAAATATGGATTTGTGGAGCTAGGTTTCAGAAGATCTAACATTTGCGACACAGCATTTGTATTTTAAGCACTAATTTGATGTAAGAAAGATGTTTTAGGGGGTGAAAACCTCTGACGCTGGTGAAAATGTTTAGAGGCCGGTAACTGTAAGGTTTTGCGTAGACTATACTTTACACAGGCATACACATATAATGATCTAGTATTTAGATAATGTTCTAGTATCAAAGATCTATCCAGACGTTATATTCTGTGTGAAGTCATGCTGCGCTTTTTGTTTTCAGTAAAAGCAAGAAACATAGCTCACATACACAGCTCAAGTCAAGCCACAAGAGAAGCTTCAACACACAACATTTCAGAGGAAACGGCAGATTGCACCTTGACTCTTACAGCTCTGTGTCTGCGCTACAAAATAAATTCATTTTCTTCAAACGCTAGTTAAAAAGCTAATAAACCAATGCGAAACACTCCCTTCATTTGTCTCTGTTACTTGAGGAGATATTATTAAAGCTGAGCAGTCTTTAATATGACCACAGACTAACCCTAACTTTTAGTTAGTGTTTTAATAAATACGAGTAAATCTCTTTTTAACTTAATTCTGTTCAACGCCTTGACTTTTTCTTTTTCCAATAAAAAGGTGAAACGAAGAAAGTAACTTGCACAAGAAGAAGGAAAGCACAAAGGAAAGAAAACTTTGCGAGCACACAGTGACCTCGCCTACAGGGAAAATGGGAAGGAGAAAAGCATAATAGCAGTGGGTCCTTTAAGAGTGGCGGCAGTAATTGCCAGGATCTGAACTCAGTCACTCAGATACACAGCTAGTCAGTCTGGCGCCAGTAGTATGCAAACTGTATATTATCACCACTCCTTCACCTAAATAGCATGAGGGGACCTCCTCAGGACAAAAGGGCTTTTAAAGCGCAACTTGAAACTGATCTCATTCGAAAAGTATAATGCCTGGCGAAATAAAAGGGAAAAGTTTTTTGTCCACTTCAATCTCAGCTCACTGCTTCACATTTTATAAAGTTTTATTCCTTAAAATCCCGTGTGTAAAACTTTGAACAGTATTATAGTTTTAGATAAATCTTAAGTAGGCTGAGCTACAGTTATGTTTTTAGCTTAGTTTTTACAAAAGGGCTGACTTCTTTTACACTAAAACCTGTTTGTTTTACTGAGTTTCATTCCTGTAAAAACCCTGTTTTTTACATTCCCGTCTACAAACACTGTCAAAACCCGGTGATTAAGGTCTTGATTCAAAGCCCCCCCCCACCCCCCACCCCTTGTGAATAGTGTGAAAGAAATACCAGCTCTATTGGGCCACGCATGAGCGCATGTGAGCTATGTCTACTACAAGCCTTAGTCCCAATTTGGGGTACGTGCCTCTTTCCCTCTTCTTATAATTCATCTTGGTAGTTTCAGTGGGGGCAAAAAAATAAGAAAGAAGAAAAATCCCACAGCACAGGCGGAACAAATATCACACTCTTGTCTATCAAACTGATCTTTTTCAAACCAATAAACAGTAAGGTTTGTCAGCAAACTTGAGGTTACATATATTGGTTCTGATTGATTTGGACAGCGTGTTAGGAAACCAGAGCCAAAATCCACATCAGTTTCCCCCATTTGCTCAATATGAATTCTGATATTGTTAAACTTGTGACTTTGAAGTGCTTGTCACAGCCAGCTGGCTCTAGTAAACATGGATGTTATGGAAAATCCTCCTCCTGTGCCAGTGAAGGGACAGAAATACTAATGCTTGCATCTTTACACATGATACCAGGCGTTGTCACTGGGTCAGCGGGGTCGAGTGGCCCTGCGTTTAAGGTTTTTCAAATCGTAGACCCCGTCCACTGCCAAAATCTAATGCGTTTAATAGAGGTCAGGGAGGTTCTGCCATAGATAACTGATTGATTGTGGAAATAAAGCTTAATCTCCAGCACACGCCACTTAAAGTGACATACAGCAGCGAGGCTGTACCTCTGAGTAACTCTAAACAGCCACATACATGTCATACACAAAAAGTCAAAACAGAGGTACTGGCAGTCACTCTGAAGGCACCGACTTGCTCAGACACACTACACAGTACACACAGTACTGTATACATGGACAGTGGAACAAACAAACAAACAAACTCCCCTTTATTGGAAACTTGATGTCACAGGCCACTGAAGTGAGCTCTGCAACAACAGAGCTGTTCAAATTTGACATTCTGGGTCAAAACTGACAGGCACAATAAACCGCTGAAAAATTTGTGCAGATCCTGGCGTGTTTTCAACACACGCTCTGCACAAATATAATAAAATTACCCAAGGTATCATCTAAGTAATCTGCCCCACATTTATGCTTTGTCAAATCTTCGTGCATGTCCCTTTGCTCACACTTATTATTATTGCTCACCTTGCAGTAAAGATGGCTTTGGTAATCATTAACTGTTTAATCAAATGGCCAACCTTTCTCTATCACAGGGTATGAAACCAAGCCAAACAACAGGACAAATAAGGCAGTGTGACAGAAAAATTTCCAAGGCCCTTTAATGCCCACCCCTAAATAATGCTGGTTTCTGCTTGTAACTCTAACACGATCTGCCTTTAAATCAAATGGAAAATGTTTGAAAGTTAAATGAAATTGTTGCAATTAAAGAAAAGACGCAATGTTGTGCAGTAAAGGTGTGTCAAAGTGAAAATACAGAGACAACTTTGAGGAACGTTTTCATGCAAAACAAGTGCAGATGCCCAAATGCTTAGTGCTTTGTTGTCATTTAAGCTATTGCAGGCCTTTGTGGTACAACATGCATGCAGTTTGTGTGGCAGACTCTTTTACCTGGCCCACAGAGTCGACTGTAGTGATAGGGGTTGCAGCATACTGTTGGACTGTCCGGGGCCCCAAAGCTCCTACACTCACAGAGCGGTTTGAGCTGGGCAGAGTGCTGGAGGTCAGACCAGCGGTACAGTTTACACACAAGCAGCTGAGGGGATGCCACATGGCCGCCGAATCTCAGCTCTGTCCGTGAAACCATAACACAGTCGCTCGGCATCCCTCCTCTGGACTCCACCGCTTCTAGTAAGGTATCCAGCGCTTTTTCCTTGAGCCGTTTTAAAAGAGCGTATGTGGCTGATTTCAGTTCTTGCTCTAATACCGTGCGTGGCATCGCCTCCTGCGCCTCCGGAGAGTCGCTCTCTCCTGGTCCAAGGTTCCTCAGCCCGAAGTGACACGACCCCGGACCCCTGGTGCCCTGAGCCGTCTCTGCACCCCTAAGCTCGGAGTGGTCCTGGTCTTTAAATAAGCAGCACGTCACCGTCCTGCATTCGCTGTCCTGTAGCGAGCGGGGGCTGCCCTGCTCCTGGGCACACGCGGCACCCCCATCCTGGTCCGATGTGACCCTCAAGTCGCTGCTCTCCACGGGGCACACACCCCCTATGTCCAAGACAAGAGACCCGCTAGGGGTCATCGGTCTGAACTCCGTTTTGGGAATTTTCTCTGGGTTGTAGCTGAACAGATCGTCCCTACAGCCCTCACCAGATTTGCCAATTCCATCTTCTCCTTCTTTATCTGGGATCAAACGGCTTCTCCACAGTCGCCGCACAAGACCTGAGCGTTTCGTCCTGAACATACGACAACTTGAAAATCTATAAGGATTTTTTTATTATTACTCTTGTACGGATATCCTAATATTAAAGACACTTCTCCGGTCGTTGCAAAACATTAATGACGGTGAAATGCCGTGCAGTGCATGCACAGCCAAGTGACGAGCATTGGTGGCAAAACCGCAACATTAGAATTAAGGAGATTTTGTTGCATCTACAACAGCAAAACCGAGCAACAAATGCACTGCAGCATTCCGATCAAAAGGCATGAATTCAGCCGATTATACTGTAAATAAACAAGCTATGAAACTGTGACTTATTCTCCTGGATCGCTGTGGAATGGACTGTTTACAGCCTTTTTTTTCTTACAAGCAAATAAAAAAATAATCTGAACACATGAAAACATATAGTGATATACTCTATAATATAATCCAAAGCCAACAGCCTCCAAAGCAAGACGACAACTCGCTGCCTCAAACAGTTCCCGACTTTTAGCGACCCCAGTTCTACTTTCTACACCGGCACGTAGAGCATGAGGTACTTCGATGCGTTTTAATCCAAAGAAAATGCAGCGCAAAGTCAGGATCCTTGCCCTCTTCTCGAGATGTCAGTGCACTTCTTCTCTTTTTAAAATCCAAACAAAACGTCCATGCGTGCTGAAATGAGCTTTACGAAGCCGATCGATCCGGGGCTGAGTAGAGCTCCTGCTTCTCTGCTCAGATCTAAACCAAACTGCAGCCCAGATCCCGTTCTTTCTCCGTTTCTCGCTCTTTTTCTTTCTGCCCCCCTCCTCTCTCTTCCTCACACACACACACACTCACACACACACATACACGGGGCCCCCGAGGAGAGCGGTGGAGCCATTGGCTGACTACCATCATGTGCTAGTCTAGACACTTTGGCGGCTGAGCTGCACTGATTGTTGCGCAAACAAGGTTTCAAGTTTCTTAACTCTTAAAGGCGAAACACCCATCTCTCTTTTTAAGTTAAAGTTACAAAAACTTATTCACACCCACTGCACTTAGTATGTAAAGTTTTTACAGAAAGCAAAAACAAACAATTGAGAAACTCATATGCACCAATATGTGCTTTTTATTTCTCCGCTGAAAAGTCTGATTATTTTCATTGTTTATTTTGTTTTCTACTTCATTTTTTTTTATTGAGCCACAAACATGGAATTTAACTAGAAATTTTTAGACAATAATCTAATAAAGTTTATGAGATTATGAAGAGTGAAGACAAAGCATCAACATAGCATAAAAGAAATAAGACAAAAATAATGATGCTGACACTCATCTTTCAGTCTGTCCTCACCTAAACAGACATGAGTAAATAATAAAACTACAAGAACATGGAAAGCCTGCAATTGCATTTACATAGGATGACAGATAGGACGATTTTGCATTAGATCTAATCTTTGACCCATTGACCTCATTAGGAATTTTTTCTTACTGAAAATACAGTTTTTCTGCAGTTTTGTGATGACATCACATGCATTGCCTTGCTGGGTGGGAATAAATGCAGTGCTGATCACAGTAAATTCACACATGATGAAGTTTTAGCTTTGATTCAAAGCACCAAAACGCTCCAAATTTAAACTAGTAGTTTAAGTATTTAAATATGTAAGAATTGTGTTAAGTTAGAAACATTATTACATATAGAAATTACACATTATATTGGGCTCAGGGCCATGTAGCTGGTTTTCTGGCTGCGTTGTGTTCAGATCAACACAACTTTAGGATATTTTTGGTCTTTAAGTATGCCTGAAGTCTAGAACCCACGGACCTCACCAAACACTGTGTGTCATGTCTTGAGATGCTCTGCCAGGACTTGATTGTGGGTCTTTATGCATTCAGTTTTGTCCCCAGTAAATGACAAAGACCAGGTGACTGAATTGGCCATTGAAGAGTATCCCATTTCTTTGCCTCAAGAAACTCTTGGGTTGCATTTGCAGTATGGTTTGGGTTGTTTTCTGACTTTCTGACCCAGTCTTCTTGATCTTTAGTGTAACCAGTGGTTTACACCTTGGTGTAAAAACTCTGGATATCCATTTATGAAGTTGTTTCTTGATTGTAGACTTTGACAGTGATACTCTCACCTCCTCAAGAGTGTTCTCACCTTAGATGTGTTAGATGTTATGAAGTTGTTTTCCTTAATCAAGAACATGGACACAGCAACAGGGTTTCGGTGTAGCCGAGATGGGCACTGCATACTTTCTTTTGAATACCTTACCCACCTTGTTGATTTGGATACTCCTAGAGTTTTTTCTGAGTCGCTGATAATCTTATTTCAGTTTTCAGGGTTCATTATCTTGCATTGGCATCTCTTTGGGCCTCATATTGAGAATTTCAGTGAAAAGCTACCAAATCCAGTTTCAGCACTTGGAATCAACTGCAGATCTTTTTATCTGCTTAATGTGTCATAGAATGAGGGTGCAGGCCTCACCTGTCTATGAAACTGCTTGTAGGTAAATTGTCCAGCTACTTTTGACGGTCTTCTGAAACTGTGTAAAATGGTGTAATTCCTAAACAGTATAGCAACACTTTTGCAATATTTTAACTAAGCATTTGAACTCTACACTGGTATCAGTTGGGGAAATGGGACTGCAATACCATACTGTGGGTACTTGGATGTCAGTTTCAGAAACCCCTGCTTTTTATGTACTAGTGAAGCAACACGCACTAATATGTTTTCGTAGTTATTTTAGAAAACCCTTCCTGCTTTTTAGACCTTGCAAAGCTCCTATAGCAGCTTGTTTTAGTAAACAGAAATGACACGTGTAGAGGCAGTGGCCTTCACATTGGCTGGAGACACAACAGGTGAACCCTTACGCACTGACCTCTCCGCGGTTCTGGCACCTCCTAATCTCAAGTTTCTTGTCTTGTCAAGACAGGCTGCAAATGACATGGATTTCCTGTTTCAATGTAGAGTTGTACCAACTACTTACCCTAATACCCATTTTGACTGAAGTCAGACATAATGTTACACTAATATACCCAGTATTCCCTAATCGCCCTTAACCATCCGTCATCAATTACTGGCACAAGTTTAATTTAAGTGAGTTATTACTTTGATTTGGCTTTGTAAGAATAAAAAAAAAAACATAATTAAAGACTTAAAAGTTTAGTAGTAAAAACTGCTGGTTGGCAATAGAAAGCTTAGTAACTAAAGTTAAACCCAATATTAAACTTGTCAGTAAAATGAAATTATACCATGCTCAAGTCAACCATCGGTATTGTGCTAAAATGTTAAATAAGACTTTTCAAATTTTTAACTCATATTAAGTGTACTTTAACCTGATAACTATCTTACTTATGTTTGAATGGAACATATGTAATCTAAGGCTTTAAATATAAAACTGTATCTCTTATATAAAGGGTTTCTTTATTTCAGTATTATAACAGGAACTATGGACACATTGACTTTTTAAAAAACTTCATAATAAACACATGCAGCTTTCACTTGAACACCTCTGAACCTCTCCAGGTTGCTCCAGTGGAGACTCCAAGCTTTGGCTGCAGCAGCATACTGTGCCGGTGTCTGAACTGGAATCAGATTTCCCTGGCAGGATCAGGGCTTTGGGGCAGAGGGAGGTTACTGAGGGTAGACGTGGAGGCCCTCATGCCTGCACTGTGTTAGAGGCACCTGTTGCAAATGCATTCCCTTTTGTAACTCAATCACATGTCAGACAAGGGAAAGAAAACTGTTATTACAGAGTACTGCTTCATTTGAATCATGCAATTTTCAATCAAGACAAAAGAAAACCCAGCTGGCTCATAAGTCAGTGAGGCTGTCTGCTCTGCCATGCTCGCTGCTGGAACAGATTCATGTGAAGCAAACCTCTGAAAGCATCAGGAGCATGCAGACATATTAGATGCTTTAAATTTGGTACAGCGTAAGTTACATACCGATGATCCAGTGACCCTGGGAGAGGGTCTTGACTCGGTCACTGTTACAGCGAGTTAGCTAATGAACCTGTGTGAATATCTTTAAATCAACAGGACACTAGGATATCATCAAGGCAGAGGTTGGATTTTCACGCTGAAATATTTTTTTTGTATTTGTGTTAAAAAAATGCGTACCAAAGCAACCAGTTTGTGGATTTCAGTTTTTTGTATATTTGAATGATATGTTTATATGACGTCATGCATTTTTTCAAACAATTGTTCACTTTGTTCACCAAAGACGACAGTGAACACTTCTGGAATAAGAAATGCCACTAATAAATTCAAAACTTGACAATCTGTTTTATTCAAGTATTATATATCAATGCTGTTATTTTATTCTATTTATGTACCAACATTTACTCTTGCAGTCATTGAGTATCATCATGCATTTGTCAATGGATAATTCTGGATCAATGGCAGACATCTGAAGCTACCAACAGTGACTCTTCATTAATAAATTAGACTGCCCATCTGTTTAAACACTGGTCGGTTGAAATGCCCCTGAACTTTGTAGTTTTACACTTCAATGCCAATAAAATCAGTTTGCAAACTGCACACTTAATTCATTTCAGGTATGGAGGACATATTTAATTTCAAAAGGAACGAAGAGAAGTTCTTCTTAAACATGTATTAAGAATGAAAAAACTCATAGCAGCACATATCATGCCAATGTGACCGGTAAAGGCAACCCAACAAGAGTAGGCCAATGCAAAAATGGTATTTACAGCTCCATGATGGACTGTAAGAGGTTCCTACATGGGAAACTGATTATCAGGCAGAGCGGATGTTTTTTCTTTTAAGTGACTTTTGTTGTGCATTTGATTATTTCAAGGTTTCAACAATAGACACAGAAATGTCAAGACAACAGCTGTTAAAAATAGGACTTGTTGCAATATGCATGTCCTCTTATAATGGCAATGTGCTACAGTAGAACAATGACTATATGATACATGCTGCCTGAAACAACCTGTGGCTTTTCACGTTTTTAAACATTCACAGGCAATACGTCTTATTCATTGATTTTTATTGAAACAACAGATTATTTAAAGTGCTATTTTAAAGCTACAAAACAAACAAACAAAACAACAACAAAAAACCCCAAGCAAACATGGACCTTACTTTAATTGAGAAATCAAAGTTCTGGCATTTGAACTTTTCATTGTGCAGTTGTGTCTGAGCCCTGCTCCACTAATGCATGCTGCATGTGTGAAAGCGTGTAAGGGAAGACTTCTTCAAAGAGTAAGAGGTAACTGAGTACGAGGATCTAAAACAGGGCACAGCTGTTCACACAGGCCTGTCCCCTGGCCTTCCCCTCTCCCTGTGAAGGCCCAGTCCCATGCACCCCTGGAGACCCCTGGGTAATACTGCAGTGGTCACACCAGCTCAACTCTGACTGCATTTCAGACAAAGTGGGCAAGTGACTCATATTATACACGGCAGAAAGACAGATTATACAAGTGATGCATCTGATGCAAGACAAATTTGTCAACTGAAGCATGCTCACAATGACTCCATATGTCACTGATAATTCAGGTGATGCTTAAGAAGCTTTATAACAACCACACAGAGTATCTCCTTGATGTGGTTGGAGAGTTGTTTCAAATATGGGCCTGATTCATTTGCAGTTTTACTTGAAGGTGAGCTCAGCTCAGTGGTTTCTTAATTGATCAAAGGTGTTAATGTATGCTTTGGAGAATACACCAGTGTTAGACTGCCTGACAACATTAGGTGGATCTTACTGCAACACAGTTTACCTGAAATGGGAAAAATCGCAATAATAATGTGACATAATCAAATATGGTGCTCAAAACCAGTTTAGCACAGGAAACTGTCAACTGAATATTTAAATATCTTTCATGTTATTTCAAATGTCAGTAGCAAGGCATGTATGACACTGTGTCAGAATAAATGGACAGTAAAACTACAGATTCTAATTAAAATAATGTGTTTATGTTTTTTTATGCACGTGAGTGTGATCTATAATTTGTATGTATTGATTTTAAGTCATCATTGAAATAAATAGTAAATCTTCCTTCAGAAAGAAGGTCACAAGTAGAAAATATTTATGGATGTAAATCATTACAGAAAAATGAAAAAAAAAAGGGTGAATCCTGACAAACAGCAGTTAGGGATCATGGCCGTGATTGCAACACCATCATAATTTACAAGAATTGAAGACAGTTAGGAAAGGTACAGTGAAAAAATAGCTATCTTGCTTCATATTGTACATAGAAACCAGAAAAACTGGTGGGTTATGAGCTTATACTTACGTAATTCTTTTGCCTATTTGTTACAGAACAAGGCTGCATTTTTAAAACACACAAAGATTTTGTTCCCCTTTCCTCATATAATTATCCAAGTTATACAACCATTTCTTTGCACAAAAATCAGGTAAACAGTTCCAAACATCACAAAGCTTACCTAGAGTCTGTTTTTTTTAATTCAGCAATGCCTTGAAAAGTGCTTTTGTTTCATGAAACTGGAGGGAGAAAAAACAAAACAGCCGAGGGCAAAGAAGTATAGTTAAATCTTTAATTTGAGGCAATTTGATTCATTTAGCTGTAGTGGAGACAAGGAGTCCGGGGAGACAGTGCCGGAGGTTTTGTTTTTGTCATCTTCTTTTTGTATCAGTCTCAGTAATTCTTGTCCCCAGGGTCCGGCTGTCAGTAGCAAGGCTCCATGAACACATTCCTTCTGATCCAGGCCATTATCGGCCCATTCAGCAGCACTGGAGCCTGCTTACGTGGGCCTCTCTCCGGGTTGACCTTCCGGGCCCTTGCATGGGCCTGACTCAACAGTCAAACTAATCCACACCTCAAAGGCTACAAACCCAAACTTAAAGTCTGGGAAAAGAGTACAACCATAAAACATAATCGGCGCACAACTCCGTCATCCCTGCCCACACACAAACACACACATACACATGCACTATCAAAAATAAAATAAATAAACAAAGGCTTCAGCTGTTTACAGCCAGGAAGTTGCGAGTTGGGAGTATCTTCTTTTTGGCGTGGTCTTAATAGTCATGGAACAGACATAAAATAATATGTATGGTGTGGATAGTTACCTCATTTAAAGGAAACCAAAAGGAAAAATCCAGCAGATCTTTAAAACACGCAGGAGACAAACATGAAGAATATTTTTGACAGTGAGATCTTTCATTTTTATTACTCTTTTCTAATGATTTCTGCGCAGAAAGACCACATTTTACACACCAGATTAAATCTTCTAGTGAGATTTTCTTTTAAATGCCAGATTCCTCACGGTTGGTAATAAAAAGCTTCTTTCAGAGCAAAGGTAACAAGCCCTTTGGTGTTGAAGCTGTAGCCTTTCATGGCTCAACACACCCCCTCTCTTCTTCCCCTTCTCTGTTTGATTGCACTTTTTTAAACATCAACATGCAACATAATTATTGACTGTCATATCCACATGGTACCACAGGTTTTCTTGTGTGGGTGCCATCTTGCCCCAGGGCCCCAAGCAATCCACAGGGGACTTTCCTGTTGCAAACTGCCTCCATCAAGCCCACACTTAACAGCACACTCATTGAAATGTATTAAAGCATAACTGATGCCATGTATCTAAAAAAAAAAAAGAAAAAAAAAAGATGCCATGTATTTTTAATATGTTTCTATAGTTTGCCTACAGTATAAGTTGACTGCAATTACAAAATTAAACTACTACAGACGCATAGTTATCTGCATATTTGCACTCAGCTAATTTGAAACATTTAAATGTTTCTTCATAAATTTTGCACCAGACTGCCCGTGGCCATCCATACGAGCAGCGTAAAAATGAAAACACTGTTCCACAGGATGAGGATTCGAGCCAAAAACTACTGGCAGTAAGTGGATTTTCACACTTCAGGAAGAAATCATAAACTCACACTAGCATAGCATTCACATGCAAATGGTCTCTGTCCACCTTACTTATAATTCAGTATTCCATGTTTAAACATGAAAAAAGTAAGCGCACTGCTTCGAGAACAACAAACTCCAGTCCTGCTAAATGCACTGTTTAATGGTTTGAGTTTATATTCTCTTTAAGGTTTTCTTTTATCTCTTTTCAGTGCTGCACACCAACAGTAGGAGTTTACAGCATGAAGTCGGGAGGGGGTGAGATGGGAAACACTACAGAGAGCACAGGCAGTTAGTGCGAACCACTGTACTTTTTAATGTTTCCCGAATGCTGGTAAATCTAACCCTTCTAAAATCCATGATAAAACATTATGCCAAGTATGACATCACCCGGCTACAGACACATTTTATTATTTTTAACCAGAAAAGGGCTGGGCAGGCCACAAAGTCCAGTTTAAACTTCAGCTGCCACACTGAACGGCAGAGACTAGTTTAGTGAGTTGAGTCATTTACTTCAGATCTATGTGGAAAACTCAGAGAACCCCAGATGTGGGAGGGAACAGCTGCCGTTTTTTCGCAATGTAGTTTGTTGATTACTGTCATTAATTTAATCAAAGAATGTAACAAAACCATTATATCATATCTGTGTTTTGCTCAAACCATCCATCCATTTTCCTCATCCAGCTTGGGGTCGCTGGGGTGTTTGAGCCGATCACATCAATCTGGGCGAGAGGCGGGGTACACCCTGCAAGGGACGCCACTCTATCATAAGGCTAACGCAGAAAGATAATTCATTCAGTCCACGATGACACACACACACACACAAACAAGATCTGGAAAGCTCAAAAAATGTTTTCCGTTCACACCTAATAATTGAGTTTAATTTGTTTTTTAAATATACTGATCGATTAATTGAGTTTCATAAATGCAAATGTCCGCATATTTCAAATACATTCAGTCCAGGTCTTTACAGAATTATAAAGAACTATTCCCTGAATCTGAAACGTACTGCAAGTTCTTCTGTGGTAGTTCACAGACTGTGAGGAAAGTTGTTTGAATCCCAAAGGCCCCTGTTCATCTTTGAACTTGACAAATGAATGACATTTTCTTCTAGATTGTGCACTTTACATAGTATTTCCTGTTCTGTCAGGACCATGGATAATAGTGTTATTATTGTGTTCCCCCTCCATTTCCCTGTTCAAGGATGCTCATTAGAAGACCAACCCGCTAATCTCGTGCCGGGGTCCTGATAACTGCCTCGCATGGCGTCACTCTAGTAAATTGCCGTGACTCCCTGTTAAAAGCCGGCAGTTGATAGCAGTATCAGGAGACAGGCTGCTTTGGGGAGACAAAGTGTCCGGCTCCAAATGACCTCCCAAAATAGACAAGTGCCTCAAGACCATGGGCCATGGGCATCTCCAGCTGAAGCAAAGGAGCTCAGACAGGGCCAGTTCAGGAAGAACATGTCATCAGAGCCATTGCTGTTAATGGCATGCAGATATTCAGCGGAGGCGGCAGACACTGCCTGACCCCTACCCTCTGAGTAGAGCCTTGTCACACCACAGACAGGTCAGACACGGAGCCGCCTGTACAGAGTGGGAGCCACTCACTACCACAGAGCTGATAATGATTATAACCATTTCACTATCATGAAACAGTGTAAGGCCTGCTCTGTCTCTCCGAGGGTGGTCGGAGGACTAGCATACCATGTAGACTTAATTGGAAAACCTTGGCCTTATATCTTCACAGTTCCAAAGGCATTAGGTTATCCACATGGAACTGAAGTTTGGTGGGCTTGTTAAAGAAAAACAGGCAATATTAAAGAGACAAAGTTTTTTTTAGGAAGCCTGTATTGTCTCTCTTTACCCAGAGATAGTTTGATTTAAGGCCTGCTGGTACAGCGGTCAACTCTGTGACCCTGTCTTTTCCTGCTGGTGCACAGAGGGCACTCTTTCTGCTCAATCCATCCGTTACTCCGACTCACAGTCTCCCTGTAAAATCACATTCAGGATTTACTTGTTTGGACGGAAAGCTCCGGTTTTACGCAGAAAGGCCACCGATTGTGTCCTGGCCTCATCAAGATTGAACCAATATTTTATTCAGAACATGGAAACATATTAAATGCACACAAATATGTATGTTCATGTTGAAATAGATCTCAGCAACATATGTGCAACATATTTAATAGTAAAGTGGTAAAAAGATACCGCTGGCAACAGTCCGGTAACATGACTGGGTATAAAAAGAGCATCTTGGAGACAGAGTTTATCAAAAGTTAAGATTGACAGACATTCATGAATGTGCAAAAAAAAAACCTACGTCTACAAATTATTAAGATATAATTGCAAAGACTTTGAATCTCTCATCTACAGTATTTTATTAAAAGATTCAGAGAATCTAGAGAAATCTCTGTGCGCAAGTGACAAGGCTGAACATCAGTACTGGATGTGCTTGATCATTTGGCCTTTAGAGAGCACTGCATTAAAAACAGACATGATGCTGTCATTTCAAATGGAATGAGACAAAGTGGAAAACTGTTCTGTGTTCAGATGATTACAAATTTAAAATTATCTTTGGAAAACATGGAGGGTGCCCCCTCTGAACTACAGATCCAACTTGTTATCAGCACTGAGTTCAAAAGCCTGCATCTTTGGTCGTATGGGGGTGCATTAGTGCCATAAAATTGGCAGCTTACAAATCTGGAAAGACACTATCAATGCTGAAAAGTATATACAGGTTTTAGTGCAGCATATGCTCCCAGTCAGATGACGACTTTTTGACCGGAGGCTTTGCATATTTCAGCAAGACAATACTAAATTGCATACAGCACCCATTGCTAATATTTTCTATTAAAATTATGCATTTTTTCATTTTAATATTAGACATGTTTTGTGTGATCTACTTAAACTATGGGTTTCTGGGAAAATCATTACATAGTGTTGTAATACTTTTGGGACTGGGATTGTAAAAGTAAAGTGCCTCTGTTGTATCTTTGTTGAACCTGTGCAGGTGTCAGAGTAAAGCAGGGAGAGAGGAGGTCAGTGAACATTTTTTGACTCCTTTAAGCCTGAGGAGAAGTACAATGAATAGCAACAAAAATGTAAAAATCCTGACTTACCGAGAGCTCAGCTACACATTACAGATAAGTTATATTTAATGTTCCATAACAAATGAGTAACTCTGTAGATTTACTAAGATTATACTGAGGACTTATTCCAACATAGTAAATCCAGCAACATAACATATGGAATTCATTCTTTCAGCTGTGGTCCTCTGATGAAAGAGAAAAGATTTATACCTAAACTCTGTCTCATTTGATGAAATGTACACAACAGAGGAAGTTAGCCTGGATTTTTGAGTTCAAAATCATTCTTCAAGATTACAAAGAAAGATGCCATCTGTACAGCTTGATCAGAAACTTGGTCTTTGCTAGAGATGGCACGATACCACTTTTTTATGTCCGATACCGATACCGATACCGATATCATAAATTTGGATATCTGCCGATACCGATATGAATCCGATATAGTGTTTTTTAATCAACAAAACTGTTTTTTAAATATCTTGCTGCATTTTGTATAAGTTCATACTCAAGTTTAAAACAACAACTACACTAAAGCTATTCTGTTATACCTGTATGCAAAAAAAAAAAATTTCATAGTTCAGCAATACTGATCAATCTAATAAACTTAAACCTACACCATCCTCCCTATTCTGGTATTTTAAAGAGTACTTAGCATAAATATTAAGCAACCTAACTAATAGGGTTCCAACTCCCAGCAACAACAAAAATAAATAAATAAAAAATAGGGAACCACCCCTCACGCGCCACCTCATGATGCTTAATCGACGTAATCAACCTTAATTTGATGCAGTGTGAAAAAAAAATGCACAGAAATCAATTATTTTTCAAGAAATATTAAATAGATTCAACATCTTTCTTCAACAAAATTGCAGACTGCACAGATGGTACCTTCCCAAAGGAAAAAGTACTATAGCTTACTAGGGTATATATATATTAGACTTAATAGTTACTATATCAGAATCAGAATCAGAATACTTTATTGATCCCTGGGGGAAATTATTTTTTGTTACAGTGCTCCATTTTAAACCAACATTAAGACAAGACAGACAATACACTAACTAAGAATAGTACAATATATACATATATATACATACATACATACATAAGTCACTCATAAATAAATAGTTGGAAAAGAAACATGTGTAGTTGTAGCAGCAAACAGTGTGTTAAGTGGATGCGTTGTACAGGGAGATGGCCACAGGCAGGAATGATTTCCTGTGTCGTTCAGTGGTGCTTTTCGGTAATCTCAGTCTCTCACTGAACGTGCTCCTGTGACTGACCAGCATGTCATGGAGTGGGTGGGAGGTGTTATCCAACATTGTCTTTATCTTGGACAGCATCCGCCTCTCCGACACCACCTTGAGGGAGTCCAGCTCCATCCCCACAACATTGCTGGCCTTACGGATTAGTTTATTAAGTCTGTATACAGTAATTGACTTCTATTCATTTTACATCAAATTAAAACTTTGGGTGTCAGATAATTATTTATTAAAAGCTAGACATTTTAAATGAGAATAAGAAAGAAAAGTATGTCTTTGTGCCCCCTTTTCCCTGTTATTGCCCTATCGGCCCCCCTGGCTAAACTTTGCTAGATCCGCCCCTGCACAGTTACCAGCGTCAGCTACGTAGAAAAAGATCCTCGAGAAGAAAGTAATATTAAATACATTCTAACAACAGCTGATCAAGCTTAAACGTGCTGCTGCAGCCGCTGGTTTCCTCTTTCTGGTGCAAAGTGGGCCAAAAGCAAACTAGAGACACGGACTCGCGACAGAAAAGCCGATCAGCTGATCGTTAAGCAGTTTCATGATTGAAGTAGCAGCAGGAGAGGCAGTCGCTTGTTAAGCTTAACGCAGGAATGCTTTACAAACATTCAGAGATGGACTTACACACTTGCTTTACTTCTCTCGGGATAACTTTGTCGGAGATGAAATGCCGGGTTGCTAGCGAAGCTCCAAATGCTATCCAGACCACCGACAGGTCCCGCATGCCACAGCCGCTCTATCACGTGATGCATACTGCTCCGACGTGCTAACGTTCTGAGGTGAGTTACAGCGTGTTGCAAGTTTTGTGAGGTGCTTTCGTGATATTTAATGGATCGGATTACATTTTTTATTTTTCTCCGATATCCGATCCAGTAATTTAGGTCAGTATCGGACCGATACCGATACGTAATATCGGATCGGTCCATCTCTAGTCTTTGCACCTGTCGCTGACAGTCAGGTAACATCATACGTGCACAAATCCTGTGGTAAATAAGGCTAAAATTCTTGTAAGTGATGATGCACTGCGCAGATTTTGATCACATTTTCAAACGAGTGCAATGAAATGCATGTAATTATGCAACAAGGATAGTTTGTTTGGTAATAGCACACCACTGGAATCTGGACTTAATGGGTTCAGTGAGTGACACCTGAGTTCCAGCACGCTTGCTCTTAAGTGGTTACTTGGAAGAAAGGCAAATTCCTTTTTGTTACCCTGACTGAACCATGACAATTGATTTTTAAGAGTATGAGGAATCTGCTCAGCATATGATGCAGTCTGTAAGTCAAATAAGTTGTTGTGATCAAATATTTGAGATTATCCATCTTAAGAAATTTAGATCTGCAGATCTGAGGGTGACTCTGTAGTTTGTGCTGATCAGTGGCACGGATCTACAGGGAGTGCAGAATTATTAGGCAAGTTGTATTTTTGAGGAATAATTTTATTATTGAACAACAACCATGTTCTCAATGAACCCAAAAAACTCATTAATATCAAAGCTGAATGTTTTTGGAAGTAGTTTTTAGTTTGTTTTTAGTTTTAGCTATTTTAGGGGGATATCTGTGTGTGCAGGTGACTATTACTGTGCATAATTATTAGGCAACTTAACAAAAAACAAATATATACCCATTTCAATCATTTATTTTTTACCAGTGAAACCAATATAACATCTCCACATTCACAAATATACATTTCTGACATTCAAAAACAAAACAAAAACAAATCAGCGACCAATATAGCCACCTTTCTTTGCAAGGACACTCAAAAGCCTGCCATCCATGGATTCTGTCAGTGTTTTGATCTGTTCACCATCAACATTGCGTGCAGCAGCAACCACAGCCTCCCAGACACTGTTCAGAGAGGTGTACTGTTTTCCCTCCTTGTAAATCTCACATTTGATGATGGACCACAGGTTCTCAATGGGGTTCAGATCAGGTGAACAAGGAGGCCATGTCATTCGTTTTTCTTCTTTTATACCCTTTCTTGCCAGCCACGCTGTGGAGTACTTGGACGCGTGTGATGGAGCATTGTCCTGCATGAAAATCATGTTTTTCTTGAAGGATGCAGACTTCTTCCTGTACCACTGCTTGAAGAAGGTGTCTTCCAGAAACTGGCAGTAGGACTGGGAGTTGAGCTTGACTCCATCCTCAACCCGAAAAGGCCCCACAAGCTCATCTTTGATGATACCAGCCCAAACCAGTACTCCACCTCCACCTTGCTGGCGTCTGAGTCGGACTGGAGCTCTCTGCCCTTTACCAATCCAGCCACGGGCCCATCCATCTGGCCCATCAAGACTCACTCTCATTTCATCAGTCCATAAAACCTTAGAAAAACCAGTCTTGAGATATTTCTTGGCCCAGTCTTGACGTTTCAGCTTGTGTGTCTTGTTCAGTGGTGGTCGTCTTTCAGCCTTTCTTACCTTGGCCATGTCTCTGAGTATTGCACACCTTGTGCTTTTGGGCACTCCAGTGATGTTGCAGCTCTGAAATATGGCCAAACTGGTGGCAAGTGGCATCTTGGCAGCTGCACGCTTGACTTTTCTCAGTTCATGGGCAGTTATTTTGCGCCTTGGTTTTTCCACACGCTTCTTGCGACCCTGTTGACTATTTTGAATGAAACGCTTGATTGTTCGATGATCACGCGTCAGAAGCTTTGCAATTTTGAGACTGCTGCATCCCTCTGCAAGATATCTCACTATTTTTGACTTTTCTGAGCCTGTCAAGTCCTTCTTTTGACCCATTTTGCCAAAGGAAAGGACGTTGCCTAATAATTATGCACACCTGATATAGGGTGTTGATGTGATTAGACCACACCCCTTCTCATTACAGAGTTGCACATCACCTAATATGCTTAATTGGTAGTAGGCTTTCAAGCCTATACAGCTTGGAGTAAGACAACATGCATGAAGAGGATGATGTGGACAAAATACTCATTTGCCTAATAATTCTGCACTCCCTGTATAAGGAGATGGCTACAATGTGCAAATGAGAATAATAAATGTCAGGTGGGTTTTTAAAGGTGTCCTAGTAGGTGTAATGCTCAACAACTTGCACAACATCAAAGATGTTTCTGTTGTTCGAGCAACAGCAAATCGGTCTCGATCAGATAGTTGTCATTATAGTCTTGTCATCACTAGTGCTTAGGGAGATGAATCTCCATGTGTCCATTCAAACAGGCTCCCCTGACGCTGCCAACGAATTAAAATCAATTGGTTTGTCTCTTGTCTTTATAGCCCACGGCAGCCTGTGAAAAATGGATCCTCTTAAGAGGTAACACAGTATCCATGTGGGGCAAAAGTCCAGGGCATGACTAATGGAGCTCCAGTCTATATGCTAATGCTACATAACACAACACTAATACTGGCTGCATTAAGTTAGCCATGATACCAGGATGATATCATGTTTGCTGAAAGGAGAGCCAGTCGATGAAAAATGGATGATAGCACAAAATACCATCCTCATAATGCTCCACATCGCAGACATAGCCGTGTGGTGGGGGGAAGGAGCAGTGGTCATTAGGACTCTTAAAGGGTAACGGCTCCTAACTCTGATTTACTTGATCTCCTATCTTGGAGGAAACCATGGATCGCCTGCCAGTCTGGCGCTCACAGGCTCCCCGTGTGACCTCAGCTAGTGAGCCAGCTCACAATAGGTGGCCCACTGTGGCCCATGTCCCTGGTGCTTCAGTAGATTTGGGCCTAGACATGGGAAGGAAATCCTGGTAGAGAGTATGGCCGGAAATAGGGTGGTCGTTTCAGTTTGCAGGTCTATCCTTAGAGGTCAAACAGAGCCTTTTCCCTCCATGGGCCTCCACCCCCTGCACCCCCCACACACCCCCAAAGAAATTCCTTTCTCTAAACTTTTCCTCCACAATGATCCATCAAATCCATCAACATCTCTATGTGTGGCCTTTTACTTAGTTATTGAGTTATCACGGAGCTAGGATATGCATGATAGCCAGTGTTTTTGCAAAAAACTGAGACAAACAGGAAGAAAAACTGTTGTTTGAACTCTCCCAAGATGAATATTCCCTGAGAGGATGTCCTTTGAGAGAAGCATGAAAATAAATTTGCTATGGTGAAAATATATGTTTCCAGTCACAGTCGGGCAAAGGAATATTTTGTGGAAAGCCAAGGATCGGAAGCCAAGCTGGTGTAACTAGAGCAAGGCGAAAAGGCCAGGGCAAAAAATTAGGCATGGTGCATTATCATCAGGATATACATGCAAGGCAGGACACGCAGTGTAAGACACTTTTCAGCAAGGAGAAGCAACAAACTTCTCCTTGCAATGTTCTCCTTGAGGCCAATGCTGGAGCCACAAACCAAGGGATTTCCCAATGTGTCACCCACTCTAGGGGTATTAGTATTTGTGTTACAGTGTCTCTCTGTCCTATAAACAATGTGTCTCTTGTGACAGTGAATCAGACACGGCCTGTCGGCTAGCCTCTCCGGCATCAGGCCTGCTTGCCAGAGATTGGTCGGGGGACTGCTGCAGAGCCATGCCATTTGTCATGCTGTATATTTACAGGCTGTGTCAGCACAGGGCGGGTGGAGCGAGACGTCTCCACTCAGTGCCTGACTCCACGGACGCCAGGCTCAGAACCTCCCCTCATTCATCTGTTTACTTTCTAAATAGGCCTCTGTTTGGACTTACATCAGGGGGAAAGAATATCTAAGAAAACGAGGAAGGAAATCTGTGGAAAACAAAGGAAAGGGAAAGAAACTCTCTGTGATAGAGACTGCCCCTCACTGTTCCTGATTACGGCAGAGTTGCAGAGTGCTTGGCGCCATCAGAATCAGCCATCCAGGCAGCCGGGTAGGCCAGACAAGGGAGAGGAAGACTGGTAGTGACGCTTGAAAATACCAAGCAGAGGACTGTTAGGCACCTCTTTCAGTGTTTATGTATTTTAGATGGCTGTTTTTGATTTTGTAAAGCAGGAGATGAAAAATAGACACTTCCCACACTTACTAAACCAGTTTGTGCACAATTTGTGCAATATCATTTTTTGTGTAATGCATGGATTTAAAATATATTTTCTTAATGTATACAATGTTTTAGTTTAAAGAGTCACACCAAGCAAGAGGTTGCTCCACATACCAGTGTTTTTCCAGGATATGAACATGTTTTGTGGCTCCACCAAAGAGACTTTTGCCTTCCTGTCAAATATCCAGGATTATAATAAGAACATCTTTAACCACTTTTATTAAGTAGTATTTTTTTTTTTACCAGCTTAAGTCTAAATTACAGTTTTAATTGTCAAGTTTATTATTTATTTATCCAGCTTACACTTCTGTTAGGTAAGGTAACATTGCCAACTGCAAACATTAATTGTATCAATACAATTTTCAGTTTGTGAAACTAACACGTGTAGCATGCCAGCCTGGTTTATACCCAAGGTGCACATTCACTAATGGACACTATATAACTCATACATGTATACAGCCAGAACTGTCAGCTGCATCCTGCATACTTTTCAGATCTCCTCTTAGAGGATGCAGTAAGTGTCAACTAAACAATTTTTATTATTTAAGTCCAGAGATCATTCACAATTTTCTCAGACTGGTTTTAATTTATAGGTCACTGATAGCTACATAATTTGCACAAGACTTCAGGTTTAGCACAACACTCAAAACCTGAGAGGAGCTGTAATGTGAGATGTAAAGTGGCCTAAAACACATAAAATCCTTTATTCCAGTCATGTATTTGTGTATGTGCGTGTGCATGTTTCTGTTCGCATTCACTTTCGTTTTTCTACTCTGCTGTGTCCTGTAAACCCCTAAAATTATGCAATTTGTCTGAGTATTGTCTGTATTGAAAGTAACTAATTACAGCACTAACAATGAAACATGGCAGCTAATACTACATTGAAAGAGAAGAACCACAAAACCAAGACGGTATCACAAACCATCTTGGTTTTGTGTTGATGCACCAAACCAAAGAAGCATATATTAAGCTTTACCATAGCTGTTTATAAGGTATGCATTTAAAAGAGGCAAAAAATAAGAAGGGATCAATTAACAAATCAGATTCTGAACAGGTCTGTTTAAAGGTGAGTGCTAATATTACAAAGTAAACTTGGCTACTTGGAGTTGCTGCTCCCTTACTCACAAGAGGTCACCACAGCGGGTAGCTCCACATGTTTGATTTGGCAGATTTTTCACTCTGGATGCCTTTCCTGACACAACCCCCCAAAAGTGATTTGTGTAAATATTATGGACTAAACTATCCATTATAATTGCCTTTTATTATATATGCTGGGGAGATTTTTCATGATGAATCGAGACCAACTTTATGTGTTTTAGTCAGGTGTGTAAAACAGGTTTACAGTGTAACAGAAAACTGTAATTAACATTTATTACCATTTCCAAAAATAACAGAGTCAAACTGAAGATGTTTAACCCCTCGAATGTGATACACCACAGACCGTTCTTAAGGAGTCAAAATAAGTAAACAGCAGGTTCATGACTAAAATTATAAAAAAGCCTTTAAGAAATTGATTGGTTGTTTAAAAACAAATGGATTATTTTAATTATTAATGCTGAGTCTCTGTGTACTGATATTGGATTATAGGTTTTAGAAATGGCGTGGACAGATGGATCTCTGATTTTCTTATCTCTGCACATGCTTGTGTAAAAATCATAACTGGTATTGAGGGCCTTTATTCTCACAATATTTCACAAATATATGTCCGAAGAGTCAGAACAGAACTAGTAAAAAGATTTTAAATATGCCGTCCCTTGTTCCTGGATTTATAGAAATAGTTACCATAGAAGAGTTTATGTCAGTTTTAACGGGTTGAGAAAATAATTTCTTAGTCAGTGGAATTGCTGATGTTGTACTGAAATCCATTTGCACCTGTACAATAAACCCATAATCTGGAGGTTTTACTGTATGTCGGTTGCATTTGTGTCATTGTTACAACTTCACTTCAAGCACCTTCAGAAAAAAGCAGGAAATTGCATGTAACTTGTTTTCTAAGACTTCTTTTTTCCACTGTGGAGTCTTATGCAACGGAGCAGGCATCTCTAAAGCAGAACACACACTTTTTTTTGGTTCAAATTTTAACATGTAATTTAATCACAGACATTTTAGGATTAAGCACAATTAGGACATTCTTTAAAAGCCCCGAACAGGCTATTATTTCGTGATAAGCACAAAATATTAGCTCACATCCAAACCAGCTATGCTTCTGTCTCTTATGTCGCCAGAGCAGCTCTATCTAATCTCCACTGAAAAGAACAAGAACACCAAAAAACAACAGGACTGGCTGGGGCTGAGGCAACAGTGAAGAGAAAATCAGCAGTAAAGATTTGAAACAGGAAGAGTGTGGCGTCAGTACAGGCGGGAGATAAGAGCACTGCGCTCCATACACAAACACAGGGTTTCTGTGGCTGAGTGACTCCCGGCTCTCCGGGCGCCCTCACAGTAGCTGTCCTCTTCCCCCTGGCTGGCTCCGGACTAGAGCCCGTCACCAGCCCTGCATAGAACAGATCCAGGGGCCTGATACATCCTCAGTGACTCCAGGGGGTTTTAAGGGGATTTGTGACTTACGGGCCCTTCAAACAGGCAACCCTAGCAAAAACAAAAACAAAAAAACCGAGGAGACTCAGATTCCATGCTGGATTTCAGAAAGCCCCCTTGATTTTCTATGTCTTTCATTATGTTCTCCTACTGTGTCAAGCTGACGGAGGATTTCTTTTTTTTTTAATGCTTACAAGTCCAGGTTGTTCTGTGAAACTTCTCCTTTCTTCATGAAGGAGTCCAAACTCAAACAAGTCAATTCCGGCTTGGTTTGCTGTTCAAACCATAAAAAAAAGAATGAAATCATCTTAATAGCAGCGACAGGAATACAGTTTAACACTGCTGTCATAAACGACTGCTGTATTTACATACAGAAGCAGGATCACGTATTCCTTTCCTTCACCACAAAACCACTATCTGTTGCAAGCATGCTTCAAATCCTATTATCGGAAAATCCTGAGTCAAATATCCTCCCCTGTGAATCTCGCAGGGCCATCATTCAGCGGGCTTGTGCGTGTTATGACAGAGAGGTAGAGAGAGAAAAGACAAACAGCAAGAGCAGCCGACGGAGCTTCTGCATGAGACAGAAAGTGCCAGGAGTGTAGCGCTAAAACCCGATCTTGTGCAACAGTATCGTTCTCAATTAACTGTGCTTGTGAAAAGCTCTTTGCTAATTTTCTCACAGTCAGGAGACAGGGGAGAGTCTCCAGTGCCTACAGAGCTACGCTCAAACTGGTAAAGGTTCCAGACTCGATATGACGAAGACTTTAGGAACAGGGTTAAAGGCTGGGAACACTAGCTGGGTTAATAAAAGTAGCCCGTGGGGCACTGTTTTTCCAGGCGCTCTCTGTGATGTTTGAATGTGAACTCAAACAAGCCTTCATTATGTGGCCACAGCCCTGGAGCCCCTGGTGCTGGGAGAGAGGCCCTGCCACTGACAGCCACGGACTGCTGGCAGATGCAGACTCCTTCCCTTCTGCTATGTCTCTTTTTCTCTTTTCACTCCCCCGCCTCTGATCCCTTTCTTCACACTGCTCTTAGCCTCTAATCCTGCACTCCCCCTCTCTTTCTTCTCCAGAGAAATCCTTCCACCTCAATCCTTTTACCTCTTCCCCTCGCCACCCCACTCGTTTTCCGCCTTCACCGCTGGTTCTCTGATTTTTTCCCTTTCCACCCTTTCCCCCCCAGTCATCCTCCATGCAGGAGAGCTTTTAACCATATCCTTGTAGGACCTGGAAGCCTCTAATCCGCCATCTTTGTCTGTGGGTTTAGTTTGGCATGAATGTAACTTTTTTACCATACAGTTACAGCTGCCAGACATGTGTGGGTATATGCCGCTGGAGGCACTTTGACATATCTGGTGGTCCACACAATGCTGACCATCGCTTGAACAACAGCAACTTATTTTTCATAACATACACTCAGCTATCACAGTTAACAACGGTACATCGCAATCACAGATTGACACGTATAAAAACAGGCATTATCGCTTAAACACAACATTATTATTGGCCTGGTGTGCTGCTGCAGATGTTGTTTCATGAGAGCTGCACAGGACCCGCCACCCTCTTTACTTCTGTTATTCAGTTTTCCAAGCATTAATGTCAGGCACAACACCCTTTAAAAGTGTCCCTTTTGCTCTATACTTAAAAATATGCCATGTGCAATTTTAAACGGAGAACATTCCAGCTTATTGATTAGGGGGGTGGATGAAAATACAGAAAGCAGAATGGTAGACTGAGAGGGGAAGAAAGAGAGAGATGCAGAGACAGAGGGGGAGAGGGAATAAAAGAGACTGTAATTAGAACCATCTTTTCTCCCAGTGATTGCAACCCAATGTTTCCCAAAGCAGCGGTAAAAATAAGCCCTCCTCCTCTCTTTAGCCCGATCCAGAGACACCCACTGTGTCACTCAGGCAACATCCACACAGAGATGATTGAGAGCACTGGCAATATTAAACTTCTGTGAAAAAAAACTTCAGAAAACCCCCCAAAACAGATATGAGTCGGCACAATTTGGAGAAGACAGCACAGCATGATGCTGGAGAAATACTAGCAGACTGGACTGATAAAGTGTGGAGTTCAGTTTAGGTGTATGGAGTATGTATACTTACATAAAAGACGTATCCAGCGTGACATAAAGCATTGGTTTGTGAAGTCCACTTTGAAGTCCAGTTGCCATCTTGATGCGTTGAAACCAGATATGGTTTAGCAAGGGATGAACATGACTGAGAAACCAAGAAACGCTGCATGTTTGTAGCATAATGACTAATACGTTATATGGTAGGCCTGTCCAAAAGCAATACCTGCTTTATTATGCCTTTTGAGTTTAGCAGGGACCATAATTTACAAAACAAACATCATGTTGTATCACTAAGACTTGAAACTAGCGACTGAGACCATCAATTCATCAATATTTACTCAGATCATGGAGCAATGAAGCCGAGGGGGTTTTCTGATTGACTTCCATACAGTTTGACTATGTTTTTCCAGCAGATAAGCCATCCTCTGCTGTCCAAGAGAAAAAATTCAGGTTTAAGACACTTCCACGTCCCTTTTCAAACCCTGAAACTACATCCATCTTCAACATGCAACCTATTGTTCATGAACAACATATATCCTCTCACATATTCAGTTACTGATGATTTTGAAAAGGGAAAAGAAAGTTTGCAAAGTAGGAAACAGCAACATTTAGTCTAATAATTTCACAATCTGCATGCTAAGAGGAGGATTTGGTATGTGCTGGTTCTTGGTAAGTTGGAAACAGTTTAGACACCCACTGTGGAGAACATAAAATGACAGCAACGATAACAACAACAAAGGGTTAAGCACTCTGATGCAATCATAAGTCTCTCGCTCAAAGTAAGTGGAGGAATTTGTAGCTTCCAAAAGATGAGCGCTAACCTTTATTTGCTGACGCTATTTGAGGTTTTGGGATTAAAAAGATACAATGTGGAGGTGGGTTTGTCGTTTTTGGCAGCTGTACTTTGCATGATTTTGCTGCTGCAGTAAAACTGGGTAATTAGTAATAATTGAAATCATGTAGACATGTACTTCTTGTAACCTAGCAACCCTTAAAAAACACAAATAGTAACAGTAACTAGTCATTTTGTGCAGACATTATGCATCATGGTCAGTGTGTATAATTGTCCAAGGACAAGGTGATTGTACCACATTAGCTTGGGCACCATGATTCCAGTAAACTACATAAAATTATTTATCTGACTGTCAGTAAGCTCATCCACTCTAGTATGGTCCTTCAAACTTCAAACTCAAAAACGCTGCTAGTAACTTCAAGGCATGGCCCTAATATTGAACAAATTTCTTGAAGACAAAATGATGCATTACCATAGAAACCGCTAATGTGAGTCATTTTTTAAATAAATGATCGAGTATTCATAAATAAAGCGCCCGGACTGTTTTGTCTGCTTTGTAAACACAAACTAAGTAACTTCCCCCTAACTAACTCTGCTCTGCTCTGTGTTTACTCATGGAGTCTGACATAGACATTCAAATCATTCAGACAAATTAGGCTCACTAGAAAAACAATTGCCAAAAACACGTGAAAAGACTGGGAACAAAGTAGTGCTGAACTGAGTTCGAGTGTCGTTATTCTTGTGTTCAGGTCTGAATTAGAGACTGGTGTGATATGTATACCATGACCTGGCTACTAACGCTATAAAACTGTAAAGCCACAAATACCACAGCCTAGAGTTTCCTCACCCAAATGTATCGTCTCTGGACCTGCAGAATGGCTGTGCCCTTATTTAAATTTTCTAAAAATTACAAGATGAAGAAGGGGTTTGTAAAGAGTGTCAAATTAATGAAAAATTAAGAATCACCATCAACAGTGATGATCAGTTGGTACAAAGGGTCCCAAAGTGTAAACAGTTTGACCATGTTTACATGCCTAAATGTACTGAGTTGCTGCTATGCAATTACCTGATTAGATATTATATTTATATAATATCTAATCAGGATATCAGAATATTTCTTCACTGTTGGGAAACCTAAGTTTTTATTTTACACTTTTTAGCTTTTTCATACATATGAACCACAATAACTAACTCATCTGATAAACACTACATATTGCTTTCTTTATTGTAGCAATACATTAAAGAAAAGACAGAAAGACCCACTAAACAGTACTGGACAAGACTTCTACTTCCTCCGTTGCACAGACATACAGCTACTTTAGATCTATGCTGACGCCTCCTGCAGTCAAGAAACTGATTGACATGGAAACACCAAACAGTCTCCAAGAATTTCAAATGTGTGTTTCAAGTGGTGTTGATAAGTCAGCATATTCTGCCACCAAGGATCCTGGGAGTATCAGGATCCAAGAACTCCCACTGTGTTGGGTCTCGCATTGAGTTTTTACTGTCTTGCTGATCTTTCCTGCGGTGAGCACTTGGGATAGGTCAGCCAAAAGACAGGGCTAAAGCCACTCTAGAGTCTGGGCAGTTTTAAGTCAACACCTCTGAACACTTTGTCCTGTTGAGGGGTCAGCCGTCCTAACTTCCCTATGGCTGCTGACCCCCGACATCACTACTATCTGTCAGTCTATCCTCAGTACAATCTTTAAAAACAATTAGGAAACAATGAGTAAATCCTTGCTCGGATAAAGAATTACTAAAGAATAGCTGATCCAGTCCATCTAATTAAAAGTACATAATACAAGAAAATGAGAAAGATTTGTCTAAATACTGAAGGACAAAAAATTGGGGTTTTTTTTTCAACATCAGCTAGTCTAAATCTGATTTATTCTTTTTAAATTTGTTACTTTTCTCATTTTTTTCTCATCTCAGAGCCAGGATGTCTGACAGAGATTTCATTTTTTCATGACGAGTGGGTGATTTCCTTTTGTATACAGAGACACAGCCCAGTTATAAAGCAATGTCTGCACAGAGTCAGTGCTCCTCAGTCCACAGATAAGAGAGTGATGGTTTTGTTTGTGCATGTTTGTGCATTTGACAAGAGCGAGAGAGTGCTCACAGATTCAGCATATCTCAGCAGCTCTTTGAGCAGGCCCTGGACTCTAAAGTGTTGCCCATGGATAGACATAACTGACATAACCATTGAATCTTTATTATCATTATGCACTCACATAATGAAAGTTTTGCGCGGTAGTTCTCAGCTTAAAACCAGTATTTGAAAGACAGACAGGCAATAAATATATTAATAAATATACACAATAGGGGAATGATATATATATATATATATATATATATATATATATATATATATATATATATATAACACCCAGCACGCCCCTGCGGGCGGTTTATCCTTCAAGCTCGGGTCCTCTACCAGAGGCCTGGGAGCTTGAGGGTCCTGCGCAGTATCTTAGCTGTTCCCAGGACTGCGCTCTTCTGGACAGAGATCTCCGATGTTGTTCCCGGGATCTGCTGGAGCCACTCGCCTAGCTTGGGAGTCACCGCACCTAGTGCTCCGATTACCACGGGGACCACCATTACCTTCACCCTCCACATCCTCTCGAGCTCTTCTCTGAGCCCTTGGTATTTCTCCAGCTTCTCGTGTTCCTTCTTCCTGATATTGCTGTCATTCGGAACCGCTACATCGATCACTACGGCCGTCTTCTTCTGTTTGTCTACCACCACTATGTCCGGTTGGTTAGCCACCACCATTTTGTCCGTCTGTATCTGGAAGTCCCACAGGATCTTAGCTCGGTCATTCTTCACCACCCTTGGGGGCATCTCCCATTTTGACCTCGGGACTTCCAGGTTATACTCGGCACAGATGTTCCTGTACACTATGCCGGCCACTTGGTTATGGCGTTCCATGTATGCCTTGCCTGCTAGCATCTTGCACCCTGCTGTTATGTGCTGGATTGTCTCTGGGGCATCTTTACACAGCCTGCACCTGGGGTCTTGCCTGGTGTGATAGACCCCAGCCTCTATGGATCTTGTACTCAGAGCTTGTTCTTGTGCTGCCATGATTAGTGCCTCTGTGCTGTCTTTCAGTCCAGCTTTGTCCAGCCACTGGTAGGATTTCTGGATATCAGCCACCTCCTCTATCTGCCGGTGGTACATACCGTGCAGGGGCCTGTCCTTCCATGATGGTTCCTCGTTTCCCTCCTCTTTCTTGGGTTTCTGCTGCCTGAGGTATTCACTGAGCACTCGGTCAGTTGGGGCCATCTTCCCAATGTATTCTTGGATGTTCGTTGTCTCATCCTGGACTGTGGTGCTGACACTCACCAGTCCCCGGCCCCCTTCCTTCCGCTTAGCGTACAGCCTCAGGGTGCTGGACTTGGGGTGAAACCCTCCATGCATGGTAAGGAGCTTTCTTGTCTTTATGTCAGTGGCTTCTATCTCCTCCTTTGGCCAGCCTATTACCCCAGCAGGGTACCTGATCACGGGCAGGGCGTACGTGTTGATGGCCCGGATCTTGTTCTTACCATTCAGCTGACTCCTCAGGACTTGCCTGACCCTCTGCAGGTACTTGGTGGTTGCAGCCTTTCTAGCGGCCTCTTCATGGTTCCCATTTGCCTGCGGGATCCCCAGGTACTTGTAACTGTCCTCTATGTCTGCAATGTTGCCTTCTGGTAGTTCAATCCCCTCAGTTCTGACTACCTTCCCTCTCTTTGATACCATCCGACTACACTTCTCCAGTCCGAACGACATTCCAATGTCATTGCTGTATAGCCTGGTAGTGTGGATCAGTGAATCGATGTCTCGTTCACTCTTGGCATACAGCTTGATGTCATCCATGTACAGGAGGTGGCTGACAACTGCTCCGTTCCGTAGTCGGTATCCGTAGCCAGTCTTGTTAATGATCTCACTGAGGGGGTTCAGGCCTATGCAGAACAGCAGTGGGGACAGAGCATCTCCTTGGTAGATCCCGCACTTGATGGTGACTTGTGCTATGGGCTTGGAGTTGGCCTCTAGTGTTGTACGCCACATCCCCATTGAGTTCCTGATGAAGGCTCTTAGGGTCCCATTGATCTTGTACAATTCTAGGCATTCCAGTATCCAGCTGTGGGGCATTGAGTCATAGGCCTTCTTGTAATCAATCCAGGCAGTGCACAGGTTGGTCAGTCTGGTCTTGCAGTCTCGGCTGATTGTTCTGTCTACCAGTAGCTGGTGTTTTGCGCCTCTGGTATTCTTGCCAATTCCTTTCTGTGTCCCGCTCATGTATTGACCCATGTGCCTGTTCATCTTAGCCGATATGATGCCTGACAGGAGCTTCCATGTAGTACTGAGGCAGGTTATTGGTCGGTAGTTGGAGGGGACCGGTCCCTTCTTGGGGTCCTTGGGGATCAGGACCGTCCGGCCTTCAGTTAGCCATTCCGGGTGTCTCTCGTTAACTAGCAGCTGGTTCATTTGTGCTGCCAGACGCTCGTGGAGTGCAGTCAGCTTCTTCAGCCAGTAGGCATGAACCATGTCGGGCCCTGGTGCTGTCCAACTCTTCATACTGGAGACTCTTTCTTGGATATCTGCCACTGTGATGGTTACTGGACCCTGTTCAGGGAGGTTGCTGTGGTCTGCCCTCAGATCCTCTAGCCACTGAGCATTGCCGTTATGGGTTGCATCCTTCTCCCATATGCTCTTCCAGTATTGCTCCGTCTCCAGCCTTGGTGGTGCTGTTCTCTTATTGTTCCCTTGCCACTGAGAGTACACCTTTGCTGGTTCTGTGGAGAACAGCTGGTTTATTCTCCTGCCTTCTATCTCTCTGGTGTACCTCCTCAAGCGGCTGGCCAAGGCTGTGAGTCTTTGCTTGGCAGTTTCCAAGGCCTCAGGTATGGACAGCTTGCTGTATTTCTTAGGCACCTTATTTGTCGCACCTTTCTGCAACTCCGTTAGTTGGCTAACCTCCCTCCGTGCTACTTTGATCTTGCCCTCTAGCCTCCTTCTCCATGGAGGGTACTGCCCCTTGTCGCTGTTCAACGTGTAGCCAAGCATCTCACTGATCACTGCTGCCGTATTGTAGATCAGCTTGTTAGTGTCGGTAATCGTGGTTGTAGGTATTGCCCGTAGTGCTGCATTAACATCATCTAGCAGACCTTCTGAGGGTACTTCACGTAATCTTGGTAACCGGCTACGGGGGATCGAGGTTTCAAGCTTGGCCATGATCCTATTTTTCAGGTCAGTTCCTCTCGCACTCAACGATCCTTCTCCTATCGCACTTGGGGCTATGTACCCAATCTCGGGTGGGGGTGATGATATCGCCCCCCTGACCTGGCGTCCTGACGACTCCTTGCCGTAGCATTTGTGTTGTACCTCGTCAATCTCTAGCTGTGAGAGCAGTCCCTTCTTTCGAATGTTGGAACACTGAGCTACTAGTTGTTTCGCTGTCATTGTGGATGTTGGGTATCGAAGAATCCATAGGTCCCTCATCCTATTCATGTAGCCCCTTCCGCCGGGGTTACTTGCGTAGTAGCATTCCAACAACGCCCTGGATAGCGTAGTGGTTAGACTACACGCCTTTGGAACAGAGGATCGCAAGTTCGATTCCTGCCTGGGGCGTCTGTATCCAGTAAGGGTCCTAAGGCTAGACCCCCTATGCTAAGCGAGCCTACCGCAGACATGAGCGAGACAAATAAATATGAAGGCATGCCGGCTCGGACGTCGCCCGGATCAACAAGGTCCGCGTCAGGTGTTGAGGAACCAGGGCACCCTGACGAAAAGTGGGCTACTGGAACAAGAAGGCATCGGTGGGCAAGAGACGAAAACAGGGCGTTGTTGGATATATATATATATATATATATATATATATATATCCCACAACTGCTTCCGTAATATATATATATACAGTGGGGCAAAAAAGTATTTAGTCAGCCACCGATTGTGCAAGTTCCCCCACCTAAAATGATGACAGAGGTCAGTAATTTGCACCAGAGGTACACTTCAACTGTGAGAGACAGAATGTGAAAAAAAAAATCCATGAATCCACATGGTAGGATTTGTAAAGAATTTATTCGTAAATCAGGGTGGAAAATAAGTATTTGGTCAATAACAAAAATACAACTCAATACTTTGTAACATAACCTTTGTTGGCAATAACAGAGGTCAAACGTTTACTATAGGTCTTTACCAGGTTTGCACACACAGTAGCTGGTATTTTGGCCCATTCCTCCATGCAGATCTTCTCGAGAGCAGTGATGTTTTGGGGCTGTCGCCGAGCAACACGGACTTTCAACTCCCGCCACAGATTTTCTATGGGGTTGAGGTCTGGAGACTGGCTAGGCCACTCCAGGACTTTCAAATGCTTCTTACGGAGCCACTCCTTTGTTGCCCGGGCGGTGTGTTTTGGATCATTGTCATGTTGGAAGACCCAGCCTCGTTTCATCTTCAAAGTTCTCACTGATGGAAGGAGGTTTTGGCTCAAAATCTCACCATACATGGCCCCATTCATTCTGTCCTTAACACGGATCAGTCGTCCTGTCCCCTTGGCAGAAAAACAGCCCCATGCTTCACAGTAGGTATGGTGTTCTTGGGATGCAACTCAGTATTCTTCTTCCTCCAAACACGACGAGTTGAGTCTACACCAAAAAGTTCTACTTTGGTTTCATCTGACCACATGACATTCTCCCAATCCTCTGCTGTATCATCCATGTGCTCTCTGGCAAACTTCAGACGGGCCTGGACATGCACTGGCTTCAGCAGCGGAACACGTCTGGCACTGCGGGATTTGATTCCCTGCCGTTGTAGTGTGTTACTGATGGTGACCTTTGTTACTTTGGTCCCAGCTCTCTGCAGGTCATTCACCAGGTCCCCCCGTGTGGTTCTGGGATCAAAGCTCACCGTTCTCATGATCATTTTGACCCCACGGGATGAGATCTTGCGTGGAGCCCCAGATCGAGGGAGATTATCAGTGGTCTTGTATGTCTTCCATTTTCTGATGATTGCTCCCACAGTTGATTTTTTCACACCAAGCTGCTTGCCTATTATAGATTCACTCTTCCCAGTCTGGTGCAGGTCTACAATACTTTTCCTGGTGTCCTTCGAAAGCTCTTTGGTCTTGGCCATTGTATTTTTGTTATTGACCAAATACTTATTTTCTACCCTAATTTAAGAATAAATTCTTTACAAATCCTACCATGTGGATTCATGGATTTTTTTTTTCACATTCTGTCTCTCACAGTTGAAATGTGCCTCTGGTGCAAATTACTGACCTCTGTCATCATTTTAAGTGGGGGAACTTGCACAATCGGTGGCTGACTAAATACTTTTTTGCCCCACTGTATATATATATATTACGGAAGCAGTTGTGGGATTCATCGGGAAACTAGCGGATGATACCGTGGAGACAAAGACTATCACAACGTTTCCCAACCAGAAGCCGTGGGTGGATAAAACCATCCGCGACGCTCTGAGATCCCGCACCGCTGCCTACAACACGGGACTCACGACGGGGGACATGGACCCGTACAAAGCCGCGTCATATAACGTGCGGAGGGCGGTGAAAGAGGCGAAGCAGCGCTACGGGAGGAAACTAGAGTCACAACTCCAACAGAGTGACTCTAGGAGCCTGTGGCGGGGACTAAGGACAATAACGGACTATAAAGCACCAACAACTGGTATGACGAACGCGGCCGTGACTCTGGCAGATGAGCTGAACACTTTCTATGCTCGCTTCGAGGCTGCAGCTAAGGACTCCAACAATGCTAGTGCTAGCGGCGCTAACGGCTGCAGACAGGAAGATACTGCCAGCACCGGAAACGTGCTCGTCATCTCCGAGCATGAAGTAAGGAGAGCCTTCAAGAGAGTGAACACCAGGAAAGCAGCAGGACCAGACGGCATCCCAGGTCGTATCCTAAGAGACTGCGCATACCAGCTAGCTCCTGTGTTCACTGAGATATTCAACATCTCTTTATCTCAGTCGGTGATCCCCACATGCTTCAAAGAGTCCATCATTGTTCCTGTCCCGAAGAAACACCACCCTGCTTCTCTCAATGACTATCGCCCTGTAGCCCTCACCTCAGTAGTGATGAAGTGCTTTGAACACCTGGTCAGAGACTTCATCATTTCTTCACTACCAGACACACTGACCCACTACAGTTCGCTTACCGTCCAAATCGTTCCACAGACGATGCCATCTCTCATCTCCTCCACACATCACTCACTCACTTGGACACTAGAAGGGGGAATTATGTTAAAATGCTCTTCATAGACTACAGCTCTGCATTTAACACCATAATTCCCTCCACACTCACCACTAAGCTGGAGCATCTGGGACTCAGCTCATCTATGTGTCAGTGGATCTCCAACTTCCTAACTGGCAGACCACAGGCAGTAAGGATGGGCGGACATGTCTCAGCCTCCACCACTCTCAGCACTGGAGCCCCCCAGGGGTGTGTTCTGAGCCCCCTGCTGTACTCTTTGTACACATATGACTGTGTGGCCACTACCAGCTCCACCACCATCATCAAGTTTGCTGACGACACCGTCGTGGTGGGCCTGATCTCTGATAACAACGAGACGGCCTACCTGAAGGAGATTAGGAATCTGGAGAACTGGTGCCAGAGGAACAACCTCCTTCTAAACGTCAGTAAGACAAAGGAGCTGATAGTGGACTTCAGCACTAAGCAGGAGAGGAACTACCAGACCCCCGTCATCAACGAGTGCCCAGTGGAGAGAGTGGACAGCTTCAAATACCTCGGAGTTCACATCACGCAGGACCTGTTATGGTCCTGCCACATCAACACCGTGGTGAAAAAGGCCCGTCAGCGTCTCTACCACCTCAGACGCTTGAGAGACTTCCAACTGCCCTCCAAGGTGCTCAGGAACTTTTACTCGTGCACCATAGAGAGCATCCTGGCGGGAAACATCTTAACCTGGTTCGGGAACAGCACCATGCAGGACAGACGAGCTCTACAGAGGGTTGTGCGGTCAGCTGAGCGCACCATCCGCTCCGAGCTCCCTGACCTGCACTCAATCTACAGCAGGCGGTGCTGGACCAAGGCCAGGAAGATCGTGAAGGACCTCAGCCATCCCAACAACAGACTGTTCTCTCTGTTGAGGTCAGGAAAGCGATTCCACTCCCTGAAGACCAACACAGAGAGACTGAGGAGGAGCTTCTTCCCGCAGGCGATACGGTCTCTCAATCACACCACCACACAGTACTGACCCACACATACAGTTCTTACACACACACTGGACATTCTGGACATTGTTTTCACTTCATCACTTAAATCACTTTAAGCATATTTGCACTGCAGAAGACATAATGTGGATTGCACAACACTGGTCACTACATTCTTCATTTCTGGTTAATACTTGTACAGCTGCTGTTATTGTGTATATATTTATTTATATTTCTTCATACATTCTTATATAGTTCTATATTGTGTATTTTGTTGTGCAGTTATTTTATTTTCAACTTTAATTTATATATTTTATCTTATTCTTCCCAGTTAAATTTACCCTTCATTCTAATTTGTGTTGTACAGTTATTTCATTTTTAACCTTAATTTATATTTTATTCCTTCCTAGTTAAATTTACCCTTTTTAATTTTTCATATTTATTTCCTATCTTATTCATAGCCTTTTCCTTTTTTGTTTTCTTTAGGTCACGAGCAGTTGTCCAAGCATTTCACTACATATCGTACTGTGTATGACTGTGTACGTGACAAATAAAAATTTGAATTTGAACTTCAGCCGAAGCTAACCAGCTACCCCCAGCACTTCCCATCTCATATTTATTCTCCTTGGCGGTTTGCTGGCCAGGTTGCTTTTGTGGTCCTTGATATCATTCAGCTCCCTTTCCAAAGAGTACCTCGAGTATCATTGCCTTGAATTGAATGAACTGGTGACAGTAGTCCTTCTTCAGCTCTGGAGATCTGTTGTGAGCTTTAGGGCCACTATAACCAGAAGCACTACATCTTCCTCACTGAGGCTGCGGAGCATATTAAGGACTCCTGTTCCCAGCCACAGTCTAAAATTATGGAGTTGGAATTCATCCTTAAAATGAGACTCAGTAGAAAGGCAGATGATTATATTACTAAGTTATTTATTTGTCACAAAGCACTTGGCAAATAAAATATATTTGCAGAGGAGAAACTTCTACATGGTATCATTTAAAAATTCATTTAAGAGAATGTGCCTTTTGTGACACACCCAGACGCCACAAATAAATTCGAAATCTATTGAAAACACTGCTAGCATTCCAGTATGACTGGCAACGACATCTAGCATGCTGCATTAGATTGTGTGTTTGGGAGTCGAGTACAGGATGAGCGCTCTGCTACACGCAGACGATTCAGTCAGCATCTTTTCAGTATAGCAAATAATGTTTATGCCTGAGGTATTCATTAGGAAATGTGCCTGAAGAAACATACAAACTTCATTTAGGTCTAGGATATCATTTTCAAAACAAGTCATAAAAATGAAACTGAAGCGATGTGAATTCAATCCAGTTCTAGTAAAAAAGGTAAGGAGTAAACAACTCTTTTCATTCTTTTAACCAAAGTCCAGTGTTAGAAAAGCTACCCTGTAGGATAATTGTACACTAACATGATGACCACTTAGGCTGACATGAGTGTAAAGGTTGTAACACACAGTACTCATCTCTGTATCAGCAGTCTGATGACCACGTCAATTTGCTGAATGAGTCAGTAGAAATGAATTAACCACATTAATTTTGATTGAGGGGCGAGCACTTCCTTCAGCAGTGCAGCACCGGATACACATGGCACAAAACTTTTAAGTCACAGGGGAGTTTACATCTGCTATGTTGACATGAATGGTTGAAAGGAGCTGGGATAAAGAGTTGGGGTTGTTGGGTGTGCTGAGCCGCCAGAGCTGGAATACTATCGCCTATTGATCTGCTTCCCTGGCTCCTCTATGCAGACTGTTGGTGAGAACAGGTCTGTCGACCTTTTCTTTGCAGAGCTGGGCAGATTTGAGTGGTGCCGCAGCCCAGCGGCTGGGATGTGCAGTGAATACAGTCAGCACAGATAAACAGTGCCTTGTTTAGCCGTTTCTTTGCCGCTGCTGAGCCAGCTGATAACAGCGGCGGGAGGGCAGACGGCCCTTGGCGGCATTAGACAAGGCCCGGAGAGGCAGACACTCTGGCAACAGCAAGCTCCCTTCCCACATCCCTCATTCTCCCCGAGTCTGGCTAATCTCGCCTCTTTCATTTTTGTCGCTTTTCACAGAGCAGAACTGCGCCAGCTAATTGCCAAGAAAGTCAAAACTAGCTGTCAGCATGAGAGAGAAGAACATCCAGTGTCTAAATACAAATCTCTGCTTATACAAAGCCTCAAAGAATCAGTGTTAGGTTTATTATTATTTTAAACCAACAGATATGAATATCAGATTAACTTTAGAGCTTAACTTAGAAGGCTGAAGCCAAAGTTGCCGTGTAGATAAGTCTACTAAGGGCCCACATTACAGAGAAAAGAGATGGGAGTTGAACTGCTCTCCCCCTCAACGCCACAAGCTGTCGTCTCATTGTCTTGGCCCATCACCAGGCGCTGGAGTAATTGCAGCAGTGTGGCATTGTGGAGAATACTTTGCATTCCTACATTCACCCGGAAACTTTCTCTCTCTCACATTGCAACCTGCCATAGATAAAACGTGTCTCAAAGCATTGCTGTTTCTCCTTTTGCTCTGAGATCATCTATGTGCCATGTGTGAGGAGTATCAGGGAGTATCAGATTATCCTCCTGCAATATCAAATTCCTGTGTACAGTGTACTGACAGGTGGATGAGCTAGTGTGTGCGTGCGTGTGTGTGGCTTTGGATGGCATAGGTATGGTTGTGCGTCACTAGGATTAAAAGAAAACAGTCACAGAGGTATTACTGTAGTATTTAAAATGTGTCTTTGTGTTTGGACATTTTGCTAGTAGCCTCAGCCTTCATTTGAAATTTTTTTTAATGTCAAATGTCCTAAAGAAATGGGAAAGTTAAAACAACTCCTCTCTCTGACCTCAGCTTTCCCCCTACCATTTAATTTTATCATCTTAGCCCTTAGAACCCTGCTGACAGCCCGAACATACCAAAGGATCAGCAATCAATAACCCCCCACCCCCTCCCCATATTCCTGACTGAAGAGGCCACATCTGCTTTTAATTTCCTTGCCTCCGTACTGCAGAGTTACACAATCATGATCAAGTGTGCTTTCTGAAAGGCAGAAACACTCACAAATACAGACAAGGACTCATGCCAATACCAACACAAACATACACCCTTTTATGGCACACCAAAGGAATGAAGAACAAGATGTCGCTGTGATCTGTGAGCTTGCTGGATAGGTTTAATAACATGTAGCTGGAATGCATGAATTTGCCCCCAGGGGTGTTGTGAAATCAATAACTATGTTGAGAGAAAATGTTTTGTCATAGAAATATACATCATTATAATGCTGCTGCATGAACCACGAAAACTGCTGTTTTTATCCGGGACATCCAGGTTCAGTGTTTTCTGTCAAAGTACAAATTACCAAAGCAATGATACATTTAAAACTGTTAATAATTAATATGACAGTTTTGGCTCTACAGGTCTGGCTGACTTTCAAATACCACCGTCGCTGTGATAAAGCCATTTATTTGTTAGCAGATACACAGTTAACTGTACTTCCCGCAGCTCTTGATGAACTACCTCACTCCCACAGATTACACACATGCTGTCTGGCTGATCTGAACACAGCTCACAATGAGAGAATTTAAAGACCTTTTTTAAATTTTGTTTATATATGATTTTTTTTTTATCTATGTCCTGGTAGAGCTTTAAGTTGTCTGTGGATGAAATCGTGGATTATGTCCACTGATAATGGTTTGGGGATAATAAGTATTGGTTTTCAACTTTGTCTATTGTGTACAGAGAATTCTCTATTTCCTTCAGTGTTCTTACTGATATATCAAAGATGATGGTTTCTAAACTATTTATTTGGGAGTGCTTACACCCTTTCCATTATTGCCCCTCTGCTCTTTTGAAACCCTGTCTTGGTACTAATTTATCTAATTGGTCACTAATTAATGGTCGATGCTTTGGCTCCAAACACTACTGTCACTTGAAAATATGTTTCTTGTCTAAAGCTGATAATGTGTTTCACGATCCACCCAAACCTGCTTGTCCACCACCATCAAGTTGACGCGCTGGTCATAATTCATTCCCAGACAAAACAAATGACCTGACCCTGACAATGGAGACAGAGTTAGCATGTCACTGGAGGCCGGGTGATAACATTTCTGACCTATGCTTCTGGCGAGCTCTGTGCCTGGCTGGCGCTGTCCTGGTGCCATCATGTCTTTAGCACACCAGCTGATTGAATGTTTCTTGTGGGTTTCTCACAGCAGATTGCAAACTGTCTAGCCGTCTTTGAATCCTCCCCTCCACCCCTCTGCACCCCTTGTACCCCCCTCCCCCTCAACCCTCAACCCCACCCATACCGTCAGGCGTGACTGCACACGATGAGGCAGTAGGCGCTTCCAGTGCTATCTCCTTCATCACACTGGGTGTGATGAAGGAGATAGCACTGTGCAGACTGGCGTCTGAGCTGGTAGATAGCTGTCAGGAGCTCTCTGTTCACAAAAGGAGATATGCAAGGATGGAAAAATATCCAGAATCCCGCTATTCTTTGAAATACTTGTGTTGCACCATTAATATATTAACACATACAACAAGTCCTGGTCTGACTTACAGACAACCCTTAGTTTTTTTCATTAGAAGGGGAGGTACAATATATATCCTGTTGGATTTTATCTTTAAAAAAAAAATAATATGCAGGAGAACGTGCCTCATTACATGTTTCCTTGTTCTCAACTTTTCTCTTCAGTGGAAAGGTGAGGTGATTGAAGTTCACATGTTGAGTACTGGTCCGTTGTGTATGTGTGCTTCTGCTTCCTGTCGACTCTAAGTCTACTGATAGTCTGGCAATGGGGTCACAACACAGGACTTTGTATTCAAACAGGAGAACAAAACAGCGGCAACCTGACCCTCCAGACCCTCCCCCACTTCACATTTTCTTTCCAAATATAGGCGTCTAAAGACGCAGTTTTTAATGCTCACATCAGGGATGTATGTGGGCAGTCACTGGAGAAAGAGTCTCACTCTATTTCCAAGTTAAGTGTAAACACCAAAAGCTTGAAAAACCTGTCTTAGTGAGAGAACACAACACAGCATGGATTTGCTTTTGAAATAAATCAACGGTGATACTTTAAGTCAGTGAATCCTTAGTTCTTCCAGCTGACTGGCTACTGTGATTGTAGCCACGCTAAGCGGGGTCAGTGGAGACTCCCAGTAAATGGCTCTGTCGCCAGTGCTCTCTGCCGCTGAGTCGACTGACGAAATAATGAACCGCACAGGCTTGTTTGATTTCCTCTGGAGACAGCTGAGCGGGAGTCTGATCCACATACAACCCTGGCTCCCACTAACACAATCTGCTTCAGCACGCTCTTTCTCTCCGTCTCTGACTCAGAGACAGCATCTAAGCAGGCCTTTTTGGGTACATCTATGCACTTTGATTTATTGTAAATTAAAAAGCTGGGAGCTCAGTAGCACAGTTAAAATGCCCTCTCTGGCTGCCTGGCCATGCTCCACACTGTCTGAGCTGGATTTCATTTCCTCTTATGTCCATTTGTTGCTATTGTAGCAGACCAATAACTCACATGAAATTGTGTGTTTCTAAGTAGAGGTTCATTTAGCCCTGGCGTTTGTGGTGAATTGTGATCGTACTAAAATTAGACAACTGCCATGTATGGATATTTTATGCACCGCAATATAGTGTAGCTGTACATACAGTCTCGGCTACGAGGTGTACGACACAGTTAAAATAGCAATTTTGGACAAACTGCGCAGCAAAACGGCAATAGCATAATTATATGTCTGTAATATCATAGTGCAAAAGTCAGAGAGACAGTAAAGGCACAGTCATGAAGGAGTACACCAAATCCAGTGTTTTCCTTGGAAAAAATAGTTTAACTAGCAGGCAGTCAGTGGTGATGTGTCCTGGCAGGCACAGATAGGGGCAGTGTAGTCATGGACCCAGTCATCATCATCTGGCCGCACATTCCTGCCCTATCTGTGCAGTAAACTGGATCTCCTTCTTCTTCTTATCAGCTGTCAGGAATTTTCTATCAGAGGCCCTCTTTCTCTCTCTCTCCCACGCTATCTCTTTTGCTCTCTTATTCAGACTCCCTTGCTATTTTTTCTCTCTTCCTGTCCCTTCCTTGAAGCTGCAAAGCTGACACAGAGCAGAAACGGTTAATGCTCATTAAGATAAGGAAGCAAGGAGACGGCAGGCGGCTCCTAGGACAGACTGGAACCCAAACAGCTCTGGTGCCTATTGCGTCACCATGGCAAGGGGTCCTCTGCCCCCCTGTCCCCCCTCGCGTCAACACCCATGCATAAACCCACACATTGGTTTAAGAATTTTGATAAGTGTGTCAATATTTTATCCCAGTTTATTTTAATACATTTTTTTTCAATATTTCCACATCCTCAGAGTTTTTAAACAAAAAATGGGTTCAGCAGAATTTTCAGAAGCCTCTATTTTGAGTGACCTAAAATGCCAGAGCAGCAAAAGTGTAGACCGAGGATGTCAAGCTCATTTTATATTGTGGACCACATACAGCCCACTTAGATCTTAAGTCATTTGGACCAGTGAAACTCCCCCCCTTTCTGTCTATGTAAAGATAACTTAATCTAAGAAAAAAAGTGAAATTTCAACAGTAAGTTTGAGTTTTTCTACATGACAAAGAAATTCTACTGTAGTAAAAAAAAACTGTTAGCATGACTCTTTGGGCTTAAATTCAAAGAAAAAAGAATGTGTAAAACTAAATTAGACTATCCTATAAATTTTCAACAGAAAGGTTTTGTTCATTCCCAGAAATTCTTTTTTTAACCTATAGACTAAAAAACAGACATTTTTATAGAGGACACTGAAAAACTGGTATTTTTCTGTCATTTATTTATTATTTATTTCCTTTGGTATACTATAAATAAGCATGAAGGGTTTTTTTTTTATCAGTAAGAAAAGCAATAAATAGCTGTAAAATAAGGTTAAACTCTAATATCTATGTCCTCCATTAGATTGTCAAAGTTGTTTGGTGGGATTGGCGTTTTTGCCATGCGGATTCTGGCCCTCAGGCCTTATGTTTGACTCCACTGTTGTACACATAAACCATGAAAAATGTGGTAGTTCCCTGAGCTTACATTCATTTTAATCACCAGCAGAATGCGACTTGTTGCACAAAAAAGTCTGATTGTATTGATGTTTATGGGAAACACCTCTATAGATCACTGTAAATCACTGTCAGGCTAAACGAAGAGAATTTTTAAAAAATTTAGAGCGAAAGTGGTTGAACCTTAAGCTAACCAAGATTAAATAAATAACAGGAGCTACATATGATCATATGAGCAAATGAACCAGTAGATTTATATTCATAGTTTGTCAGTAGATTTTATTTATAGCTTTACTAAATGATATATTCCTGCCACACTGCCTGGTCATACAAATTGTTTTTAGAACAACTAAGAGAGGTATGCAGTCTTCCAGTATATAACTGACCACAATCTGATTATGATCTCCTTTTAATTTCCATAATATTATTAACTTACACTCAATTCATTACAAGAATAAGGATTAAAGTAAGACGGACTGTGTGTAAATAAAAGAATAAATGCCAGTAATTCAGAGGTTTCTCAGTGCAGACATGTGTTGAGAACTTAAACCAGTGTACCACAGGGCTGTCTATCCTGATGCTAACGCTATGACTGGTAATAAATGCATGCTTAGACAATGATTTGCTTTTTCAGGTGAAACATGAAGTTTATAAGTACGTTAATTTTACAAGACTGCAGTATCCACTGTAACAACCAACATCCCTGCTGGATAAATGGTCCCAGTTCCATCTCCGCTTAAGGCTTCAACCAGCACAGAGAGATACTCTGGAGCCAACTGTCTGTTGTGATCACAGTGCTTCCCTTTTTGAAGTTTACAAAATAGTTCACTATATCACAGACTACCACATCTGGCCTCCACACAGTGCAGGCTAAAATATGCTTACAATTCCATGCCACTGTGACCATAATCCTGTAGTATCAAAGCACAGGCACAGGGGTCTCCCTTTCCTCCCTCTCCCTCCCATCTGACCCTGTGTGATGACAGACCCATGAGAGGAGCCCTGTGTTGATAATTGAGCTTACCTCATTTTCAAAATACCAGAAGCCCTCCTGGATAATAAAAGTGTGCCCCCACTAGGGTACATATTTCAGACCAAAATCAAACATGAACAGTAAACAGAGCTGTACTTGTTGAATTAGACCCAAAAGAGGTGAGAAGTTTATTTTATTCATTCGCTGACTTTCTTTGCTCAAAGACATCTGCTCCCCCCCCCCCACTACCCTAACTAACTATAGCAGGAGAGTGGTGGAGACAGGATTTCTGGGATCTTAGTAATATTCACCAGAAAGCTGTAATTACTCAGACAGCACTGCTGCCATCAAGCCACGCCTCCTGCTCACTGCAGGCCCAACGATCTGTAAACGTGTCAGTGGCAGGATGTCTCTCCTCCTCCTTCCTATGCACTTTCTTTCACACAAAAGCAAAATCGGATACACTCTCTCAAAGAATACAAAGTAGAGAAGTGACCTGCAGGGTTTGCCTGTTTGTGCTGATGGATGTTAAATGACCTAATGATGCTCTTGAACCTTAAACAGCAAAACCCAGTTGTATGTGTTAGTGTGACTCCTTTATCAAAATGTTGGAAAACTCTATGACGTGTAACAGTGTCAGGTTTGTAGTGACAAGTGAGGCTCCTGGGTATCTCCTCGCTATTTACTACAATACTACAAATGAGAGAGAGTTCTCCAACTAATCGACTTTCTATTAAAATAAAAAGAGTTGCACAAAGATTGTTTCATAAATGTCTTTTCACTGTGTAATGTGCACAATGTCTTCTATATAATTTGTGGAGCGAATACTGGGTATCTTGCCATCAGTGTGGAGGCTGGCAGGAGTCTTTGAAATGCAATCCCTGTCCCAGCCAAGTCCTGCCTCCCTCACCCTAATTGGATGATTATATCCAGAACAACATTATTTTAACTTGGAGTGAGGGAGGGGAGGGGGTCCTTTAATGCTGCATAAATTCCTCTTGACTTATTATTTGTACCCACAGCAAAGAGTTGCCAACTGTTTTCACTGTGTTACAGTTTAATTTTCTCTAAATTCATGGCAAATGGCCGAGAACAATGTGATATCAGCATTTCAACACATGATGAATGGGCGCTGCTAACTTGAGGAAAAGTATTCCACACGTGTTGCTTTTCAGTCACTTATGCACAACAAAGGCCAAGGCTGGTGTCAGCCTCACTTGCAAAATTCATCCTGCATCACTGAGAGCCTGCCAAAAGTCACACAACACTAGTCCAAATGTAATAAACAAATTTGCAATGCAGATGATTATTTAATGTGGAAATTATTCCTGCTTTGCCTAAAAGCAGAGAAATTCTGTTAATACCGGTCAAAGTTTGCTCCTTCTGAGGCTCCACGGTGGTCAAGGGAGATGTCAGATTGCATGCTTGCTTGGTTACCTAAATATGCGTCTGAAGGGTGGATCAGGTCTGGGAACAAAACAGGGCCTGGCTTCGGCTTTTCAGCCCTTTAGCCATTTCAGCGGTCACCCGGCTATCCAAAAATCCCCAAAACAGACAAAGCCTTTAGAATATTTGCTTAAACTTTCAATGCCCCGCAATCATGTCAGTAATGACAGCGTGTTTGCGTTGTTCAAACACCAGGGGCTCTGTTCTAGACACACAGAAACGTACACATACACTTAGGTAGACATACACAGGGCACAGACAGGATGATGATTTTTTTTTTTTTTTAATTACAGGGAATAGAATCTCCTTCTGGTTAAGTATTCAAACTCAGTAAAATCAATGTTCACAACATTGTAGCCACACTGTAGCCAGCTGTTGGCAGTGAAACTTGGGTTGTGTTTTCTTACAAGTCGTCAAGTGGCTCGATGTATTTTCAGTAATGAGAAACACCCGTAAGTTACGTGTTCCAAGGATGCAAAAGCTTGTGATTCAGTGACAACATACTCCTGAGTAATTTTTCTGGAAGACATTAAAAGCCCAAGTTAAAATACATTTAAATATCAAAAGCTTTGGTTAAAAAAAACAACAAAAAAAACCATCTATGCACAGGGGAAAATTGTACAGCAACCTGCCAAGCTGTGTGCCAGTTGAAAACAAGGTCATGGAAAATGTACACATCCAACGGAGAATAGGCAAAACCGCAGTTACATAAGCGGTTCAATGCCATTGTCATTCGTGAGCCAAAACAACTTTGTTTACCAAACCAAAACATTCTGCAGGCAGTCAGTGTGTATTTAAGCACTTGAGTGAGAGCACACACATACAAACTTCAATGAATGCACAGTCACTTCCTCACTGTTGACTGAAGTGAGTCAGAATACATTACAGCAACACAAATAAAGACACGAAATCAAATCCGGATATATGCATCACTGTTGTCACCTCTGCTGCGCACACACCGCATTAACACGCTGCAGTGTGCCAAGACACATTATATGGCTTTCTATGGAGCATCCTGTCACAACACAGAGTCAGTGTCAAGGAGAAAATGGGAACTTGTTTCCTGAAAGCTCCACAGAGGGAATTAGTGTTAGTCACAAGGTCAGGGTTCGTATCGGGGCTATTGCAGCAGAAGAGAAGCCACGTGACCGCATCACTCGCAATTGATGTTTCCGGTTATTAGCTACCAGGGCCTCAGCAGGTGAACAAACATTTCACTCTGTGTTCTGAACAACATGCAGTGACTTCTGGGGAACTGATGCTGTCATTACCTGGCACGGAGCTGGAAGCTGTGCTGTTTTCAGAATAGTGTTTTCACAGATCCAACACCATCAACAGAGTGTCTGTTAGAGCAGGGCGATATGGCCAAAAATATTTATCACAATATATATTTGAAAATTTGCAATAACGATATAACTGACGATATAATTGATGCGAGACAAAATACAACTCCACAACATTACTAGCGCAAAAAGACAACCTTCCATTTATTTTCACTTAAACAAGAAGCTGGTTTTTATGTACATTAAAGCTTTATAAAAATGTAACAGTGCAAATGCAAATTCCTTGCTGAAAGTTTAACCAAAAGGCATTTCCAGTAGAAATGGGCTGACATATCCTGAGCATAACCATGTATAATATCCACTGAAGTTAAAAAGAGGTGCTTTGCAACATGAAACTGCAGTGTGCAGTACATATTTTTCAGACCATAAGGTGCACGGGATTATAAGGCACATTAAGCGAAACAAAGCAGTCAGATAAATCAAACTTTATTAAACTCCTTCTTGCTTCCTCCACTTCTGTACCATTGATTCATTAATGTTGAATTCTCTGGCAGCTGCTCTATTCCCATGTTGTTGCAGTATATTAATGACTAACCTCGTATTGTGGATGGATTATCTCAGTTGTTCTCCTGACTGAAGTTTGGTCTGTTTACAGCATCCTGCCATGCGATTGCATTTGTCTCTAACTATCAGGAACCTTAACGTTAACTTTTATAAGTGGAAAAGTGTTAGTGTTCGTCCTCCAGCTTCACTGTTTATGTTATGCTAACATAGCTGTGTCGCTAGCGATCACGTAGCACATCATTATATACCAACTAGCCCAACTTCAGTAACCCTACAAACGTCACTGCTGTTTAGTTTCCTGTCTTCATTTATGTTGGAAGTGATAGCAGAGCTGTAGGTAACTAGCGAAACTAGCGAGCTAACTTCCGCTAGCTTCCTGCTAACTTCTAACTCCGTTAAATGTAATAAATTCTGTTTTCATGGATGCCTGGAAGTTAAACTTCATAGTTACACCTGGTAAAGCAGCAATGCTGATCATTTTATTAAAGATGAAAGAATTTACAGTTTTTAACTCTCAGTGATGCTGCAGTGTTCGTTTGACCTGAAGCATACGGAGTTTAGGACCCAGATTACTCCCAGATTTAAGAGCATCTTAGTCCGACAAATATGACAATAACAACGGCCGCTTGCATGTTCTGCAAAGAAATGTGCTTTGTCATGTATCTGACGGACAAACACCAAACCAGTTCCACATCACTGAAGTTGCACCATTTTTACAAACCAATTCTGGTTCATCTGTTTCACTCAACAATCGGCCATGTGCGTATGAAAACAAAGGCACTGCGCATGCGCGTTTTACTCATATTCTATTGCGATATTTCATTTTCCTATCGTTGCCTAACATTATACCGGTATTACCGTGAACGGTATAATATGGCCCAGCCCTAGTGTCTGTGTCCAAATAAGATTTCTAACCCTTCACCACAAACCATTCTTACAGTGAGTCTTACAGTGATACTGAGTAAAGTCTGTACACTGCAAGCAGACTACTGTGCAAAAGTCTTGAGCCACCCCCTAATTTCTTTGTTTTGCTTTATTGAAAATTTCCAAACATACATGGGAATACAGTATAGTACACAGAGTTTGTATAATTAGAACTCCCTTAGGCAAGTTTCATTATAATTTCTGTAAACAGTCAGAAGAAAAATAGTTCTCCGGGTTTCTTAATAGACATTCAAAGCTCTTCTTTGGATGTTGGCTGCTTTTTGTTCCATTGTCTGTCAAGATGATCCCACACTGCTTCAATAACATTGAGGTCTGGGCTCTGGGAAGGCCAATCCATGACTCAGTGATCCAGTTTTTTTCTATCCTTGTATGCTTTTACTGCATTTGCAATGTGTTGGGGATCATTTTCACACCTCAATGTAATTCAGTTGTATTTATATGGCAACAAATCACAACAACAGTTGCCTCGCGGCGCTTTATATTTTAAGGTAAGGACCGTACAATAACACAGAGAAAACAGATGAACCCTAACAATCAGATGACCTCCTTATGAGTAAGCACTTGGTGACTATGGGAAGGAAAAAAAACCTTTTAACAGGAAGAAACCTTTAGCCAAACCAGGCTCACAGAGGAGCGGCCGTCTGCTGCGACCGTTTGGGGGTGAGGAGAGAAAGACGGGACAAAGACATACTATGAAAGAGAGCCAGAGATTAATATTAACTAATGATTAAATGCACAGAGTGAAAAAAGGTGATTTGAGTCTTGTAGCATTACTAAGGGAGAGTTCAGGGTCACCTGAACCAGGCCTAACTATATACTTTATCAAACTGGAAAGATTCAGCCTAAAAAGTAAAAAGGGTGTCTGTCTCCTGAATCCAAACCGGGAACTGGTTCCACAGAAGAGGGTTGTAAAACCTGGAGGTGCTGCCTTGCATTCTATTCTGAAATATTCTAGGAACCACAAGTAAGCCTGCAGTCTGAGAGCAAAGTGCTCTTTTGGAGTCATGTGGTATCATAAGAAATGAGCCTTTGCCAATTAGATGCTCTCCAGATGGTATTGCATGGGGGATCAAAATACATGACAGTACTATTCCATCTGCTAATTCCATCAATTTTGACGATAACACTAGTTGAGGAAATGCAGCCCCAAACTATAACAGAGCCTCCACCGTGTTTTACAAATGGCCGTAAGCACTCACTGTTGTGCCTCTCTCCTGATCTCTTCCATACATAATGAAAATGATTTGAAAAAAGTATTTTACATTTGGATCCATCGCTCAATAACAACTATTGCCACTGACTTTCAGTCCAGTTCTTGTGTAATTTGGCATAAATCAGCTTTTTCTCCTTGTTTCCATTCCCTGGATTCTTGACAGTGCCTTTTTTATGCTTGAACGATTCCTATGTCAGTGTTGAGTAGTTAAACAAAAAAACAAACAAACATTCCTCAGGTCAGGTACAAGAACTGGACTGAAAATGAGCAAAAAAGCAAAACTTTGAAAGACCTTCAAAAAGCCTGGAGCGCTATTACTCAAAACTACTAAAAAAATACAACAAAGTCTCGCTCCTTGGAAGCAAAAGGGAAATAAAGGATGTGTCAAAATTTTTGCACAGTCCTGTTTAGGGCCATTGAATGTGGTTTGGTTCCATTTTATTTAAAACAAAACAAACAAAACTGTCAGTAAAAGATGCATAAGACTGTCTAACAACACTTACATAAGGCACTTCCAACATTGCCAAATATTTCCTCTAAATGCAGCAAACAAAGGGTGACCAAACATTTAGCACTAAATAAAATAAACAAACAGGAAAAACAAGGGTGTGTATAAACTAAAAAAAAAGCATCCCTCATCCACGGCCTTGGTTGGTTTGTACTTTTTCCTGAGCTGCCTGAATTCACGAGCACTTATTCCTTTACTGCAGTCACCTCGGCAAAGTCTGAGCAGGAGAATGACCGTAAACATAAACATGCCTCCTCCACCCATCCAACTCAACCTTTTTGCACTCTGCTCCCAACAAATATTTTTACACAACGTGATAATTACCAAATCCAGATATGAACTTCCCCTTCTCTCTTTAAAGCAGTGAAGAACAGTCATCATAATACTGGTGAAGTATAAATAAAAGTAGTTTTAATTGTCATGAATTTATTTCTCCCAGAAACCACCTGCTTGTAAATCTGGGCTGACACAAGAAAGAAATTTAAATGTGCAGACTGATTGAGACTGTTCACACTGTATCTGTTCCAGATGGCTTTAATATGTGTTTACTAGTAAGATTCTAACCTTAAGTCCAACAATTACGGCTATTTTGTATGTTTTCTTCCTTAAAAACTAGAAAAAAAGAGGCATTTTTTTTTCCAAAACATGAATTTATTAAGTTCAGTCCTTTTAATATTTGTACTAACCCTCCATAAGATGCAGATGCTTTAAACTCACATCCATTTTATATCAAGAGCTCTCTAGCATTTTTATTTTAGAAGATGTCATACTTTTTGTTTACTCCTTGTATGCTTGCAGAACATCCAATCATTGAATGTGTTGTGTAGTGCAATGCCTCAGTTGTTAGGATTGTGCTCCTTTCTCTCTGTCTAAATATTTATTTTTCTTTGTCCAGATGGAAAGTCTTTAAATATGTTGTTTCCTGTCTTAAAATGCTTTAACTAGCTTTTAACTAAGTTACCAGAACGTTCTGAGGAATAATTAGCTTTAAATAGCTTTAGCGCTAAAAAGATCTGAAAATAGTTGCTGGAAGAGTAACAAGAAAGACTACAATCCATAATAAAACACTCTTTAAAAGATGATGATTATTGATGTATTTAACTGGACTGATGCAAATCAAATATATTACCAAAAGTACCTCTTTGGAATGATTTTTTTAAGAAATGTAAAGACAGACTGTGTGTCTCAGTGACTGACTTCATACACCTGTGGCAATAAAACTAAAAACACCTGAAAATAAAGGTAAAGAGGTGTGGCCCATGTAGTGCAGCACTGTAGAGACCCTTTGTACTCAAAATGCAACCTGACTAAAGGTTGTAAAAATATTAGTATTCATGTTTTTCTTGTTTCTTTACAATGTTTGGCAAATGTAAAAAGATAGTAGCATTAATTTTGTCTTGAACACACACTCCTAGTTACAGCTTTATTCTAATTCAATAAAGAAAGCCATTTTTAATCAATGAAATTATATAGAGACAAAAACTAAAGACAACAAAAACTGTTCATTTAAAAACAAAAGAAAAAAAATATAATTCTAATTTCATGTGTTAAGTTTCAAGTCATTACCGCCTTGCTTTGTCAAAAGCCCGCCAGGTACTCCCCCTACTCCTCCTAACCCTCACTCTCACCTACAATGCACCTGGAGCAAGGCCAGGGCTGCTGTTAATTTGGCCTCATTATTAAGTTAAATGCAGCACGGGCGGCGGTGCTAGAGCTAATGAGCAGTGCAGAGCTGACTGTGCTGCTCCCAGCCTCCTGTCCCAGCCATTAGAAAAATTAAAGAGTGGAAAATGAGTCAAGGGCTGTGGAGACCTTAATTGAAGTCTTGAACGAGACTGTCTCTGATCTGGGTGAGCCCTGTGCTGACTAGAAGGTCTGAACCCACAGCGGCGTTTTATGTAGACCTGAAAGTATTTCTATAATGTAGACCAGGTAATGCTTGCAATGTCCTGCAATCTGTTCATATCTATATTTGATTAGAGACCCGTTTTGTGTTTCTTAACAATGTGCCTTTATGCACTACGTGGTGGGTGGGTGATATGGTTTCTGCTCAGGTGGAGCTGTTCCTGGAGAAGAAGCCTAGAGCAGGAACTAAGACAAAAATACACTTCTAAGAAATAAACACATGGTGTAGTTAAAAAAAACAAAGCTTCACTTAAAGAGTTTTGAGCGGGAATAAAAACGTTGCATGGTATAAAGCGTTGGTGTCTGTCCACTCTGGTGTAGTATCCCTGTTAAGTCATCTCAGGGAGACTGTCTATCATCTAGCCCTAAGTCAAGACCGTGAGAGACTGGGAGGTTTACGAGTCCTTGTGTTTAGATGACTTGGAGGGTTTTTCCTCTGCAGCCTTGCTAAATTGTCCAAACACGACCACACTGGCATTCATTTGCACTTCATCCCAACAACGCTTATCCCGACCACACATTGACAATGTTTTTTCTGGGAGATACTGAGGAGATAGCTGGCCAAATCTCTGAAACCAAATCAGCAGCTTACAGAGATTTGCGGGAGGTTCCATTCCAATATTAAAAGAGAGAAAGATCAGATCTCTGTTTAGTTTTGGCAGAACTCTTTTTGGAGACTAGCCTGAGGGCAGACGATGACCAAGATGGTGTGTGTATGTGTGTGTGTGTGTGTGTGTGTGTGTGCACGCAGAGCTCAAAACTTTCAGAGGATAAAATCTGTGGCAGATTTCACAGCACGCTTCTGTTCTGTGGTGTAACAAAAGAAAATGTGCTGAGAAATGGATCCTAGAGATACTTTTACTTTCATTTGGAAAATTAGAGTGAATGCTAAGAGAGAAAACAACAATACAGTTTAAAACTGCTGGCTGGTTGATCAAATATAGCGACAAACTTTATGACTTTCCATATTTACTCATGCGAATTCTTTAGCAATGGGCAGTCAGCCTAAACAACCATATCCTAAACTGGCAGTTGCTCGCATGCTTTGTGCTCACGCGCACACACCCACACCAAGTTGTAGCTGGCATGCTCACTTTTAGAAAACAGCAAGCACTTTCAACTGATGTAGACTGAATTATGAGGGACAAAAAAAGCAAGTATCATTCCAGGTTTGGAATAAGAGAAGGATTCAAGGGTACAGAGAAAGAAGTGCTGCTACGTATCAGTTTTGTAGGATCTGTTTGGCTTCAATCAACACAATACAGACCAGACATAGCCACGTGCAAATGAATGATTTATTTTAACATCTTAAATAAAACCATCCATTTATCAATATCATCTGTTGTTTGGGTTTTTTTTTACTGCTAAACTGTCTTAAGGTTGTGGAGCCTGTGAAGACTCTTCCAGCTATCACAGTGAAAGGCAGGCTGTACCCTCGACAAGTTTCCAGTCCATCAGAGGGT